>NW_024500905.1:7648036-8007552 GCF_017590055.1 Onychostruthus taczanowskii
TTTCTAAGAGCTCATTTTGCCCCTTTCTCAACTGAATTTAAACAGTACTGCCAGTGGGAAGTTGCTTACACAAGAATTAATTGTCAGAATCATGCAGTACTACTGTGGAGGAAAAGGAACAGCAAAGGCTTCTCTCATCTGTCTCCTAAAATTTAACTTGCCAAATTTGCTAGCCACTTTTCAAGCATCTGGATCACAAATGCTGTCTGTCTTTAGGTAAGATGACACAGAGCATTTTTGTGGGGAAGGACACAGTGCAGAAGTGATAGAGAAATTGTACTGTCAATATACTTACTGGGGTTTTTAAAGATAGGTAAAACCTACCCATTGTTTGGTACTGGAAAGAACAGAAACAACAGTGCCCACTGATACCAGAAAAATTATACAGTGCTTACCTGCGACCACATTCTGAATATTTACCAATATTTTTTAATATTAAGGCAGCTGTTAATCGGATGTGTTTAGTTATTGGTCCCTCTTTTTCATCCTACAAAAGTAAAGACAAAAAAAATGTAAAAGCCCTGCAGTTAGTAGCAGGTAACAATTAATATCTAATACTTATCTGGTTCAAACAATACTAACTGTGAAATCTCTGAAGACAAGGTTCCTTGATCCTCTCCTTAATGCCATTAGGGCAGCACTCGGGTGATTCACAATGGCCTTCTGTGCTCTGGGAGTAGAGGCAGTAGCCCCTGCAGCTGGCTGCCTACATTAGTAAAGAAAGAATTAATAAAAATAGGCTTTGAGCTGCTTTCTAGACAATTAACAACTTGGAAAGTTTATTTTACAATTTTTAACCTATGTGAACAGAGACACAAAGATCCGTTAACACTTGGTGCTGACACATGATTGTCTCCACAGAGGTAAGCCCCACTGTAAACCCGTAAGAGTCATGCACTTTATTTTATGTGAAAAAACACTTCTCTTGAAGAAGTATTGCTCATCACCCCTGACATCTGTGATGGAAAAGTAATATATTGTACTAATAACACAGCTGTTTCCTGAAGTGCACCAATTTAAAGGGATGCTTTATCAGACAGGAACTGTGACAGCAGCTATGCAAATGCCATCTGAGATTTGGCCAGAGAAGGTCCTTAAAGGGTAACTACTCAAAAGTTGACACAGCTCATTGGGACCATTAGACACTAAGACAATATAAAATATGTATTAACTGTGATTAGTGAGGAGCAATATAAAATAAGTTATGTTATAAGATATAAAACAAGTAACTGTTAAATCAGACCAAACGTTTACAAAACCAATTACCTGCTACTGCAGCTTTTAGACTGAGATTAATAAATTAAGCAGGGTATAACAAACATAGCAGAAACAATTTCTCCAATTTCAGTATTAACACTGAAGTCAAAGCTGTATTTCACTTAAAAACTTTGAAATTATTCATGCCATCAGAGTTTACAAGGTATAAATACGCAACTTCACCTAATGATTTACTCATAATGTCATCCTTAAAAACAATTTGAAGTATTAGTGGTGAAAAATATCACCACACTTCAATGTTTTAACAGTATTATTATGAAGTCTTTTCATACCCTAGTAGAACTTGGTTAAGAAGTGTAAGTAGTGCTTACTTGTAAAGGTGGCATAAATGAAACGCAAATATTCTATTTTTTTTTTTTTTTGAATGAAAGCCTGTAGGAGTTTAATTTAGGTATCTTATACTGAAAGTGAGTATTCTAAGAATAAAACTTGAATTCTCTATTTAGAGACTTTCTTAGTAATCTGAGGTTCTAACAGCAAGGAAGCCCAGCTAAAAACTGGGTTACTGTAGTAACAGACAGACTACTCCCTGACACCTTGTCTCATAATCACTCTGTCATCCTCCCCGAACAAAAATAATATATACAATGTAAAAATATATATTAAAAAAAAAAAAGTAATATAGGAAATAAATAAAAGGCTTTATAAAGTTAAAGGAGAATGGCAGGGGCTGAATTTAGAAGGTGGGCGGTGACATGTTTATAGAAAAACGAGTACCACAGTAAAAGAATTATTGTCTTCATTTTTAATTTCTGGAACATTTTTGTTTTCCCCATATTGAGAAGCACAAGGATTCATCAATGGAGGCTGTTCTGAATGTCTCTCTTCAACAGTCATCTCACCAAATCTTAGAAAGCTGAATTACTATTCTAGAAATACTGAAAAAGGGATAACAGCATTAAGGAACATATGAAAAAAATTTGTTCTCTTTTTACGTTTGAAGAAAAAAGGAATTGATAAAAAGTTACTGAGACACCAAGAGAACTGACTTGTATCTGTGGGCAAGTATCTCTCGAAACATGTTGATTTCTTGAATTTCTTTAATTGTATTATCAACTCAACTTATGTTGTGATTTAAAATAATCTCCTGCAGTGGCAACAAGGAAAAAAAAAAATCAATGTGAATCCAAAAGGATTCCAATGCATAAAGGTACAGCCAACACACAGTTAAACTGCTAATGCTACCTGACCTTTCAGAATGTAATACTCAGCTACCTCTGAAAACCAGAAGAGCTAAAATAATAAAATTGAAATGCAAAGAAATACAGAACTAAGGTATAAAACCAATTCTGCAATGCAGCTTTACATTGCCTAACTGGTTCTGGAAAAGCTATTACAGATTTTTTCAAGTGGGTATGGTTTTATGGTAGACAGAAAGGATATCAGGGAATGGGCCCTCCTCTGCTACATTGTGCTCTGTTTTACTTCCAGCACTGGTAACACTCACAATCTGAAGTCTCTGAGGTAAGTGTAATTTTTACTAAATAGTGAGGGATTAAGTGAAGAGAGTTCACCTAAAAAATGCCTAGAAGTTGATGGCTTAAACATGCTTTGTCTCAGTACCAGGTTTTTTTCATCTGTTTCAGAGCTCCATACAAGAGTTTAATGATATGGAGTATCAGTTGTGAGCTGATATATCTGACACACTTCTAGGACTCAGAAAAAAGTAAATTAAGCCATGACCTTGTAAGACAGCTTTCAAACATGAACCTGTAAGACAGCTTGAGGTGAGCTGCTGGAGTGAGCTTAGGGTTTCATCTGACATGTCATTGATTCTGGAAAGCAAATTATCAAGTCTTGTCTCCCTCATGTAGCTGCTGGATGCTCTTTTCAGCTGTCCTAACAGAACTGTGGGGCAGAGCTGTAAGGTAATGTGGGGGACAGGACACACTACACTTCCCTAAAATCTTCCTGTTTGTTAAGGGAGGAGAGTATAAGTAACAGAAAGGGAACATTTACATCTTTTCAAGACAGGAAGCGTATTAACTGCTCTGAGTGCTGACAGAGAAAGGTCTCATCTCTTCCTTTTATTCCAGCCCACCTCCTGTACTGGTGTTCCACTGACAGTAAGGCAAATAGAATTCACTCATGTGAGAAGCCCACTCTTTTGTTCTATGAGCTTTTTTTTTAAAAAAAAAAAATTGATTTACCATGCAACCTAACAAAAACTAAAGCTAGTTCCCTCACCACAAGCAATGCACAGCCATGAGAAGCAACAAGGGATGCCACAGAGAGTCAAAACAGAACCATACAATCATTTATGCTGGAAAACACTTCTAGGATCACCAAGTCTAAATATTACCCACTGCCACATCCACCACTAAACAATGTCCCTATGCACCACATCTGCACATCTTTTCAAGACATAAAAAACCTGTTTTGAGCAGAGGAATGTTCTCATTTCAATTTGTGTTCTGAATCACATCCTTAATATCCTGTGATATTGCAGCATGTTAGCAAGAACTGGTTATGAGTGCAAATTCCTGCTTTCTGAATCTGACCTAATTAGGGAATTCTGCCTCAGAAGAGGGGATGTATAAACAGTTTTTCTCCTATAAGTACCTGTGCAAATTTAAAAGAAGCTTGTGAGGACACATAGCTACTGGAATGTGCTATCTGTGTGATGGAACATTATGAAAAGGCAGAGTTAAGAACACATCATGCTAGTATAGAGGGTGTCAGCCCTACACTTCCCACTTACCAACTATTTAAGACTACATTACCATAATTCTTCTTTCTGTGGTTTTCCAAGGTCTGAGTGTTGCTCAGTTTAATGAAACAAGGCCCCATAAAACAATTATAAGTCTGTGTTAAGATTTTTTTTTTTAATATTAAAAAATAAAAGGATTCTCAAACTAAACTTCTCAGTTTCATAACCTGACTTTATCTGCACCCTCCAGCAGCCTGGTAGCAGTTTTACAAGCCACAGAACGGCAAAAATCTGCCCGGGACCATGAAATTACATCTAAAGTGGTTCCAGTCAGTTTCTAACAAAGGCCAGGTCTTAACACACTTACACAAGTAACTGAACCTTGAACAATTCCACTATTAACTCAGCCAGCCCCAAAACCTCACACCAATGGGGTTGCACTCTGCAATATTAATTCCAGATGGTCAAAATCATTCTGGGAAAGAGAAGAGCCAAATCTGATTTCAGATAGCAACACAAAATCAGAAGATTCAGAGGAGTCTTTATCATTTATCTTGCTTGCTTGTTTAAAGGAACATTTATCACAACAGTCCCTGGATCAAATCAGCCCAAATTTAGACCACAAAACTGGAGGGAATACAGCAAGTTACAAGACAATCCATCTCAGCTGTGTGACACATGAACTGTACACAATAAATAACTTTCCATTGGTATGACAAGCACTTCCCTGTTACAAGGTTACAAGGAAAGTTATAAAATGCTGTCCAGTAAGGCAAAAAAATAGGAGAGGATATTGAGAACAATGTTAATCATAGAGTTTTGACCCACATACTTTAAAGAATTACCTGGGTTTTTTTTAAGGTAACTGCAAATACATCAGAATCTATTCCCCTTTTGGTTTTTACTGGAATGGACCTCAAATTTGATTACAGATTCTTACACATGCAGAGTTTCACCTGATAAGGCAAGTTATAAACAAACTCAATAATTTCTAATTCTCTTATTTTTTCTATTGTTGATGAGGCTCAAGTCCCTTACTTATTGGAAGGCTTCTGATTTCCTGCTTGTCCATGTTCATCTTGCTTTAATCCTGCAAGCAAAGCATCTCTGGAACAGTGCTTATCCTTGAGGAAAAGAGAAAGATGGTGAGAATGGTGTGTGGAAATTTACCATGGAATTCCTACTGTTATCTGAAGTAGTATGTGAAAGAAAATCTGTACCTGTAAATGGGTAATGAAGGAAAACCTCTGCCGCTGGAAAGGTTCACATCCCTCCCATAAGCACTGCCCTGGGTAGACATCTTTTCCTCCATGCTCGGTTGCTGCATGATAGAAAACCTGTGATGGTGTCTGAAACCACCTACAAAAAGAGGAGAGGGGAATTTAATTATATTTTTTCTCCCCAGTGAATAACAAACATCAACTCATAGTGGTTAACTTTTTTTTTTTTTTTTCTGAATTGAGACACGCATTGATAAATGGAAAGTTGCAAAATTTTGAATGGGAAAGTATGTATACATATTGCCAGTGAGCTACCAATAAATGTCAATATGATTTGTCCAAATCTGATTGAAATATCATGGTTCTGTTTTCTACTTACACTTCACCAAAGAAATAATGCATGTTAGTTCCAACAGACCCATTCTCTGCAATTCAAGCAAAATACAAGCAACAAACTATGAACAGCTAAACTAGATGAGGTTTATTTAATATATTTTTATATTTATATATAAAAAAGTATGTATTTATAGAAGATAATCTCTTATATTCCTTCTCCCATTTTCCTTCTCCACTGGCAGTCAGATTCAGACCTTATTTAAATCTGATCAACTTGGTGGCCCTCCTCTGGACTCATTCCAGCAGGTCCATGTCCTTCCTGTGCTGAGGACCCCAGAGCAGGATGCAGCACTGCAGGTGAGGTCTCTCCAGTGTGGAATAAAGGGGCAGAATCCCCTCCCTGGCCCTGCTGGCCACGCTGCTTTGGATGCAGCCCAGGACACAGTTGGCTCTCTGTGCTGGGAGTGCCCATGGCTGGGTCATGCCCAGCCTCTCCTCCCCAGCACCCCTGAGTCCTTCTCAGCAGGGCTGCTGTCCATCTGTCCATCCCCAGCCTGTGCTGATTCCAGGGTTTGCCCCAACCCACGTGCAGCACCTTGCACTTGGTCTCATCAAACCCCCTGAGATTCCCATGGGCCCACTGCCTGTCCAGGTCCCTCTGGATGGCATCCTGTGCTTCAGGTGTGTCAGCTGCACCACTCATCTGCCAACACGCTGAGGGGGCAGCAGATCCCTTCATCGCTCTCATTAATGAAAATATTAAATAACACTGGTCCCAGTACAGACCCATGAGGGACACCATGTGTCACTGAAGTCCATCAAGACTCCTAGCCACTGATCACTACCATCTGGATGTGAATGTCCAACCAACCCCTAATTCATCTAGCAGTCCACTTATCAAATCCATCTCCTTCTGATTTGGGAAGAAGGATGTGTGGGGGACCATGTCAAAGGCTTTACAGAAGTCCAGATAAATTATCTCTGTGGCCCTCCCCATACCCACCGACGCAGTTACTCCACCACAGAAAGCCACTAGGTAGGTCAGACAGGATTTTGCCTTTGACAGCTGAAGCCATGCTGGCTTTGTTTGTTGTTACCTGTTCACCAGCAAGGGTACACCTCCTTTGACACTCCTTTTCTGATTAATGTACCTGTACAAGCCCTTCCTGTTATTTTCTGTGTAGCCTGCCAGGTTCAGTTCCAGTTTTGCCAGCTCTGTTCCACTCCTGTCTCCAAGAACCTCCCCTAACAGCCAGAAGTCTGACTTCTTAAAGTTCAAGAGCCTGACTTGACTCCTCACGTCACCTGAATTTCTCAAGACTGCAAGCTCCACCAATGCATGACTGCTGCAACCTAGGCTACCTCCAATCTCATGCAGACAAATTATGTGCTATTGTAACATATATAAGCTGGGAAAGGAGAATCGCTGTATTTCAAAGGACATGACATGAAAATAGTGAATGACTCAAAACACTGGGGTTTTTTTAGTCTATATATACACCTTATGTATCTCAGATATTACAAATTAGGCCCCTTACTCCAACAGAGAAAAAATGGCCTAAAGATTTAGCTGCTCAAAATTCACTTCAATACAACTAACCCAGCTCATCAATACCCACTTAATGTTTGGAACCAAAGGGGTCTGGAAACCTAGCTTCTGCCATTTGGGAAGTCATTGCCACCAGCTGCCCTCACACACTCTCAGCTTATGAACAACAGATCAGAGAGTGCTTTGATCCAGCCATCCTCTTCCACATCCCACTACTAATTTCAGTAGTGTCCACTATGCAAACATATCTGCAACTTGAACACTATAAAAACATCAAAGAGCTAATTTCACCTGCAGACAAGTTGTAGTTATGATCTGAATGCTACTGCAGTAACCACCTGTAATACAGCAATTACCTTCTGCATTGGCAATAAATACTACTCTCTTTAAAAGCATTTACCTTTTACATGCCAGATACTTCTTACTGAAGGGTAGCTGAGAAGAAGAAATACCTCCCTCTTGCTGTTGGTCCAGATAACCCATACTAGGAAATGAAAATAAAATGTTTTACATCTATACTGGCTCAACAGTGGGTTTTCAGAGGACAGAAAGATCTTCCCACAATAAAGGGGAATCAGGTTAAGCCTGGCACTAACGATTTTATGAATAATTTCTGGCACAGATGAAACAAATTTCATGGCCTAAGTGAAATCCAAAATACAGTGCAAAACATTTCATTCAACATGGCAAAGCTTCAGAAAAATAAAGCTATTTCAGCTATGTTGGCTCATTCACTGTTTAATATATTCAGTGTTATACACTTCCATCACTGACCTAAAGAGATTCAAACTTAGTACCATTTTGCACAGAAAAACTATTTTTCCTTAAAGAAACACCTAACTATTATAATAAAAAAAGCTTATGTAATGACAACATGGTCAGTTCAGTCTAGACTCTTGTTACACACTTAATTCATCCACGGTTCTGTTCAACTGCTGAACAAGAACATTGAGCATTAACAGTTGACTTGACAGGCACTGGAGATTCAATAGCATTTTCAATTTACTTTTTAAATACAAAGCAATTCAAGAGCAGACATCTGCCTGCCTGTGAAACAAAACAGCAGCTTTTAAATTAAGCTGCATACAATTAGCAGTACCTGCAGACAGCTGAAGTTCAAAGGAAAACACCTACTTTCTGTTACATCCTTAATGGAAAGTAATGTGCTGACTGACACCTCTTAGAATTGTATTTCCACTTCAGATATTAAATGTGAACAGATCTGCCAGAGGCCAATCATTTCAACTATTTGCATAATTCAGCCTCATCTCATTGTAGTTTTTAGACACTACTAAATCTGTGGCATTTAAAATCTTGGTCTAATGATTCCTAATTCAGTTCTAAAAAAACCCAAATCAAACCACCAATAAACACCACTGGAATGTTGCTGACTGAAGCAGCCAAATTAGTCAGTAGGAAAAGAACATACTATTTTATTTATTATTATTTATCCTGCTTCACAATATAATATTTAAGGCCTTCACTGACTTCTGCATTGCATCTTTGAAGGAAAACAATGCTAGTATTTTTTGAGAATTAAACTAAAGAACATGCATAGAGAAACAAGTGAAAATTATTTTTTCAAATGTGCCTCCTGTCAAATCTTTCCAGTTGGCTACAAATATCACAAAAAAACCCCAGCATTCTATCATTCTCCTGCGATGAAACTGCCTGCTGAATTCTACAGGAAAAAAAAAAAAAAAAGCTAAGCAATTGAGAATGAAACCAAGAAGTGAACGTGAAGTTCACACAAACAGACTAATGACCCACCCAAAAGAATCTTCTTGTTTCCCACTTAAACTACTCAATAAAAGCAGCTAAGATTGAGAGCTACAAACAAAAAAAGAACAGGTGGCAATTCCAGATTTTTCTTTACATCTAACTGAACCAGGAAACCTACAGGAGATTTGATACACCTGTTTTTAATCATGCTGTTCAAGGAATATGAATAAACAAAAGATATTTATTTGAAGAAGATGCTAACTTAACATTTTGGTTCCTCTTCAGCACAGAGAAGGTCAAGTGTAATGTTTATCTAAACTGGTTTTAGGCTGGGACTCAAATAACTATTTTAAAGGTGACAGCATAAAAACAAGAGCTGTGTGTCATATGAACTAAATCTATTAATGCAAAAATCTGAGAGCTTTTGAAAAGAATGCAATTTAACCATGAATGAAAAGCAGTACAGGAAGTAACAGCCAGATAAACTAAAGCAACAGAGATAATATACTTGGCATGGAGCAAAACACAGAGATCAATGGCCTTGTAGCCCTGAACCTCAGTCCCAGGTAAACCTTCTGGAGCTGTATTTTAAGACAGACTACAAAAAGACTGATAATGCAAGGTAATCTAGTACTACTTCTCCTCTTCCTGCCCCAACACAGCTGATCCTATGTAACCTTAGACATGGAATGAAGTTGGTTACTTACACTTTAAAACTGTAGTTCAGCAAACTTTTTGACCTGTTATAAGCTGGCAAGGCTTCTGTGTGACACTGCCCCAGCCCTTCATTTCAGCCTCAATGCAACCCACCCATACCTAGGCATGAGTTAATGCATCTACTGCGCAGCCAACAGACTGTGGCACTGCGGGTCTATTTACTAGTAGTAAGGGAGGAAACTACAGAGTAAGCAAAGCCTTACATATATTTCTTACATAGAGAAGTGTCACCTATCAAAGAAAGAAAAATCACTTTAAAAGTGGAAATAGTGCAATGATTCAAAAAGCGCCAGATCTCTTGCACTGACTGAATGTTTTGCACAGACTGAATGATCTCAGAATTATGTTTGCAAGGAATGAAATAAACAGAAATTACACTTTCAGGGGTTTCATACTAACTCTCATTCAGTCTTCCTACAATTCTGTTCAAATGCCTTACTTTTACTATCCATTACAAACAGTTAAACTTCTCCATCTTTTCATCCTATTTTTTTTTTAATTTCTCACCAGCTTTCAGTTAAATCAGCTTTGTGCCCCCTTTGTCATCCTACAGCAATGAGGCTGTCACTCTTTTTCATACCATCCTATATGTTATGCATCTTTTTTCACTCACTATTTCTCTCCAGCTTTCAAAGTGGCTATTTGACAACTACCTTTCTTTAACCAACTCTCTGCCCTTGCCCACAAACTAAGCATGTTCACAAACCTAAGTTATTTTAAAAGTCAGTATCAAGATACACATACTTTCCATAAGTTATATCAAATTTTTAATAAGCCTCCATCTAAATGTCTGGTTGTTCACTCCTCTCTAAGAACAACACAAGCAAATTAAAAAAAAATTAATCATGGCTGTCTAGTCTTAAGACCCAGTTTCTTACTAGCTCCTTTCAAGACAATGGCATCCTTCGGAACACAAATAGAATAATTACCAAAATTAGTCATAAGCTAAATAAAACTGTGACCAGGACATTGAAGTGCAACACCCTGCTCTTGCAAAACTGGAAATACACAAAAATGTATTTCAAATCAAGACATGATTTGTAACTGCAGTACAGGCACTATTTTTATATTTGCAACACAAAGAACAAGCTTCAGAGCTCAGAATTCTTTTAAACTAACTACACAACTACTTTTTGTTACTAAATAATCAATATACTTCAAGAAAGTAATGTAATACTCATTTTATGCTCTGAAGTGTAACTGAGAGTAGTTAAGTGGGTTGCCTTCCCCGATCTCATTCAATTTCCTCAACACTTTTCACTTTTCCCCACCGACAAAGTATAAGGTAACTTAAGGAAACAGAATGAATGGAACTTGCAAAATCAGATTTTACATACAAGCATCTGTTACATATCAGTAAAAGGTAAATAAAAGGAGACATTTACTTTTTACAAGATTGCCACAGACACATGAAGTTCTGTCCAGGTTTTTTCATTTGCTCTGCATGTTGACTTGCTGCAGTGTATGAAGGTGGCTGCAAATTCATCTGCTGGCCCTGTACTTGAACTGTTGGTATCGATGTTGCAGGTGTGCTCTGTAGAAAAAGTTAAAACAATTTTAAACAGGGCTTACTTCTATACTTGACATACAGTTTACTGCTTGTTGAAAGACTTTTTGTTTTACACCTTAATCCACCACACGTGTTCAATTTTTAATACACTGAACTCTAAATAAGCATTAGTAAGGCACAGTAACATGAGGGACATGCAACTTTTACACTGCACTACTGATGCAGAACTTCCTAATATTCAAATAATAAACTTCATGCCCAAATTCAAATACAGAATTATGTCTGCAATGAATTTTCTCAAGGGCACTAGTGGAGCAAAGCTTAACATTATTTTTCAAATCCTTGTTGTTATTTAAGGAAAGAAAAAAAAATCATGCAAACTCAAGGCATTGCAGCATCATCAGCACAGGAAATAGCACCACATGCTCAGAATGCCTGACAATGCTGTACAACTTGTATACATCAAAACCAGAAACATTTCAGAAAGCTAAATTACGTTCCCCTCGCTCCCTTGCAATACACCAAAACACTTAACACTCATCTAAAATTATCTTTCAAATTAAAACTAACTAAACCCACACTGATTTTATTTCTTTTTCTGAATAATGGACACTGAATGCTGAACTTTCCATTTCAAAACACTGTCTGTGTCAGAATATTGTTTCTCTTTTTTTTTTTTTTCCCTGGAAGGCTCTGGTCAGCAAGAAGTTTTTAAGGATGACGACAGTAGAAAAAATAAGTTTTTCAATATCGTTTAGAGATGAAGACCTATCCTTTTCTTCCCCACTGTTTGAAAACAAATTCACACTCTAAAGAGATTAAATAAAATTACTTCCAAGTCTGTGTAAGAATATTATATGCAAACACTTTCCAATGGTGCACACCTTTAGATCTTTACAGCTCTGTTAGTAACTTTAGACTTTCACTACAAAGAAACCAATTTCTAACATTTCATTTTTAAATTGATTTACATTTTCTTCCTGCTGATCTCTGTTGGCATTGTGGACAGCAGTCACACAAGGCAGTGAGTTAGTAACTATCACAGATTATACTACATGTTAGTATACTACTATACTAACATGACCCAAGGGACAGCAAAAAAGCATGATCAAAAGCAAAACACATCCCATATCCAAGCAATAAAACATGATAAAAACAAGGAAAAAACTCTGCAAAACTCCTGAGTACAGCACAACTACTTTTGATGCCTGTGATCCATCCACATATATGAAAAGTTGTAAGAAAGGAATTGAGTCCATTAGTCATAACCACAAACTATTTTGAACTCAGCAGTGATTTTCACCTAAGGACCTTTAAGCTATTTCACAGAATGGGTAATGAATCCGTCACAAGGTATCTTCTAACAAAAGGTAAACAAGTGGAGTCTTTTAATATCTACACTCCCCTAAAAAGGCATTTTTAAAATGAAGCTGCAAGTGAAAAAAATAGAGTGTCAGCAGTACAGCTTGTTTTGCAACCTTCACTTGGCATCCCAGTATCAACACATTCTGATGGTCTTTTATGTGACTTTTTATTCCCCTAGAACTTCTGTCTCATTTAATGTGCTGAAGAGAAAATGAACTTACTGAATGAAATCAGTATTTTGTTTAATTCTCATTATTCAATGTGTGGTTCATGTATTATTTACTCCATTCAAAGCCAACCCTGCAATTAATCTGGAATTATGAATTTTCTCAAGGGTTTCTCTGGCAAGCTCTTCTAGTGGTATTCAAAGGTTTTAATATATCTCATTGAAAAATTGTTTATTTTAAAGAAGTTGATCTGAGATATTCAACACAAAGTGTTGCATGCTGAAAATGAAAGAGCTCAGAAAGAGAAACAAATTTTCAGGACAAAAAGTTATCATTCAGTGTCCCCTCCCATCTTTTCCACTTTTTTTTTTTTTTTTCCTGTGAGAAAAAAAGCTAATAAATTGAAAACAAACAAGTAAAATAGTTGCTGTTGTTTAAAATTCTCTTCTTATTGCTCTACTTGAAGTAGAGTCACTCAAACTTGGTGGATACAACTTCCATGTATTTTTAAAGACAAATCCATTGCTTGCCTATCAGCTTTTTTGATTATATTTTTAAATCAACATGTAAAGCAAAGTTACATTTGCTCCTAGCATTTTTCATTTTATTTTAGAAATAAATTATTTTACAGTCAAACACCACAAAGCTTTCCTCTCTTCATTCAAGAGATCAGAAATATTCATAAAGATCAATGATAATTTTTTGTTTCCTTTTCCCTCTATTGTCATGTATTAGTTTAGTAATGCATGACACACGGGATATCACTAAAATTAGGTATAGCCTTTGTTTTTCAGAAATTAAACTCCTTTGTCTCACAGAAATATACCTAAAAATACTTGCTGGTGCTAGCTACTTTACAGTGCTCATATGCAATGATTATGTTCATTCACTTATTTCTTTAAATGATGACAGACATTAACTTTTCCCTAATTAAGTCTAAGAAAAATAAAGTCTTTCCCTGGGGCATAAAGATTCCAGAGAATTTCCTCCGCTAGTAAAAACATTTAATGAATCCAGGTTTCCCAAGAAAACAAATGCCCAGTACCCTGCTACATTTGAAAGTGCTTCACAACACCCTTTTATAATCAAATTAGATCTCTTCATGATACAATTTACAACGGCCACCATTTAGCCCTTTCCTCACAGGATCTTGGGAGTGAAAGGTAGCTCCAGAGCAGCATCATCTGTCTCAGTAGGGTTTACACTCACCCCTGAAGTACACAAATACAAACCGTTAATGCCTGTACAGCCTACCCAGAGAGAAGATACTAGAGCCTACTTTTAATAAGCAGGTAGAGATTTTACATCTAGACTGGGTTGACTTTAGACTGAGGTATTGGAAAGGGGGAGGAAATTCAGCCTGGTCATGATAACCAAGAGTACAGCTAAGAACTTTCTGCTAACTAGAACGGACCGTTTACTAAGGTGTTCATTTAATTTTATGCACAAGAGCTCCTATATTTGGGCACAGAAGCTCCCTGTGTGGTAGGAATAACAAACCCTATGAGTAGAGGCCAGATGTGGCCTCCACTTACATTTGACAGAACCAATGATGCTATTCCCTTTATGCATGAACAAATAACTATTTTATCATGATATCTGCACATTCTATTTAAAAGGCCTGCTATGCCACCAGCAAGAGAACACTGTGCATCCCAGTGTGCTGGGGATTCTGTTGACATGTAGAGCCATATGCAGTTTAAAAGCATTAAGCTGCATTTTTTCCCCACCACTAATACATGCACAGCCACTGTAAATAAATGTAATTTAAGAAGAAACAGTTAATTATTAGTAAAAATACTTTCAAAGTATAACAGGATTTACAGCTTCATATGACAGAATTTTGTTTAGCTTATTCATGCTAATGAACACGTCTATAAAAATACATAAGCTGAAAACAAATGGAGCAGAATCTGAGTGTGAGAAAGGGGTCAAGTGGCTAAGTAGGCACCAAAATAAATGTTCTTTTCTCGTTAGATTACTGAGAAGTTTATGTCTCCTTGCAACACTGTGCTTCACAAGTGAAGGGCAATAAAAGCACACAGATTCTGTATTTCACTACTTCCAGCTGAGAAACTCATTTGCTCTGTGGCTAGGAATGAATTACACCTCCTGGAGCTACACACCTGCTTTCTGGTGCATGGTAATTCTCAGCTTTCCAATCAACAGGGAGCAGGAGCAAACAGCCAAGGCCGTACAAATTTTGCCACCTAAATTTCAACACAAGCATGTTTCAAGTGGGCAGCCTTAAGAGAAATGGGCACGCCTTGTTTGTGAGAGAATGACAGTGATGAGCAAGAAAGTCATTACTTTAAAAGCCAGACAAGGCAATTTAAATCAGATATGCTCAATTCTAAGAACTTGGCGTGATATCAGAGCATTCCTTTAAAACACACACCAATTGGGACAAACCAACATGGTTATGTTCAACAGATGTTTTGGAGGCGTCTGAAGAGGAATAAGAAAATGTGGCAAAGAAAAGCATACAGATAGGTAATTGCTCATTTCTTTTTCAACCACCAGTCTAGCACAATGCCTCAGGAAAGCAATAAACCATGAACAGAGAACACCAAAATAAAAGGAGGCCAAAAAAGTACAGTACCAGTTCTGTCTCCTCTCAAGAGTACATTTCATCATCTTACAAAATATAGATGGAGATACAAGAACAAAATTGCAACACCTGTGCATCATGTGTACCTATTCTGACATAACTAAGAGATCCCCCTTTTTATCATAATGCAAAATATGGAAAGAAATTTTTAAATATTCAGCATACACACAGTTATTTCTCAAGAAGCTTTTGCTGAGGTACACAATTAATAGGGAATAATCTCAGATTATGTACACAAGAAACCTGTGTCTAATTGGACTTAATGGCATTTGCATGGCCTATCCCATGTACAGCCAGTATACAATTTTAATAGGCCAATTAAATTAACATTTTTTTCCCCAAGCACAGTGTACGATCCCATTTCAAACTACCTTTCATATAAGGAAACAAATTTCTCTCAACTTCTACATTCCCTTAAGGATTATTTAATGCTTTCTTGCTTTCTTTAGTTTTCAGATTGTTGTTCCACTCCTGCCTTCTTGGTCATCCCTCCTTATTTTCAAGCATCTTCCCTTTCTCCTCTCTTAGTTCATGACAGCTAATCCTACTGCAGTTGCATAACCAATACTATCCTTCCTTTTCTGTCCCCTGAACCTCATTTTTCAGTCTTCCTGTTTGGTTTTACGTTAATACAATTTTTTTTCTTCTCTCCCCTTCACACTTCTCTGAAATACAAGCTGCTTGCTAACAAGCAAACAGGAAACCACACACTAAAAGCTTCAGCAGCTATGTAATTTTACCATAGCTAATATCCCTTTATTCTCTGTCCCTCACTGCTTTTCTCCACTGGATTGTATTTCTAATAAATTTCACAATGTTTGCAGTAAAAACCATGCTCTCCCTTTTTCTTCTGCAAGACAGCCAATATATATACTTAGGTACTTCGGAGAGGATAAAACAATGCAGATTCTCAAGTGAAAGAAAGGGTTCCTCAGCTGCTGCCTTTCAAAAAAGTCAGGGAAAAGGAAGCTGCTTATCAGATGAGGAAGACTCAGAATGTGAGGGAGAAAATAGAAGATAACACAAGGCCCAATCTTAAATGAAGTCATCACTAAAATTCACATTAAGTTCATGTGACTTTGGCTACATTTCTAAATATTTGAAAATACTCCTAAAAGCAGACTTAATATTGGAAATACTTAGCATCTCCTTTTCCAGAAAAGCAATGGCTATTGCAGCTGCTCAGCAGCTTTAGAGAAAGAAAAAGAACTTGCCAGGGTGATTTTGGTAGAGTTTATAATCCAACAAGGTTATTTTAAAGAAGTGGTAAAGATCTTTGCAAATCCTAAGCCAAACTACAATGATCACTGTATCTGAACAGAGTACTCTAAAGTGGGTTCAACTGTAAGTCTGGATTTGCAATATTGTGATGGACATGATTTGTAAACATACAGACATATGGCTAACGCAAATAGTTAATGAATAAATTTCTCACCAAGTTCAAAACTAATTAACTCATTTCTCCCGTATTTCTGCAATTTTGAAGAAAGGAAGGGCATCATACAGACAGCAGAATGAGCAAGCTTTCAGGCAGGGAGACATTAAACCAAGTTTTTCCGATCTGCACATTTCTACCAACTGGCAAACCCAGCAGGCAGCATTTCTGTTTGTAGAGGTAATGAAAACTGTAGTAACTAATTAAAGTGATACTAGGGGTAGTGTAAAGAAGAAACTATCAGCACAGAATTTTGTTTTTCTATCCTCCCCTCTACTATCATGATACACATTATCAAAATAAAATGAAATAGTTAAATGTAGTACTCCCTTCTCAAAATTCTTAAAATCTGATCATATAGTAGCTGCTTGAGCTAGAAGTGCAAATTCTTTTCAGGTACATATTGAGGGAATAAATAAACCTATTCCACTCAGAGACAGCCACACCATTTCATACTTCAGCCAAATCCTTAGCAAAGCTGTAATAGAAATTCAAACTGTGTAATAAAGACACTCAGTGTAAAAAGCAAGGCATAGCTAATATATTCTACACTACAGAAAATCTAGTATGTTGTCCCTATGCTGCTAACAGACACTATTAATTCTGATAAAATTATTTCTATTAAGAACAAAGATAAATAATGTATCAGAAAAACACAGATCTCCCCCCAACAAAACCCAAGAAAAAATTTAGGAGTGAGTTCAAAGACATTCAAATACATTTTAAGAATTAACTTTGTGCACTGTCACAGTTAGAAGCAAAAAGTAGAGAAAGTAAAAAAGGAAGAAACTTGTTAACTGTGATTTTTGACAACTAGAAAAGTCGAAAGAGTTTTCAAGAGCAACCAAACTTGTCACAGAAAATGAAGTAGCACTAGCCAGCACTTGTCACATTTTGAGTTCTAGGTCTGTATAAGCCCATCATGTCTGTGCCTTCTAATTTGTCAAAGGCAAACAAACCTCCAAAGAAAAAACAAAACAAAACAAAAAAAAACCAAAACAAAAAAACAAACAAACAAAAAAAACCCCCCAAACAAAAAAAAAAAAAGCCACAAAAAGCCCCAAAAAACCAAACAAAACAAAAAACCAAACAAAACACCAAACAAACAAACAAACAAACAAAAAAACAACAAAAAACCCAAAGTACCCACCAAAACCTGTAAGAAATAAAAGACCTGTTAGTCCAAGGTCAAAATGTACTAACATATACTCAGGACTTCCTCTCTCTGGTCTGTCAGAACTCTTAACTGCCAGACCTACTATTCTATTCTCTTTGCTGCTACTCAGAGGTTAGGAATGAGTTTTTTGGAGAGCAATTTTCTGTCTGTGTATAAAACTAAAATAAATTCTAGGGTATGGAATACTCTCTGACATGAATATTTTACTTATTAATACTCCTGATGTCCATACCTCATTTCTAGTAAAGTGTTAGGGAGTAACCACTTTCAAAAGGTTCAACAAATTCAATCAAGGACAAAAAAGGACAACAAACCCTCACCAAAGCTTGGCAAACAGAGAAAAAAACCCTAAAACAATGCTTCTTTTATTGATAAACATTGTGAATATTTTGTAATGAATAAATGCAAACATTCCAACAAATTTACAAAATAGTACTTTCTCCTAACTGTAGTGAACCCACAAAACACGACCTTGAAGATCAACTTCAAATGCAAGAACTTCAACTCATTTCAGCCATCCAGATGCAGGTGTGGTGCTTTCCGAAAAAACATATTCACCCCTCTGAAGTGACCCAGAACAAAATGCAGAACAGCGACATTTTTACAAGACCATCCAGCATATCATTGTTGTTTTCAGAACAGTTCATCCTCTAAGGAAGAAAATAGTGAGCAGAAGTTCTTTCCTGAGTATTATCAAGCTACAAATTTTGAATTCCACTGCTGTCACTGACACTGAAAAAATATGTAAACTGTTAAAACTTTAATCTGTGGAAGAACAGAAAATATCCTTTTCTGAATATCTGAAATACTATGCAAGAGATATCGACCGAGCTCACATTTTCAGCCATGTTATTTCACAGTATTAGTCAGAATCACAGTCAGAATAAACATAAAAAGAACACTGCAACATACCTGTGTGACCATGCTTTGTATATACGTGGTTGGATGCTGCTGCTTTTGTTGAACAGCACTTTCTATTGCTACTTTCGCTACAGTGCTTGGATCCGCTCCAGCTGGCACAGCAACCATAGTTGCACTGCAACCAGCATTGTTGGGGTCACTGATTGTAACAATTCTAACTCCTACTTTATTTGGAATTCCTGGAACAGTTTCCCTGTCATTATCCTCTGCTGGCCTCTTTGCAGTTTTGCATTCTGCTGTGCCATTAGTAGACCGAACTTCGGAGGACAGGGTAGACTGGGACACTCTAGGTCCTGAGTGTGGAACTGCTATGATTTGATGCCCCTGTATAACAGAGGCTGTAGATTGTGGTGAGACAACTACACTTGGGCGTTGCTGAGGCACATCTGAATTCAAACTTGAAGCTAGAGGTCCATTAGGTAAATCAGTGTTGGTACCACTAAGTTGCTGGGTTAACAGTTTTGCAGCCTCCTGTGTACCGCTTACAACAGGTGAACTACTCAAAGTTAATACAGGCCCATTAGAAATTCTTTCCCCTTGATCACCTTTGGCAGTATCTTGCTGCGTAGCATCCAAATTCCCTTGTTGTTCCACTGAAGATATCTCACCATTTCCTACATGATTGGAAGTTTTGTGATTTGGAATGTTTTTGCTCAAATGAGAACAATCTCCTTTATCAAAATCACAGATTCCATTAACTAGGGGCTTCTTCAAATCACTTTTAATTTCCTGTGTGTCCATTTGTTCAAAGTTCTGCTTTCCAGGAGCTCCGTTCTCACCCATTTCTAATGATGGCCCATTACTGACTTGTGAGCACTGATTGGCCTCATTCTGTGTTTTCCCTGAGTTAGAAGGAGGTAGACTGGAGTCACTATACTTTCTCCCATTTAAAAGACTTCCCACCTGCATTTCATTTTCTTTTGCATCCCCATTGCTGGTGTTTGCAGCTCCTCTTCGGCAGGAAGGATTCTCCATAACTTCAATTTTACGTTCATGAATGTGTAAACCTGTTGCTTCCTTTGCTTCTTCCTCCTTTTGGCAAATTATTTTATCACCTTTGAATGGGGGAGCAGCAGTACACGGTGATTGTCCAGCTGAAGGTGCTTGAGTAGCTGGAAGGGTTTGCACCTGTAGCCCAACTCCTGTCTGTGCTCCACTCACTGAAATTCCTGCTGGAGCAATTATCTGAGTTGCATTTCCCTGACTCACAGTTGCAGTAGCAAAACTCGTATTTGGCACAACTGTTATCGTAACCTGGTTGCCAGTAGTCCCTTGGAAAATAGTTGCTGGGCTGTTTGAGATCAACTGGCCTGGCAATATCTGTAAATTAGAAATGGGTACTGTTTGCACTGCCCCTTGGGGCGGGATTGCACCCGGGACCAGCTGAACATTTTGCTGTCCAACTAGCAGCTGCTGAGCTGGAGACTGTCCTTGAACTCCAAAACCTGGTGTCTGGTTATTGGCCATCTGATAAACCACCTGAGGGCTAGGAGCTCTTGCATTGTTAGGTGGAGGAATCTGTGGAGCTGGGAGTATAAGCTTCCCCCCTGGAGTCGAGGGGCCTCGTTTTGGAAGAAGCAGTTGTTTTATCAGGCTAGACTCACCAGAGTTGGGCTGGCCAACTCCCGTATTAGCTTGCTGTGACTGAACTTGCATTTGCATCGATTGTTGTACCTGTACCTGCTGCTGTGACGACGCTGGTGAATGCTGCTGCTGCTGCTGCCTCTTTACAGAAAGCATCTGGCTAACAGTAGGAGGGGGTCCTTGTGACTGAGGAGTGGTAGATGAAGATGACATAACTGTAGGGACTTGATTATTTGTAACTGGACCAGGGGATGGTGAAGATGATGGAGTAATGCTCGGCTGTCCAGCCAACTGGACAGTTTGGCCAGCAGGAATAGAAGCTGGGTTAGCAAGCACGATTTGATGAATGGCTGGTGCATATGTCTGACCTTGCTGAGCTGGCTGGCTTACTATCACTACACTTTGCTGGGATGGTGGTGGAGGCTGCTGCTGTGGCTGCTGCCCCACAGCAGGTGGACCTTGCTGAGACGGCAGAGGCTTTGGTGCAATATTCTGAAACCCTACTCTAGATGTCGGTGGGTTCTGAACACCTGCAATTGTAACCACCTGCCCAGCAGCTACTTGGAAATTTTGAACTGTGGTGGCAGAAACAATGTTAGATGCAGAGGTTGTGACATACTGCTGTGGTGCTATGATGACTGTATCTTGTTGCTGGTTACCCGAAGAGGACTGCTGAGATGATGTCTGCCCAGGTTGTGATGATGTGCTGATTAGCTGTTGACCCTGTGAAACTGCTGAACTGCATGCTGGTAGGTTTTGTACTCTGCCAAATATATGACCCTGAGGTACAGCTTGCTGAATTACCGTAACAGGAGTGCCTGAAGGTATCTGTCCTGGTACCACTGCGTGCAGTGGGGACTGTTGTTGAATTACAGGTTGGTGGTGAAGCATCTGAGAACTCACAACTGTAACAGACGGCTGCTGGCCTGTGGTGCTGTGATTTTGATTAGAAACTCCTCCTACTGCAATAGGAACAGGAACTGCAGCCTGAGGAACAGAGCTCTGTATTACTGCAGCCTTCACTACTTCACAGGATATTGGACCTTTATTCTGTATAACAGTCATTGGAGCATTTTGTTGTGTATGAATAGAAGGATTTTGTGGAATTCTAGAAACAGTCTGTGCCACAGTGTGAACACCTTGAATTGGAAAAGACATCTGTGTTGCTGTCAAAGTTGAAGACTGGTTAATAGGGGTCCTCTGATAGTGATTTCCTACACTCGGTAGCCCATGCGGGATTCCTGTTGAAATAAAAACAGTAAAAGTTTGGAAGCAGAGATTACTTCAAACACATTAACTAACAAATTTTTAAAAATCCAAGATCTGAAACTGCAATTCGGCATGAAGCAGTTTCTTTTCTCAGCTCTACAGAGTCTGAATTAATGATGCAGCAACAATGGCTTGTCTGCTGCCTGGAAAGCTTATGGATTACATGTCAAAGACTAGAATGGCATGCAAGGACATAGTGTAATACTATTCCCAACATTACTGAAAAAACTCAAAACATGTGGGCTCAACTTCTAACACTTTCAAGCTATGTTCAAAACCTTCTGGCTTTTCTTATGGTTTCAGGATCAATGCAAAATACTTTATACATAATTAAGTTAAAAACCTGCTGGCAAAGGAGACGAAGACACATCAGGAATTGAATCAACCCGGACAACTGGGGTAGACGAAGTTGGTGGCTGCTGATAGTACATCTGAATGGGAAGTGGTATAGCTCTCCTCTTCACTCCTACCACGTGTATGTGTGCTTGACCATTGTTACTTGGGTCTTCTACTCTCTTCACTGTATGATTTGGAAAGACAGTTCTGCCAAACACAACATATATCCATGTTAATAAACACAGTAACTCAACTCTCACATTGTTTTTGTTTTACCTAACCGCTCTTGTGTGCAGAGTAATAGAAGGAATGCCTGCATCTTTACAACAAAGCAGGATTTTCCAGTAACATGTGAGTGATCACCATTGAGACTAGCAGGTCCCACAGATGGCCAAGATGTCACAGAACCTAAGTGAAAATTACAAAATCTCAAAAAACTACTTCAGAAAGAATTAGAAGGACCAGAGGCAGAAAAGGAACCCATTCAAAGATCTTGAAATAGAATGAAATTAAATTAAATAAACTCTAAACATTTGTTTCAATTAAAATTCCAGAAGTGGATGTCTTTCAACTCAGTAGATCTTTTCTCAAAGAAATCTAAAACTACCGGTTAGTTTTGAGAACATACAATTGTTTCTTTATTGCTGCATAAATTGTCTTACCGCAGGCATTTATAAAATCCAGTTGATGTTAGGATTCCACCTCGAGCTAATTTACTACAAGTAGAGAGGTATTCAGAGTACATTTCTGCTCGAGAGACTGAGCAATCAAGGTTCACTTCAAAATGGGCATTCAACCTGAGGATGAAAAAATATACTGTGAAGCAAAATACAGAGAGAGTATTTTTAAAGGGGTTGTTGAAACATTTCAGTTTGTATCACAGACACTTTTGAGATCTGACAACAACATGGAAAATAGCAATTTAGTATATTGTTTTGTCAGATGCCTCTTCCACACTTTCTCACTGCTTTCGAATTAACACACTGGACCCCTAACACCTACGGTCAGTTCTACATGCAATATCTTATTTAGACACTTATATATATATTATTTATTATTTATGCAAAACTGTCTCTACCTATGCCTTTTTTATTGTATATTCTGCAAAAACAAATGAGAATGCATGGTTTCTTGGCATTTCCTCCCCACAGCTCTATTCTTATTCCTTAATGATTCCACTTCCGGAAAAGATGGGCTGAAAGCTAACTAACTCTTCATCACATATTTTTATTGTAAGTCAATGTTTGTTGAACATCTAATATTCACTTAGCAGTGTAAAGTATTTGTATCTCCTACAGACTCTCCACAAGTCTATGGACCATCTAACCTCTAAGCCTCACAGGAAGCTGTGAGAAAATGAAACATCTTCTATCAGTTTAATTTTACTTCTCTTAGATCCACTGCTCCAACCCACAGACAAAGGAATTGTTCATCCCCAGCAGCAAACAGAAGCAAGTAACAACTCACACTCAGTGCTCAAATATTGCCATGAGAATAAAAGAAATATTTTAGTTGTCAGCATTTATTACGTGGCACTACCACTCCGTAAAACTATAGTGCCTTCTTCTTTGTAGAGCCCTAAACACCGAATGTAACTAGATGAAAAGCCTATGAGTACATTCTTGAAATTGTGTTCTCTCATAAAGAGTAAGTACCATTTCTCCTGCAGAATTTTATTAATACAAAAACCGAGATTACATTATATTAACAGAAAGTTTATGTATTAATTAAATTGGGCATACTGGACAAGTGACTATCCAGTTGGATATGTCATATTAGGCTGACACACTAATACTGGTACCAGCAAACTGGAGATGTTCAGGACTTAAAATTGTGAAATGTGATCTGTGATCACTACTTTACTGTCACTGCACTTACACCTCCTACTGAATCTAACCTGGCTAGTAATACATCCAGGAAGGTCAGCTTAAATACCTTGTCTTTTTGCTGCTTTCAAGAGATAGTAGCTGAATTCTACTCATTCTCCCATTTCTCTAAGTAGGAAGTAATGACTAAAGCATACCATGCAAATCTACATTTATCTGAGTTTGCTAATGTGATCTGTAGAGAAAGTCCAGTTCCAAGTATTCCTGTTTAAATGCCTAAATGTGAAATTTCTCCATCTTTCAGCAGTTAATTATTATGGCTGATAACACTTTGCACTGTGCAAAGAGAAGCATGGCAACATCAGCTGACCACAAAAAGCCTCAATATTTCCCCCCATACAGCCAAAGCTCTGCTGGAGGTATAACCTCATGATAACCCAAAACACTAAGCTTTGTAAGTTCCATCCACTTTATCTGGAAGGTGCTTGTCTCTTTAGTATGACAAAAGATGAACCTAAGCTGTGAAGGAGCAGAAGTGAAAGGCCCATCAGGAACCAATTAATAAAAATACTTGGAACACTGATTGAGTTATGTAAGACAAAGAGCTCAGAAAGATCACCCCCAGTCTACAGGACAACCACAGGAGAGACAGTTTCTCTCTAAATATCTGACAATAGTATTAGTTGAAAGCAAGAGAATATGAACGGAAAAGACTTTGATCTTCTTTAACTTGAGGTTCACAATGATCATGTAAGAGTTTTGCAGGGCCTTAGCTTCATAATTTGTTAATTACTTTTATATTGATTCAGTAATAAAGCAACACATTACCAGATAAAAATACCTGTGAAACAGGTGCGTGACAATTTAATAAATAAATTAATTCAAGATCAGAGTTAAAAATCAAATCAAATTCTGTCCTAAGTGACAGAACAACTAACTTCATGAATCAACAGGCAAAGAAGACTGAATAGTCTGGCTGAGTTTTTGTTTTCAGACTTCTTCACAGCAGTGACAAAATGGATTTGGTTTACACTTTTCAGAAAATTAGTCTAACAGTAAAGAGAAGCAAACTAGAAAATGCTGTGACATATGAATTCAGTATTTTTCTCTGTTTTTCTTCTTCATTAATGTATTTGAACAGAACTATACACTTACCATTGACATGCAAATTTCTCGCTGTCTATTTCTACTATTCCTGGAGGTGGAGCAACATGTGGTGCTGTCCTAGAGGCTGTAGATAATTTGGGGAAGAAAAAAAACCAAAACTCGCTGAAATGTTTTTTGTCCTCCTGAATGAAGCACTTCATGACATCCACTGGTACAGTTTCTCATGTTTGCCAGTAAGGATGTATCCAGCTAAGGCAAGTCACAAAGGTGCCCAGAGCAGACTACAGAGCTGCATTACAGTTTACCGAAGTGAAGCAGGGCTTGCCAGGGCCAGTCATCGCTTAAGTGCAACCATGAGGAGTGCACCTAGTGAACGGCTGCTTCCTGATTCATCATCATCATCTCAGTACTTTACAGTACTGAGCATGATTTTCAAGTGTCACAATACTCCACCAAAACAGGCACAAATACACAGCAATTATTTTTCCAGTTCTTAAGTGGATGTAAATATAACGCAAAGGACCTTGCAGCAATGTCACATCAGTTCATCCTATTCACTCTTATTCACCCCTCGGTTACATTCTCTCCCAGCCATTTTCTGCTCTGGTATCTACACCCACTCCAAAAACAGCAAGCTTAGACATGCCAACCAGGGTCTGCTCCAATGGTTCTTTCTCACTAACTTCCTAAGAATAGTTACAATTTGGTTCACATAACAAGAAACTGTTCAGAACCTTCAAAAGTGAGTCTATCTCATCTCATCTCTGCAATTCTACCAAATACCTTATGTTACTGCCCAGTAATACCCAGTGTAAAACATAATATAAAATGGACCTCTAATTCTCTGAAAATTGTGCGAACAATTTAAAATAGATACTTTTTCTTTCCACTGAACAAGTTAAAATAAGCCATGTGTGTAACTTTCAGAGAATTTTCAGATTAGCAAATAAAAACATCAAAATTCTTTCAAAACTTGTTTCACAACAGTTTTGGCTAACATAGCATATTTTCTTCATGATTGAGTGTTTGAAAAATATACATATGTTATGCACAATGTTACACTTATTTATGTAAACTAATCAGAAATCTAGCGAAGATAAAAATCATAGATCATATGGAAAATTTTATAGAACAATGTGTTCTCTTGCAGTGATACCTACCTGGGACACCTGCTGCATGGGCCTGTGAAGAACCATGATCCATTACCTGTGGTCTGACATCAAGTATTCCTTGCTGGCTAACACACTGATGTTCAATGAGCTTTACAGCAGTAAGAGCATCAGGTCCAAACATCTGGATGTCCATAGAAACCAGACATACTAATGTATCTAAAGTATTGAATGTAAAACCAACAATGACATTAGGACATGACAAATGCTATTGGAACATATTCATTTGCATTAAAATTGCCATGTGCTGAAAGGGAACAAGTCTTTGCAGGTTTCTGTAGGTTTTTTTAACAGATTTTGTGGCATTTTAAAAAAAAACACTTTAGAATTTTTAGCACCATCAATTCCTTGAGGACACAATGAATATATTTATTAAATTCCATCCCCATGCTGTGTGCTCATACACACACACAAGCAAGCCACATTTTTAAGAATATGTCATGGTCAGTGGTTAAGCCTTTTTTCTTACATAAGCGAGAGAAGTAATAGATTTTGCTTTTCCCTTACCTATGCTCTTCTCTACTTTAGCAATCTTTGAGCAGGCCACTTCTCCCATTTCTGTGAGCATGTAGAGCACCTCAAGTGCTGAGATTACAAGCAGCACATCTGGTAGTGTGAGATGACATATGATCTCTTTATAGGATTCTTGATCCACATATTCACAAATTAAGACACCATTATCTTCAGCCTTACAAAGATTTGCCAAGATTTCCATGCCTGAAGAACAAATACAAAATAGTTTTAAACAGCAATAATTACAATTCTGATAAAACAACAAGAATAGCTAGAGATCTTACCTCTCATTTTTAAAAATCTATCCCTTGACATGAGGCATTTTGTGACAGTGTGGAACATTAGATGAGTAGTTTTGAAATCAACAGGATCCAAAAGAAGCTGATGAGAAAGAAAAAAATTACTAACACTATCCACACAGTGCTAATGGCCCAAATACTTAAATTTGCTTATCAAAGTATAAGGTTCAGAAGGGTTTAAGTGCAGCACACACAAATTACATTCACGTTCATAAAAACTGAACCATGTGAGCTTTTGATTGTACCTAGCATTTTGAGCCCCCTCCTCCTTTTCTGCTCTGAAGCAGCAATCTAATTTACACTTTCCAGTGCTCAGAATAAGAAAATAACTTTATTCTCAGGCAGTCAACAATATACACAAACGGATTCTAATATCCAACAAAGACCAGAACCTGAGTAACAAAAAGTACTCCTTCCCAAATGCCATCCCAGTCATTCATCTTGTTTTTATTTCTGCCTCTCAGAAATCTAGAGATCTCAGACATAAATAACATTCTTTCTCATTCAAAAGGAGTTTGGTACATGGCAAATGAAAACCACCATCTTTTCTTTCAATATTTAGTAGGGGACCAATACTTCCAGTCTTATTCTCTGCTAGTACCCATTTTACTTAAATTTATATGCTATATTTTAAAATATAAGGACTATCTGAATATACTTCCTATAAAATTCATATAATTTTCTGCACGATAATATGACATACATCAAAACAGCATATTTTATAACATTCAAGCCTCTCAAAAAGAAGAAAAAAATAAAAAAAGACCCTCATGTGATTCTGGCAGCACATCCAGTGGCATGTGACTAGTTTACATGAAGTACAGTATACAGGATACAGAACCCTCTACAACTCTCTTTCTCAAACACACTATTTTGAAGTCATGACTAAAGGTTATAAAGTGAAGAAGCAAGCACACAGACTGCAGAACTTAACAAATTCCTTTCTTCTCTCTGGGAAACTGAACTGAAAATTATTATTATTATTATTACACTTTGAGTATCTTCTATCTCCCTACATCAATCTTCTTCATGTGATTCTATTTTAGCAAATGGGCACATACAGTCGTATTCTAGTTTTGGCTCTGAACGCTTGTTTTCAAATTGCTAATTACAAATTCAGAGAATAATTTATTTCCTTCTCCATCCAATGATAAAAAAACCCCACCATTTCATTAACACTACTGCTTTTATCAATTTATATTTGAATTGCTCTGTTTGAAAGCACATTACCTCTGCAGCAATATTTCCCAGTGTGTCAAGCCCCAACTGCCGTAGAGAAATAAAGTGACTGTGAGCAGAGAGTAGCAGGAACCGAAGACAAGTACGATTAGCTGCCAGAAGTTTAACATTTCCCTCTTCAAAAGAAAGATTTCGTAAAATCACTGCTATCTGAAGTACCCGCTGCCCTTCAATATCATTAATGCCCAATTTGCGAGGTGGATGAAATAAGGATTCCCAAATCCATTCTTCTGATGGAATATCTATGAAGTAAATAAATATATATTAGTCCTTCCTTTGCTCCACTTACCAACATGCATGTATTAAGATTAGTCAAGATGTCTCACCTTGAGATTTGCTTCTGTCAGAAATTAGATCACGAACTTCAATATCCTCAACAATATCCTTCCAAAACTGAAGAAAGAATTAAAAATACTTAATTTCTAGGGGCTATTTCTTTAAATATTAATTACTTTTATTTCTATTATGTTAAAATATTGAAATAATATTAATATAATTGTTCTTTAAAAATTTCCTAGTACCTTGATTCATCTGATAGTAACCAGAAGTGATGATATGCAAGATGTTCAGTACTTTACATAAAGAAATTCTTCCCTTCAAGCACCAGAAGTATGTGGTCACGATCAACCAACACTACCACAGAAGCACATACTGCAACTATGGGGCAGTTTTCCATACATCATTAGAAATACAGCAATTCCAAATGGAAAAAAAGTACAGCTCATCCTCCTTCATCCCCCTCAAACAGTGATGACCTAAGGCAGAATAAAGTGACTCCTCCCACTCAGCAGATCGTAAGACTCCTGCAAGAAGTTGCTATTTGGAAAGACTTTTTAAAGCTGCTGCTGTGTTTCCTACTTTATCATAACACAACAAAAAGAGAGAAACAACCACCTACATCACAAAAAAACTTTATAAATATAACCAAAGCAGAACACTTCAGCAGAGGAGAATTCAAATTACTTTACAAATCTCTGGCCTGGTCTGTAAATGGTTGCTTTGTTGCTAGACCTGTTGAAATTCAAGACTCAATCAAGGAATTAAGATTTGCAAGCTAACAAAAATACATAGTGTGATCTACAATAATATAAAAATACATAATGATATATGCATTCTAATGTGTGTATCTGAACAAAGATATAAACCTTCCTTTGACTAATAAAAATTTGTACATTTCTTCAACTCACTAATGAAACACCATTTCTCTTTTGACTATAATCACAGAATAAAACCACCAATAAATCTGGATAAAAAGGGGAGGATGGGAAGTACAACCAGCTGAACAGCAGGAGAAATTTTGCTATGCAAATGTAATTACTAAATTACAGCATTCATACCAAGCTTGACACTACTATTTTCTTGACAAATACAATACTACAGATTTTCTAAATTGGAAGGAAAAGAATTTTATTTTCACTGCAATGTTGCTAAATGGCGTCCAACTACTGTTTAGTAAAGAGGATTTACTTGCACAGAAAGTATTATTACCTCATTTTAGCAAAGACAAGAGCAGCTAGAAAAAAGTATTAACTTCTTACTGTTTGTGGCAAAGAGATTTTTCTAATTAATACTGAAGCTATCACCAAGAGCCACAGAAGATGAAGGCATGCAGGCAAAATCCTGTTACAAGGGAACAGGTGAAACACGACATTTTTTTTTTTCCCAAAGGAACAGCAAAAGTGGAAAGAAATAATGAAGCTTTCTGGGCATTCATTTGAAAAACACATAGCACAAAGGCAACAAAAAAATCAGTTCAGCATCCCAAGCAGTTATTTATTCCCTACTAGGAAGGATAGCTGCAATCTAATACTACAGATTAATAGAAATACATAAGAGGGTGAAAAAGTATCAGTCTTTACCACTAGTTATATTTCTATATATATATTTAAATCATGGACTGCTAATAGAAACAAAGCTAAAACCTGGAAGCAACCAAATAGGGCTTCATGACATCCAGATGCTAAAAGATAATGGACAAAGGTAAAGAGCTTGAATCACATTCACAGTCTGGTCACTGTCAGTACCCAAGTTTCTTTGGAAAAAATTGCAAAGGATTATACAGAATTCACTGCAAATAAGATCAAACAAATGACTGTCCATAAAAGGAATGGAGATTTGAGTCCACAAAACAAAATGTACCAATGGTATGATGACTTATTGTTCAAGAAAAATATGAAGCAACTGGAGTCAAGTCAGCTTGACAGATTATGCTGAGAGACAAGAAAAGTAATGTTTGAAAAGTATTTCAGGTATTTAAGTACACACTCTGCACAATATCTGAGAGAGATTCAGAGGATAAATGCACAGTAAATGAAAAAAAATTTAAATATACAGAAAGAATGAGTTGAGCAACCAAAAAAAAAAATCACAAAATAAAGAAGAAAATCAGAGAAGTAAGGCACAAGAACGGCATGTATGTGGATTCTGGAACTCTACAGCTAGAGGAGGCCTCTAGTAGTCCAAGAACATGAAAAGCAAATCATTTGACTGAAGGAAACAGAGATGAACGGTGCATGAAGAAACATAATGCAATTTTTCATACACTACACATCAGACACTGAGCAGCTGCTGCAGACATGAAAGAAATACCTGGAAAAACAGCTAAATCGATCAGATTATATACATACTATATAAAAAAATCACTCTTGAAAATGAACTATACTTACAAGTGAACCTTGATAATATTCAAAGCTAAGTGAAACAGTCAAACATGGGAAAATTTCCAGAGTAGAGGAGAAAACATCTGAGCAGGATGCCATCAGAGCTTGGGGACAGGACAACAAAACAAACAAGGAGAGATACAAGACAACTGGCTAAATGCCAGCTGTTCCAATCCTTAAGTAAGGACATGCAGTCATTCCAACTAACTAGAAGTTTAAGCTTATTGGGAGCACGAGGTAAAATCAAGAGGCGAGATGTGACAAATTAACATAGCTGTAAGAGATAACAGCAGGTTCAACTTAAATAATGCTCCAGTTTGGACAATGAATGGAATAGATTCACTGACTAGTAAAAATATTTGATTCAGTTTAGAAGTAAGTTCTGTAAGAAGTGAGAAGATATGTCCTGCTGCAGTTAAGATAATTAAAAATACCAATTTTTCAAACAGTCTTACATAAAGCAGTAAGGACTGCGGGGGAAGGAAAAGAAAAAAACATTGCTTTTCATCTTCACATTCAACTGACAGAGCAGTGATACTGGACAACAAAACTAGCACCAAAATGAACAAACAAAAAAATAATTTTTTTTTTTATGATAATATGAATGGTGAAAGGAGTAACTTACTCAATAGCAATTCTTTTTTCTTAAAACTGCAAAAGCACATTAAAAAAAACCCAAAAACAAACACCAAAACAAACACCAAAACCAGACACACAACCTCTGTGTGACAACCGAGTATCTCCCATACGTCAGGAAGCTCCCATGCTTCCCCCAACTTCTGTTTTGACACAGCCACAGCCGCAATACAAAATAAATTACTTCCAGCAGTAAGGTCAAACAAATGCTTGCAGTGAGATGCTCTGAAAAAATCTGAATTCCTGCCGTTAGAGATAACTTTACATCTGATGTTAAGTTTTTCACATGCTTTCTGAGTATTTCTGCCATGCTGTCAGCAGTATTTCACTACAGAATGGTACTATGTATGTTGTAATGTCCAAAAATAGATCTTGGAGAGCATCCGAGTTTTTTATTAGTAAACCCTATTGCACTTACAGTAGCTCTACTTAAAACTTTGTTAAAACATTTATAAGAACCACCTGCCCTTATAATAATTACTTAAATTTATGTAAGCAATGAATATGCAATAAATTAGAATACTGTATAATTTCAGATGTTTACAGATCTAGACATGGTGCTTGTTGCTGTTCTAGATCAGCAACAGTCTGTGACAGCTTAGAGGGCTGTCAACACAGAAGTGCTAAGTGCTTCAAAAAAAACCCAAACAACCAAACAAACAAAATAACCAACCAACTAAGCAACCCACACCCCCCACAGTACTTCTGGACATACTTTTTCAGTGTAAAAGAGAAATTTTCAAGATTGTGAAACATTAATTTTTACACTTAAGTTTGGCACATTTGTATCACATTTTCAAGCCCATATAGTCACAAATATGAGAGCTTAGCTTTCTTGGTTTTAAGTTCACTTAGGAAATTTTGATTAGGCAATCTTTACACTGGTATTTCAACAATACTTATCAATTAAGTAAAATTACCATGGTCCAGCTTGTTCCCAAACTGAGTTACATAAAAATAAAACAAAAGATAAATGGAAAAATCTCTCAACAAATACTGTTCTGTAATACTGGCAAGATACTAAAGTATATAAAACAATTATGGAATTGAGCAGAAATATGGCTTTATAAGGAGCTCTAAAGATTATCTCTTCCCATTTTTAATAAAAAGCATAAGGTATCCAAATATGTTTTAATCTATCTTTCTATTTTATCCACATAAATCATCACCTGTAAATCCATTCAAAGAAATCACATATCATAGTAAATATGCTGAAATATCAAATCTCTTTAAGCTATAATGCATAATTTTATCCACCTAAAAAAGTTCATCTAGAATAAATAATCATTGATACAAAGAAACTTCAGTTCTATTTTTACTTCATTTCACTGCTTGTACAGTAGCTCATGCCCTCTAGTGGAAAGATTAAAAAAGCCTTGTGCAAAAACAGTTTAACTGAAACAAACTAGCAACATTGCTAACCTATTAAAGTATTTCTCATATGCTTCTTAGGCTGTGATCTTAATTTTTATAATTAAGAATGTTTCTTTACTGATCATTGCAGTTCAAAATGAAACCCAACACAGCACTGTTGCCTCTTGATAAATATGCCGCCAACATTCCTTTTCTTCACACATATTAGTTTCCTTATAAAAAGAAATATGGAAACCTTTGTTCATTTATCTATACCTATTTCTTTCTGAATACACTTCTTCCTACTTATCCCAGTATTTTAGGACAACTGTGACATAGTGTCCTATTACATTTAAATCAAAGGAATGAAGTTGAGAGTAATTTTAAGGACATATGCTAGTATATCTTAGAATTTTCAATCTTTTTAAAGGATTTGATACCCACTATATACAGTACAAAATTATTTTAGTAATTTTTTAATTACCTTAACAAAATCTCTATCAGTTTTCTCCTTCCACTCTTCTCCAAATACAGCAGAAAATGATCCTAAAGCTTTAAACACAAAAAGCATAATTTAGTAAAATTCTTCAAAATGAACAATTTTTATTAATCCACAAACTAAATAAAGATTCAAGAACAATATAGACTCTTCCAGTGTTTCCTTTTGATAAAAGGAAACAAAAAATACTCAAAAAATACTGCACAAACCAGCTGAAATGTCTGTTGTCATTTAATTAACAGATACTGCAGTTTTACAGTGTAAATTAGAAGTAAGGAGTTCATAAGGAAAGGGCTAGTTTGTGAATCCTGTTAAAAAAAACCAACTTTTCCAGGAGAAAAACTTTTCCAGAGCTCTTTTCCAAGAGTCAAGATGACTGGCCTGTTTTCATCCTCACATCAAGAACTGTTTTCCATGTGCACTGTGTAAGCACAAACACTATTGTAGTAATTAAACAAAATCCCACTCATGTTTCCAAAAAACAGTAGTAAGATTTTGACAGCATTCAATTCGAACTCAATATTTAACCAAGACCAGTAATAGATGTTCTTGGCTGTTTGACTGAGCCACTTCCACAGCATTTGTAATCATCACTCCTTGAAAGCAGCTAAGACTCAGTCGATCTGATTCAAATACTGAGTCGATCTAAAAATAAACTCTGTCTTGCAGTAGTTCTGTAATGAACTAATAACACATTCCAGTTAAACATTTTGGTTCATGTTTTCTTATTCTGTAGAAAATGCTACAAATCTCAGTTCCAAGACCACAACAGCTTCCAATCCACAGAATCCAAACTAAGGCCTTATGCAGCTCTCCAAGCTGAATATGCTACATAACCCTCAAACCCATGGGGCTGCCCCATGACCTGCAATCCAGCTGTCATCTTGAAGTTTAGGAGGGGATGGGAGGGAAGCTGATGACATATTTTACCTAAAAAACACTCTAAATAATAACAATTATAAAACCTTAATTATAGACAAGAAAAATCTAAACCCTGTCTTAAAAGAAGTTAATCACCTATTTTTTATTGCCACCTGAAATTATTATGGTAGTATTTGCATAATGCGTGAATTTACTGATTAGAGAACTCATTGTTTCATCATGAAACCTGGCAGATTTACCTTTATTATTTATACTAGAAAACCATGTAAGTATTTCAAATTGAAGTTTCATGCTTCAAAAATAAGTAAACATACCCCTGCTGTTTCTTTCCACCATTTGTCCCAATTAGTCCTCCTAATGCTGCTAGGACATTTCCCTGGATTTATTCAGAAGAAGACATAATCATAGAATATAAAAATGAAGTTTTTCCCAGGGAATGAAAACAGTGAGTTCATTACAAGCTCATCATTCCTCTCAGCCTTACCGCAAATATTTTTCAAAAAATACTAAACAGACAAGCTAAGGAATAAATTGTTCTTCAAGTTAAGAACTCCAGAAAACACTGTCTACCCCTACAACATAAAAAAAAAAAATCCTTAAATAGCAATATAAAACTAAAATTATTTGCAAATTCCTAAATCAACAGAAGTTTCATCAAAAGAACAGGGGAGTGATGGTAACCTCAAAAATCTAGACAGCAAGCATTCTGGAATCATATGGAGGAATAAGTTTCCCTTTAGCTTCCTTTCAAATATTTTCCTTTGAAAGTTCTAGTGCCTGGACTAGGTGCAAACACTAAATGACCAAGTTCTAACCATATCTGAAGGATACTGAAAAATGTACAAATTTTTCAGAAAATCTGAAGAAAAAGCAAGAGAGAAGCTGGAGAATGCTAATGCAATATTGGGGGGAGAAGGGGAAAGCTACAAATCATTATGTAAAAATGCCAATTATTAAAAAAAACCCAACTAAACCATATGCAATGGCTAACACTGGTTCTTCCCCAGAATTTTAAAACAGAATCTTTAACATACCATACTATGTTTGTGCTTACACATGCAAAATAGATTATACTTGGGTGAAAAGGCTCATTTGAGCAATTTTTTTTTTTGAGGTAATATCTGAATTTCAGTATAAAAAAACCAACCAACCACCAACCGAACAAAAAAAAGCTCATGAAACCAAAAAACCCAACAAAACTAACCCCCCCCCAAACAAACACATAATAAACAAACACAAACAACAAAGAACAAAACAAAACATAAAAACCAAACTAAACAAAAAACCCTCAGCACATAAACCTGGTAAATAAATACTTCCTCCTCACCACCCCAAGATAAAAGCTATGCTGTTATGATTTTACAGTGGTTTAGGTTAACTTATGTTTTGCTCCTCTCTTGACAGGAAGCCATTAACAAGGAATTACTAGGCATGGAGGCATTTTTTTCACACTGAAATCTGAAGAATTTGTTTGACATACTTGAGTACTCTGAAGGAATCAACTCTCATTTGAAATTTATGTGCTAACATATTAAGTAATTCTGAAAATCAGATTAAGACTTTTCTCCCTTGAGTTTTTTAACCTGAATTTCACTGCAGTTAAATGTGTAGTGAAGTATTAGGACAAAAATGTTAGCAAGTCATTGTTTTCAGACAACCTTTTCTGAAATTTTAAATCTGCATTGCCATTAAAAAACAATTATGGAAAGTCAGCACGGTCCTACAAATTCAAAAGCAAACAGTAATACACTACCAAGAGATAGAAATTCAATGCCGTAAATTTAGCATCCTGAATAATTGAACTTCACTATCAAAAACCTGATTCTTACATTTCACTAACTTGTCAAATAAAGTTTTAAGATTACCTAACTTAAAAGGTATTTTTAGCATCTGATAAAACCTGTAATCATGGACCAAGATAAAGAGAAAAACTAGATATATTACCATGAAGTAAGTTATTAACATTTTAATGATCACGAGTTGAGAAAGATGCTACAAAAGGTATGGACGCCTTCTGCTGCAAAAATGTTATATACTTACTGTCATCAAATACCCCAGCATTTGCAAGCAGTAAAGTGATTATTTTAGGGTCCTTTTCAAGCTGCATAACATGCTTGCTTTCATTTGAAAGAAGAGTACACACATTAATTGCAAAGTCCACTTCATTTGGGAGTCCAGATAACAGTGAAAGCACCAACTTATTATAGTCATTTGGTGAGTTTAAGTCCATGGACAGCCCATAGCTTTGACGAAGGTAATCTAAATAAAGAAAAAAACAAACAAACCACAATCAACAACATTTTCACAGCTATACTCATTAATCTTGAAATGATACATTAAGCAGTATTACTGTAAGTAAGAATTTGGAAAAAGTTTGTTTATAAATTATTGCCATTTTTAATAAGTTTTCACAGTATTGAATGTATTTTTTGTCTGGCCAAAACATGGAACCCAGTCCACTTTGCTGCGTACCTTTCTAGTTACATATCAACTCCTCTGCCACCTCCAAAACAGAGCAACGCAGCACATTCTCCCAAAGAAAAGCTTACAAAACACAAGCTTTAATTAAAGCAGAAAAGAACTGTAATACAATTTTAAGTCAATTTCTACACAACAAATTACACGTCCATTCCACAAAGCCCACCAGCTTCTGATTTAAAGCTTAACTAACTGGAGGCTCAATTCAGGTATTTGACTGCGGAGAAATCAGAGTTTGAAAAAAACACACTGCAAATTTTCAAGATAATTTTTTCAAGAGAAGAAACTACACAGCTCTACTAATTAGCAAGGATAATATTTGTAAAGAAAAGAAATAGCTTATGGATTTTAATTTTGTTTTGTTCTGGTTCACAGTGGAATGGTTTTTGAGTGTATTAAACTAATCATTTGAGTATCCTACAGATTTGATGGTTTTAATAATATTCCAAATTTATCTACAACCTATTTCTGTAGCCTGACACAAAAAAAATGCACCCACACACACAAAGCATTTTTACTCTCAAGAATTTACCTGAAACGCTGTGTTGCTGGTAGTTATAGGAAGTTGGAATTGCACCAATAGGAAGTTGTGGCTTTGGATTGCCTGGCTGTACTTCATCATCCTCCTCTCCAAAATGATGGACTTTTTCATACTTTTCTAGATAACTGAAATAAGATGATAAAAAAAGTGGTTTTAGTGCAGCTAAATCTTTTATTTCAAAAGCAGAACTTCCAAAGGAAGCAACCTAGAAACATGAAGATTTACTGGAAAATAATCAAAATGCTGAAAAACAAATCCTGAGTCAGACTGACAACAGGTGATAGAGAAATGTAGATACGTGTAATTACTGTTTTATATACCAATTTTTTCACATTTTTCAAAAATGATACTTAGACAAATTGCAACAAATTGTTTCTCTTTGTGACTAAGCTTGTTTTTCCCAAACCAACTTTTGCTACTCAAAATAAGTCTGCAGGTGAAAGCATCATAAAAATGACTCTGTAATCATTACCAATACATATACCAAGGTCAAATCCAGAAAAATACTTCTTTTTGCCTCGTTTAAAGAGAAACTGTACACTAGGTCCTAACAACTACACAAGAGTAAGAGAACTCAGGGATACCAAGGACAGCAATTCAGGATCAGAATTTGAGAGCCATAGCTGCAGTTAGTAACTACTGGAAATCCCTTTGAACTCCTTAAGGGAAAAAAAAAAAAAAAAAAAAGCTGATATACTGTACAAAAAATGGACTTTAAACACAGAAGTTATATATACAAAAAGTAAACAGTCAAGTAGCTTGGTTAATGAATTACCTCAATGACAGCATTAATTTAACATTAGAAATGTAACTTTCAGAACTTTCTACACTCCAGTATATAAAGTCAATTTAAAATATCCACTGTAGCATTAACTTCACAGTGATATGTAGTTGAAAGCCCTTCATAAAATTAAGCAAGACCAAAGCTGCCTAAATTTATAGATTTTAACTGTGCTGAAAAATGACAATACCAGGTCAATGAAATCATAATAAAAATACTGTAAAATCAGAAAATAATTTAAAACATTTATATTTCTCTTTTTATATGCTAAAACATTTACTACATGAGTAAGCTTTTCTGTAATTTTTGTCAGTAGACACTGAAGTAATTAACTCATGGTAAATTGGAAAGATTTTAAGGAAACAGTATTCCCACTGACCTCTGAGGAATATTTCACATTCATTAAATCAATTATTTCATGAAGTGAGGTATCAATGACATAACCATACCTTTAATGTGTTAGCAAACAATTTTTTTCTTAAGAAAAGGGCACATTTCAGAAGAAATGAAAGGTATCAGAGCTAATAAGGCAAATCATGCTGTACTGTACCACATGCAAATACCATTCATGCCTGACTAGAGTTCAGGATATTCCAAGTACTACATACGCTACTGTTACATGAACCACTGCCACAGTCCCCTCCTTACTACATAAACTCTTGAGTCAGTTAAGGAGTCAGCAAAAATCTTCCCTGCACAGTCATTTGCTTTTAGGGTTTTTAAAAGACTAAAAATTACACTTACATATGGCTGCTTTTATCTTTGAACTAGAAATACTCATTTATGTGAGTTAAGCTTCAATTGAGTATCTGCACAGAAGGTAAAACCTTCTAAAATTATTTGTAAGTTTTTAAAGGCATAGCTAAACACTGTTCTAAAATCTAAATCCTAAGTTTTCTCTTTCCCTCTATTTCCTTACCATTTTATCCTACTTCTTTCTTTTAGCTTACATCTTATATCCAGATGAATCAAATCTGTAATCCAATCAATTTTAATTAACAGAGCCTGTGCATTTATGGTCAAGACCAAAAAGAGCAGTTCAAAGACAGCCTGACCTTCCCTTTTTCTTTCTGATCACTCACTCTTCAGAGATCTCATACAGAAAAGTAGGAGGATTCTACATTGACTTTTCAGTCATTTTTCAAACTGAGCAGGGGTCAGATGAATACTAGATCTGGTGCAGGGCAAAACAACAGGTGTACATAGCCAAGGATGCCACATGTACCATTTCTACACTGGCAGAAGCTACACTGCTTACTAGCTTGTCTAATAAATGCTGGGGCTAGAGCTAATTTCCTTGTATTTGCTGGTCTGAGTCAAAACTTGAGCTTAAAACAGTTTCATTATTGAAATAAAATGTCACAGAAACATTTAATAAGATGAAGTAAAAATCCCTATACAGAAACAAATATGGTATTCAAAATACAATCTGCAAATTATTCTGGACTTGTCCATTTTACCAAGACCGAACTGCTACTTAAGCACTAAAAAAAAAAAAAAAAGCTGTATATATAATAATTCATGTTGTTCCACAGTTTTATATACACTTAACCTTACACATACACACTTAACCTTATGCTTTTTATTAAAGCCATATTCCAGGAAAGCTGAATATGAATATCCTAGATGTTCTCCTCTGTTAATATCTACTTTATTAAGATGTGTTAAAACAATTCCACTGATCACAGAAAATCTCGAAAGTTCAAGAATTTGCTTCCTTTCTTCCCCCTCTGAATAAAAATTATGTATATATTGAAAGACCTCTGCAAACTAAAATGGTCATAATTTGTTCAGTGTTGACAATGGTCACAAAGTTCTCACAAATGTCTTATTAATCATTTCACAAGAAACCAGGATTCAAAATACTTTTAAGTAACTATCTCATTTTTCCCTACGCCAATGCAAGGATTGACTTGACTTTACTAAATTCTGAGCTCCTTACCTTGTCACTCAATTTACTCAGGTTCCACCTCTTCAAAGAAGACTCCTCCTTTCTTACCTCACATCAAACTACCAAGTTTGCCAAGGAAAAGTTGAAAACTAAACAAAATAGAGCCCTCAATAATCCCAAAGCATCAGTTACAAATGCTAAACCCTGCCTTCCTCCCACCCCAAGAAAAACCCAAACCTCAAGCCAAACAACAGATATACATTCCCCCCCCCTACCACAAGCACTTTAGTCTCTTTAAGATACTCCTAGTATTCAGGGAGGATGTTGCACTATTTGTCAATCCATTGCATGTAACAACACTGAAATACTAAATTTCAACTACAATAACCACACTGTAATAGACTCTTCAGTATGATTCCTTTATGCTACATAAGTACCAACTGTTTACAGACAGTTGTACAGACCTCAATCCTCCAAACATTGCTTTTGTTTCCTGCAGAGAGAATGCATGGCCTGGAATTTCAGTGTAGAGAAGAAGCTTTGCAAAATTAGCTTGTACATGAGCTTTACTTGTCTTAAATTCTAATCTCAACAGTCTGGCATACAGCTACTATGCAAACAACAGAGTAGTTTAGCATAAACACGTCTTGCTCTAAATATACAAGAAATTTAAAAATAATAAACGGAGTTTTTCTGTTACTGAAAAACTGTTACGCAAATGCTCATATGTTATAATCAGTTGCAATGGCTAATTGCATGTTTCAAACCAACCTGGATCTGTAGTTATAGGCTAGAAAGGTATACTTTGGCCACAGAAAAAATGTTTTCAGGAATTCAAAACGCTTCCTTAATTTCACAAAGTCACAGGTAGTATATAACAGCAATAACAATCTTCTAAACTTCTCTTTTAGTTTCAACACCAACTGAACAATTATATCCCGACAAAGAAAGATGCAGCAAATATGTACAAAAGAAGAATTAAAATAAGTAACTAAATGAAAGACCAGGATTGAATTACTAATGAAACAAACAACGTATATGGGATAGAAAAGTTTTTAGAAAGTCTTTAAAAAGGACCACTTAAGTACTATGTTGAAGCCTTGGTGAAGATGGACTAATAAGGAATACTGCCTTCTGTACACGTGTAGAAAGATGCTCCACACTGTTAGCATGGCACCCTGAACTGGTGTTACCCATTGGCCACATGAACCAGATTATTCAAGAAACTGAAATGCAATGAAACCCATTTACAGCCATTCTTGGCCTTTCAGCTTGGATCACTCCTCTGTTCAGAGAGGTTTAACTTAAATAAATAAATAAATGGAACAATAAATACATTTTTAAAAGCTACATACCCCGAACAAAACCAACATCACCACCACTCTCCAAAAACAACAAAACACACACACACAGCTCTAGTGAATAGCTAGAACAACAGGATATGTGCCAAGTATCAAAAAAATAGGAAAATACATGGGCAACCAGAGACAGACATGTGCAGGCCAGCTACTTTTTGAAGGACAAGTAATCTCAAATGTTTTCTGAAAACCTGAGTTACTTTCAGGATCTCTTGATTTGGAAATCAAAAGATCATATCTCTTTGAAAATCAAATTAATATTAATCATTCTATTCCTCTCACAGCAATAAGTCACTTTGTTCCATTCAAGTCTGTGAGAAAAAAGTTCTATGCAGATGAGTAATATTTTTGTCCATAAAAAATACTTATTTAGTAACAACACAGGTTTTTATTCAGCCCAGTGATTTTTAGGCTTGTTTTCAGATATTTGGGAAAAAATACTAACAAAAAGAAGCCTACACTAGGTACATCCAGGGGCATGTATAATTTACTATGAACAGTAGCCCTGAATGGGCTTAGAGTATACCAGAAACTGGTTCATGTAACAGTACAAAACATCTGGCTCATTTGGATATTTTGGCTCCCTTTACCAGGACACAATAAATGTGCCAAAATATATATTAAGCCAATGTCTGGAAAAACATGACAAGTGCAGACATGAACTATCACAGTCCAACTATCAGTTCCGTCCTCACCTTTTTATTCAGCTGAAGAGCAAGCAGGTACCATTTCTACCACAGCTCTCCATCTCATCTTTCTTGAAACTATATTTCTAACAGCATTATTGGTGGGGGACTGACAACATGACCTTGCACCATTTCTGTTTGCCCAAACACTGCCCATTATGATGCAAGACAGACACACTCTTCCTGCTCATTCACTTGTACCCCCTCTCCTTCTTTGCAATACTTACTGACAACAACGTCCTAGATAATCATGAGACAAAATCCTGTCTGTAATAAAGATTTCACACTATTGAATATTCTGATTTGTATTACTTTAAGTGAAAATTGTTGCATATAGTCTCTCTTTGCCCCTAATTCAACATCACTCTTGCTCTGAATTCAAAAGGACTAAGGAACTCATGACAAACTTGTGCTGCCAATTAAAAGCTGCAACCTTTTCAAAAATATACCATCTTTATTAGAAAAATCCATTGCAGTCCTACAGCTTGAATCAATTCCTGATACAGTTACTTGAAAATCCAATCCATTTATGAAGTCTAATAGCAGGCAGTACTTTAATCCATTAGAAGGCTGTTTCTCAGCAAGGCCAAAGCATTTAAGCTTGACTCTGCTGCTGCGGCTGGCACACACAGTGGAGACTGGTGCCACACACTGCATTGAAAATACCGCTTAGAACTTAACAAAGCTGCTGCTGCAGCTGCCCCAAGTAATGTACCACTCATTTACTCATCTCATAGACATTCACTTACTAAATTCCTGTCCCAAGAATTATCCTAAGTAGTTGCTGAAAATGGCAACTACTACTTGCTACAAGGCTTCAAACTTTTAGTGTACACCAAGAAATTGCCTCAAATTTGATTGCATGCATCTTGTATGTTTTGCCAGTGTTGTCAGCAATTTTTCAGATTGTTTTTTTTTCCCCTGGCCCTGAGGGCACCGTGAATTCCAATTCAACAGTTAAAGCCAACTGTCAGAACTGATGCTTGCAGGTGAATCCTACAAAAACAACGTTTGCATTTTCAATCTTCACCTTGTCTACCTCAGAAACTGACTATCTCACATAAGGCTTCCAGTGAAACATTGCACATGTGATTCTCAGCATTATTTGTTTGATTTCTGGTTTGTTGTGACCATCTAATAAGACAGCTGACAAAACAAGACTCTAAATGCTGCACTTGGCCAGCATGCCAGATGAATAGAAAACTCCAATAGCTGTGCTTTTCAAACACCTGGTGGAGTGTCCCACAACGTGCATGCTGGACACTGTCCCAACCAGCTGGTGCCAGCCTGTTTGGAAGGAGGACCCATGCGGGCCCATGAGACCACACACGTACCAGGGGTTCTACCATCCAGCCTCCACCCTGACAGATTCTGTCACACTTCAGGAGAATTGTGTGCAAACTCAGAAGGCTTTGTGCAGATTAAACAGCCCAAGCCCATTATACATAATCACATACAAACTATAATTGCATTTACATGGAATTTAAATATGTTAAACTTTAGTGCCACATTTTTAAAACAAGACTACATGACAGATGGTCCAATTTGGTTGGAATTTGGTTATGAAATTCTTATCCTACCAAGAAACCTTTGCAAACAGAGGAAACCCAAATACAGGCCTTCATGAATTTCTGAATCTTTTCTAAGGCAATCTTTGTTAATATTTGTTGGAAGAACTGTAGAAGTTATTATGAGCATCAGCAACCGTCCAAGTTTCACTTTATTAAGACACTACAAGAAGAAAAAGATTCAATGCTTCAAAGAAAAAATAAATCATTCAAGTCAATGAAAATACCTTGTTAATATCTATAGGAACACTGAGAGGAAAGAAATTAAGATCCTATTTCATGTTTTCATACTTATAATGCTCCAGCTTAGAAGGGAAATAACTAAAGATATATTATCAGCCAACTAAAGTGCTTATGCTGGAGAGCAGTTTCAGAAGACTGAGGTGGCTGGAGGATGACATCAGTCTCTGAAGATACTGCACTACCAGCAACTCCAACAGATTTTAGATAAATACACTGCTATGTAAGCCTGTCGTAATTTATTTTTCAATTTAAATGCAATCTACTTGTGATCCACAGCTGTGGTCCAAACTTCCTCTACAGGAGTAACTCTTCTACCTCACTCTCACTGCTTCCTAAAAACAATTCAAATACAGCATCACCTCTTACTGCTTCAGTGGTTACTTCATCAGACCCCGCTGGGCTTCACATCCAGGAATATCTGAGCTGTACAATTACTAACAGTATTAATTCTCCAATCTTTATCTTTTCAACAAAGGCAATTCCCAGACGTATTCCTCTTACTAATACTATAGTCACTCTGTTTCCATTTAGGATGACAGCTCATCAAACCTCAAGCATAATTGCAGTCTGAGTTTAGCTCTTCAAGCAAAACACCAGAACCCTCTAGATCTGTTATTATCTCTATAACATTTTCACAAATTCTTGAGAAACCCCAAAGTTAATCTATTTTGAGAAATAATGTACAGTACTGTCTAGATTTCTCCACAGTGCCTGAACACAAGAGTATCTGAATGGCAAAGATGCACTAATACGGATGGCACCATAAGTTCAGAACTCCTGTAGGCCCCTGCAGGAAATTTTAACTAAGCATTGTGTGGTGTGCCCACAGCACAGTGACAACGTCCTACTGCCCACACCAGTCACGTTACTTCAGACTATCACTGAAATCCCAAACACCAACACATCAGGAAAGCCGCTGTAACAATTTCAAGTATTCATGTATCCACTGCAAAGCTGGCAGCAATACAAATGAGTATCTCTACACCGTAATATGTATTGTGACAGTAATAATAACATTTTCAACGAAATACAGCCTCCGACATAGCATTAGTTATAAATAGCATGTCTTGTAAAACAGTCTGCACAGAATGCTAAAATGTGCTCTCAGTGAACACTATTTAGGTCACTAAGTGAAGTATCAAGGTAAAGACTAAAATAAAAATAATTTGTTTATGTGGATTCCTTCACAAACATATCCTAGGACTGGGTGGTGTTTTGCCAACCGATGTATTTATCTAGCAAGTATATTTAACCAGAAAATATGAATATATATATATATATATATATACACATATAAAACACATGCTTAATTGAAACAAAAAATCAGAACAAAGTTATCATTCCTACACAACTTGGTACCTTAGAGCATGTTTAAAAGATGGGGGTTTCCATTAAGAAATAGGGGCTTATATTCTGTCAAATACCAAAGCTAAAAATCTATTAGATACTCCCCAGATTAGAATCAAGCAAAAGCACATTAAACACATTACAGACTTTGAACACCAGAGACTAATGACCACATGTTCAGAAAGTATTTCCTGAGATGAGCAACTACAAACAGGAAGACATTTTAATGCAAATACACAAGTATACATTCAATATATAACACGTATGAAGTTGTGTAACTTTCATAATGGTGAACAAGAACAGGTGTTAAACTGGCCTATATAAGTGTCCTACAAATATTTAATTACCCTATGAATAAAAACTACACATATTATAAACAACTACAGCTTCACTTGACCATTACTTCTCTTATTATTTAATTATTATGAAATTTAAATTGGAGAAATACTTTGTGTGTGTGTCTGTGTGTGTGTGTGTGTGTGTGTGTTCAGGTAGCACAAAAGAAAGCACAGAAACAAACACTTGTTAGAGCAACACAACATTTCTATCTGAGCACAAAATGAACAGCTGTTCTCACTAAAGAGAAAATTTCTATGGCAATTCTGTCCAAGGGTTTTTTTCCAAATTCAGTACACAAGCTGACCTTGTAGAAAGTGATTCCCTGTTTTTTTTTTTGTTTCACAGTTCCATTATCAAATATGCAAATAGAGAGAGGTGGTATTTTTTCACAAGAACAGTTTACTTTCATACTTTCAGAGAAACCTGACTGGGGGTTTTGTATGCAAGGAGTAAATTCTTTAATTCTGTGCCTACTAAGCATTACACTGAACTTATTTTCACAATAACAATGCCCTGAATTTATCTCATCAAGAACTCCCAGTTCTTTGACTTTTTCTCAAACCATTATAAATAACACAGCTCGCTATATTATCACTTGTCTTGTCTATGCAGAATAAATTTATCCTACAAGGACATAATCTGGCAAAATACCACAAAACATGAACAAAATAACACAATTAAAATTACACACTTACTCAGAACACTTGGCTAAACTGGAATCTGGCTCATCTGCAAAGACTTGAATACTCCAACTGCAAATATTTATGTTGGACATTTTTGAAATTTAGGAAGATTATACACTTTTCAAAATGCAGTAATAAGAAAAAATACTTTTTGAACATAAAATAATTAACATTATTAAAAATATGTAACACCTCATATTTTAAAATATTAAAAATATTTAATATTTAAAATTAATTGAAATTATTAAAAATTTGTAACACCAAATATTTGTGTATTTCACTCTAAGTCTGCCAACAAAAATGCTGGTCATGGATATTAATCAAACACCACTGACAAAAAACATGTCAGCCGTTTCTAGAATGAGGTGTGGAAGTCTAGCCCATACACAGTCAAAGTACTGTCTTAATTATCGGAAAATGGCCCTTTCCCCCTGGCCTATTATTAATCCATACTTTTTGCTGCATTCTGGCAGTGCTTTGACAAGAAGAGCCAATAGGTTCCCATAGCAAGCCTGGTAATTAGAAGGATATTATACATGAGTACAATAATTGTAGATCTAAATCTCATGAAAACAGCAGCCCAGAAATAGCTTTTCTAGATTTTGGCAATTGCTCTAGCCACCATGCTAAACATTTCCACAATACTTCTTTACTGTTATTCAACAGTTACTAAGAAAACCCCAGAACCATAAAACACAGAATAAAAATATAGCTTTTATTGACTCCTAATGCTTGCAGTCTGATTCTTAAACTTACTGAGTCTACAAGCATTTATTAAAAAACTTATAGCCATGCTATTTTTTCACTTCACATAGCTATCTGTAATTTCACCATTACTTTCTGCACAGATTTAGCAACTTGAACAGTTGCACTTTTCTGCCTTCATTACAAACCAGTCTTTTCCTGCAATTAGATTTATTTACAATTTCTCTGCCAAATTGTATCCCATGCTCTGACCACATAATCAAAGTACATGTACGAGTTTACATGTCTTTATTTATGTGGTAAATCAAACAAAATATGAACATTAATTAATTGCTGAAAACTCTACCAGGGATTAAATACTAATTAAAAAAAAAAAGAATGGAATAAAAAAAATCTGAATAAGAGGATACTGCTGGGATTCTGCACACTAGGAACATAAATTCTTTAAGGTGCAAGTGGAGAGGAAAAAGCCACCTTGGGAGGAACTACTTTCTTTGTCTCAGAATCTTCCCAGTGATCAGTTTGTAAAAACAAATGCAATTGGACCTTCATAAAAACACTCAACCTAAAAATATCTGTATGTTTCAAATAAATACAAACTCAACCACAAGGAAAGTAAAATAATAATGATAATAATGACTAATTTTACATTTTTTGATCACCTAACAATATGCAGTTATATGGTTTGAAGTATCCCAGTGCATTCTGAGAATGTAGCCAAGTGCAAATTTAGAAACTATGATAAAGGGGCAACATATCGATTTAGCTGTCGAAAGCTGTAGAGGCTACACATCTATACCAGTAAAATCAACAGTGCTGTGAGCATTCCTGTGCATGGAAATGAATTGCCTGCACCACTAAACTGCTAAAGAAGTGCTTGAAATAACTTCTGTCCAAGCCAATTAGCATTTCAAGCAATCTGAAAGCACCATACAGAGCCATCCTTGGTAAGGGGACCATTCCCAGAAGTAACTTTGGATATAACTATCCTGTTTTGGGACTAGGACTACAGACGTGAGCCGTGTTATGCCCATTAGCCTGAGACACACTTAATTCACTAGCATAGATATAGCCAGAGAATCACTGAATGCTACACAGATGGCCTCTAGCTTAACACTAATTCTGATAAAGCATGAGGAAAGCAGAATGACAGATGAAGTGTCACTCCTTCAGAAAACATTTTACAATAACCTACACAATAATCATGACAAATTTATAAGCATTTTCTGTTTGCTTTTTATAACTGCAATGTAAAGCCATTAGAACATACAAAAAGATAAAAAACAACAAATAGGCATGATGAACACAGATAAAGCCCAAAGATCAGATTTCCTGCTGGAAAACGTTCATCTCTGTCACTGAAGATAATCATTGCAAATTGCTTTAAAGGCAGAAGGAAGAGAATTTTGGAGTATTAGAATGAAAAAAAAATAAACCAACAGCTCTACTTTTAACAACTTACAAATCTAACAAATTACTCAATGAGAAGGCTGTTGTAAAATACATAATAAAACAACTCAAACTGTAATCTTATATAAAACACATACAGATACTAAAAATGTGTTGAGCATATGGATGAGAAATTCTTATTTTATAGGAAGGCTAAAAAAGAACACCTCGGTATCAACTGTGTTCAGGTATTAAGTATCAGAAAATGCCTGGAGTATGTATAGTCCCTGCTGGTGGTCTTGGGGTTTAGAGGAGCTAAAACCTGATCCTCCAGTGTGGATTAACCAGCCTTTTCAAATACTGCATAAACCCAATAAGGCTTATTGTATTTCTAGTATTTTGAATGGAAATAACTTCTGGGAAGATAAATGCCCTGCAATAAACATACGGTGTACTTTTTCAAGAGACACAAGTTAGGGACTTCTAAGACTGAAAAAAGTTCATTATGACCTGACCATGGCAAGTGGGCATGTGTGCAGGGTGTGTGTGCCACGGACTATATGGTCCTTAAACTCAAAGCATTCTATGATTCTGCATTATTACAGCATATAATCACTGGATTTGCTACTTACACTTCCTTTACCCTTCGTTTTGACTTCTACAGGCTATGGTACCTCGTTAACCAGATTTTTGAAAACCTAGCTATAAATTCAAAACAGTGTAGTACCACAAAAACAGACACTTTACTTAAGTTTCCAGCTAAGACCAGCATATGGTGCTAATCCCTTTCTTTAAGTACTCAATATTCTGAAACTTTCTTTAAGTACTCAATACCTCAGTGTCACATGAACTCTGGACACATTTTAAAGATTCTTCTTTAGACCAATGCAATCTTCCACCAAGAGGCAGAGCTCATTTCTATAAAAGAGCAAACCTTCTCAGAAATAAATTTCAAACAAGAAACTAAAAATAAATCTTCAGTATTTTCTGCTCACATGTTACAGCCATGCTCTACAACAGATGGGGAAAAGAGTAAATCCTTAAGTAGCATAGAAAGCATTAAGCCAGTGACAACATCCAATCCCCTGGAAAGACTGTGACACAAGGAACAAACCACACGAAACACCTTTTTATGAACTACCTAAAAATGATCAGTGAGCAGTTAAGTTTTAAATTGTGAGCTACTGTTTTATGAAGCTATCTAACACTTGAAATAAACTGGCTGGTGTTGTACTGTCATCAACAATGTATTTACAAGATTCCTCAAGTTAGCAGGCTGTAGAGGGAGCAGTACCTGCCAGCTGATGAGCGACAATGGTAATCCAGGACACACTGAACTGCTGATGTCAGATCCCAAAGAAGTTTAACAGTAATTTCTCCTAACAGTCTGAAATCCACGTCTTACACAAGCTGTGCTGCACTTGACCAATGAGAATATGGAATAGAGCCCATATCCAGATTTTGCACCACTTGTGCAAGGTGCCGTCTGTCTCCACCAAATATGCAACTGAGCTTGTCTGGTAGTTTGGACGGTGTCGTTTAGCTTGTTGTTTGGGCTTTTTTTAATGGACCAGAGGCTCTAATTCATGCCCCAAGTAAACTGAACATTTCTTCTGGGTAGATTCCTTTGGGAAAGATACAGAAAGCATCATTAAATATTTTAAAATGTTTTAAGCTCCTGGGAGCAGGGGCATACCAGATGAATTACAATAAACTTATGCAATAGACAAGCAACTAACTATGTTTCTGGGCAGCTAGTTTTTATAACACATGCATGATTTCAAAACAATATACTGTGGCCGCTACAGAAAAGAGATTGCTTTTAAAAAGAAAATATAAGTACCTTTAGAACTGCGTGTATCAAGTTGCAACTGCGTGTATTCTAGCAACATAATCTCACAAGTATTTTGTGATGCAATAGGAAGACATAAAAAGATGAAAACAATTGAAGAAAGGGTTTAAGACTGTAAAAATCAGTGAGATATTGTGGAAGGAGGACACTGATTTAGGAGCTAAAGTGGAGACTGGGAGAACTCTGTACTCTCCCTTTAATGCACTAGGCTTATAACAAGTCGGAAAGAGCATCCAGAAAACAAATAAAAACTAGATTTCTCAAAGTTAGAAAATAAATTTTAAAAATGTAGCCAATCAGATCCTATACAAGAATAAAGCACATGCCAGCCAAAGAGCAGAGGACAAGGAAGGCTTTGGGAAGAAGCTGCTGGCAGCATGCACAGTGGCAGGGAAGAGAGGCCGCACTGGCTGTATGGTCAGCTGCAATGTGCCTGCAGTAGCTGACCCTGTCAGAATGCACAGACAGAACTTTTTGCATGGTAGAGATTAAGAGGAGGTGAAGGAGAAATGGAATTACATTTACCTTCAAGGGAAACAGAGGAAGATTATAAATTGTAACAGATGATGTAGAAGTGGCTGGAGAAAAAGCCTGTTAATTTCCCTCCCAGCTGCTTAAAGTTACTATATTGGCATAACAGAATAATCAAGTGAAGGTCAGCACCATATTCCTGGCTTCCTTACCCAGACCTGTTAATGATTGCTCTCTAAACATTAAGAACTAGATCCACTTCACTATAAAAACTGTGAAGAGAAGGAAAAGAAAACAAAAACAATAAACCAGCAGTAATATCAAAACCATGCTTTGCCCTAGGCCAACCAGTTTTGTATAGGTGATTCTGCTTTTAAGTGGCATCTGTAAAAAGAGGACAATGATATGAAGTAATATACACAAAGCCTAAAAGAGCTAGATACTGCTCAACTGGAGTAGCTTATTGAACATAAATCTACATGATAAAAATGTCTCATCAAATGAGCCTGAAAATCTTTTCAAGTTTGGAAAGCTACTAAAAATGCCAATAGAAAACTGAAGTTTACAATGATTCCAAGTAACTTTAAACAAATCTCCTGCTCCAGAAAAAGTAGGAGGAGAGCAAAAAGATTGTTGGAAACCTTTCTTCAGCTTCCTGTCTATGAGTACAAGCTTATATTATCCTTGAGATTTTTTTTTAAGTAAAATAACTGAAAAGTTTGAAGTGTAAAGACAATGAAAATACATAATACAATTTCAGGTTTGCAACTGCTGACCAAAATTAGGAAATTATAAAAGACAACTTCAGTAATTTCATGATGCAACAGAAACCCCTATTAGAGAAGCAATAACATCATCCCTGCTCTGTTGCTGCCCATGGCATGAGCAGTATGAAACAGTACATGAAGAGCCCTAAAATGGCATTTGTTTTATTTTTAGCTATGTATACATCAAAATGATCTAATATTATGAAATAATGATATCCATTAAAAAAGAATCAGTGAACATCAGAAATATAATTTCAGTTGGTATTTTATTAAGACATCAATGAAACAACTTTCATTTTGTGAGGAAAAATCATGTCAAAAGGAAGCACAAGGAATAACTACACTTTTGACTAGAAAAGAAAAAAACATGTAAAATATGGTATGCTATTGTAACATGCAGTCAAATACAGGAGTGCTTAGAATTTGTCTGACCTCACACTGGGTAGGATAAAAAAAAGCCTATGCCTAATAGCCTGTGGCTAATCTCGTAACAAGGGACTATGGGTAGCTAATTAGCCCTTTATGAACAAAAAGATAAGGAACAACCTGAATTCCATGAAAAGTTTTAATTACAAGCATGCCATAGAATTCACTCCTCACCATGAAAGTAAACTGAAAATGTAATTTCGATGTCATCCACATTTCTGCAAAGCATCAAACTTCTTTTTATTACCAGACCACTATCCCTAGAAATCCATGGAATTAGAAATCAAAATACCTCAGACTTGTCTACACTACAACTATATTAGCCCTTCCTTAAGCAGGGTTTTAAACCATGACGTTTAGCAGGCATCAAGGTGTGCTACAGTGTTACGCACATTGCACTTAAACACACACAAGTCCATTTGTAAGATACTGACCTGAGTTTTATTCTTAGACTGAGCAAAGTAACATAAGGTGCTGACAGACTTCTAGCTGCAGATAAAAATCAGACAACTGAAGCCATCACCACCCAGCTGCTTGCCCCTCCTTGCTGACAAATGTGGCTGCTCTCAAAGGCATCTGATGCACCCCTGAATCAGCTCATGAATCACTGATGTTTTCAGCTGTGTATTCAAGGAAGCACACACAATTTTACCTGAAAACAGTTAGATGGCTCAAAAGCTTATTTATATGCACATCTGACATCACCATTTGGAAAGTGGAACAAACGTAACATAATACCTCATAACAGTAACAGCTTGAGCCAGATGATTTCTATTGCTGTGTGGCTGCCAAAACCAATAGCCTCCACTATCGGCTCAGAACAGGCCCTACCAGTACTCATTCCAACACTGTGCAAGTGACACAGTTTGGGTTTATGCAGATTACACGAGTTAAACCACACATTTCCTATAAAACCTTGTGGACTACTTAGTATACCACTACTTAGTATATATTAGTTCGGATAACCTTAAAAGTTATCTGAATAAGCATAAAACTAATTCATGAAATATCAGCTGCAGAGAGAGCGCAGCCAGCCTGTCTTCTCCAGCTCCATCGCTTACAATTTCTCCTACAGTTTTATCCTATGGAGTCAGGAAACAATAGATACAGTTGTAGTTTCTTACAAAGTTCCTCCCTTGAGCCAGACTTTTTCCAAACAGGAGGTGCCACAGCCCCGCAGGGATGTCTATTGCTACTGCAGAGGCACAACCTTCATCCAATCAGCCAGGCTGCCCACACAGTAATTAAACTACACAGATGTGGAGGCAAAGCATGAGCTAATTCGACACAGACCTCTTCTGTATCGACAAATTCTGGAGGGGGCAGAGTAGGAGCTCGTATTTTCCACCTTACTGTGTCTGCAAATCTATACAAAAAGTTGCATCAGCAACCTACAGAGTAATTCACCCTGAACTATGGCCCTGGCAAGAGAGGGAGGAGCAGGAAGACAAGCTATCTGGCTTAAAATCAGCACCATTACATCCTAATCTAGATTTCACCCCCAACTTTGTCAAATAACACTAGGTCACACATGCTTACACTGGCTTTTGTTGTTACTGAGGGATGAAGAGTTAGTTTTGGTTTTAACTACTCTGTTTTTCTTTTTAATTGCCACAGCCACAATAACAGATTCATAGAACGGATGATGCTTAAAAAAAAATAAAAATTGTAACCATGTATTTATTCCTACTCACCCTCACTTCCTGGAGCCTTATAAGGATCACATTAACTGCTTTATTACGACACAACCAGCAAATAGACAACTGAGAGATGGCAGAAATTTAAACAGTATTTTAATACAAGTCAATTAGGTTACCTATCATCTTTAAACTCCTCTAAAAATACTTTATTTGGATTCAAGTAAAGGATTTAGACCTTAGGCTTTCCTGTAATGACATGGAAACCTTTAATCGGGTTTTCCAATGTCTCACTATTTTAAGATACATCCCATACATAGATTGGCTTCTTTAATTAAAACCAAACCAAAACAGAACACTAACACAGACTAGGAAACTATATCCATCACACAAATTAGCAGAGTTAAAATAAAGCTCTGACTCAGTTTACTAACTAGTCTTAAAAAAATCCAAATAACGCCATTGTTTTATTTTCAATATAGTGATACCATTTATTACTGATAGGCAGAAATGCAATATTTTCCCTAACGAAAAGGTATTTAAGACATCAACAGTTGTTAAAATTTGTCATGTACTACACTCACAAAAACCCAAAATGCCCACAACCACAGTTTGAAACAAATAATTCATTACAAACATGGTCAAGTTATTTGATTAAACAATCAGCAAGTAAACATTTGCTTAATTAGCTTTTCAGTGTTAAAAGGGTCTTGATAATCTTTGGGGCTCAAGCATTAGTAAAAACCCGGTTTGCAGAAATCCGTATGGACGACCAACATTTCTTCCTCCCCTCGCTTATTTTTTTTAACTTGCTAAGACTGACAAATGTGGCTGACAGTAAACGAAGCAGATCTAACTGCAGCTGCTACACTGATACTTTCCCCCGGCAAAGCATTGCCGCTCCCTCTGGTGTCCATCTGACCCTGTGCCAAGCTCTTTCCACACACCAGAAAACAATTCTTTTAAGGTGCAGAGGTGTGTATACATGAGCAGAATGACATGGGAATATGCATACAGAAGATTTCTTCCATGTATACTGACTGAAGCAGCTGAGTTTGGGGTCAGAAGGGCACCAAAGCTGGCACAGAGGAGAATACGACTGTAAGAGCCAGAAGTTACATCACTGCCCCAGAAGAGCAGCTCCTGTTACAGTAAGTTACACTTCCCAGACTGTCCAGCCTACCACACCATTGCCATCTTTCACCCTCACTCTCAGATATGCCACACCATTCTACTACTGGTATACTACTTTGGAAAGGCTCTAACATGACAACTATTCTCCAATCAACCCCACTCACTGAAAACTCCAGCAATATCCTGCCTTTTCTTTCCTTCTTGAACTATTTTTGACCCCCATATCCAATCTGATTAATAAACATCAAATCTCAGGGGGCAGGAGGTGGGGTAGCATTAAAAAAATACCAAGGCCAGTGGAAGAAAAAGTGGTGGGAGTTCACAGCTATGCACAGAAAGAAGCTGCAGCTCATTTTTTTCACTACCAGCGATCCATTAGATTACTTGAGCTGATTTGTGCAACTCTTTCCCACATAAGTGTGTTATTTTACTTTCAATTATCTAAAAGGTATCTTCAAATCAAGTATGACAAATGATTTATCTAGAAAATTCTACTGTTCCCTCTCATCACACCAGTATCAATGACAGGAAGTTTGTTACTGGTTTTTAAACAGTAAAAATGAAAATCCTTAGTGATATGATATGATGGGTAGAAGCATTATTTCAAAGACTCCAATTTTATGTGCTGTAAACAGCACTGTGCAGGCAAAACTAGAAATTATAGCACTTCTTCATATGAACAGTAACATGACATTTTAAATTAGCAGATGTGACACTAAAACACAGAAAAATTCTTGACAATACAACGGTTTTGTACCAAAAGAAAACTGAAGTCACCCAGGATATAGTAATTAAGTCTGACCTGCACACAAGTATCTTTCTCTTAACAAGTCCCAGTAGAAGTATCTATACAACAAACACCTAACAAAGTATCTAAGTCATTGATCCAACAGTCCTGGTTACAGCGGTTGTTGCCAACAGTCTCTATGGGAAAGTCAAATTATGATCATTTTCCTACTACACTGAATAGTATACAGAATGACTACAGCTCCCAGGGAACAGAATTAGGATGACAATAATAAGGTGACAATTGCCTAAACAAGACAAACATAACAGCTCAAAGTATTTTCACTGCAAACATGACAAACATAACAGCTTAAAGTATTTTCACTGCAGACATGGAAAACGGATCAGGTTTCATCCTATGACTTGCAACTCATACTCACAATTAGAAGTATGCTGTCAGCTGGGCAGCTGTATTTTGGCTTGTCCTTCAGATGTGTAAAGAATTTAAATACTTACAATTAGCCTTTGATGTTAACACCCTATTAACTCATATGGGAAAAGTTCAATCTTACAGTACTGTTGCTTGAATCTAACTATTGACATAAGGCAACAGTGAATTTATTTAGTGAATGATAAAAAGAGGGAGAAAGTATTTCATTCTAGAGAACTAAAAAAAAAAGGTGAGAAAGACTGACATTTTTTCTAATTGGAATCTGATTACTGTACACTACTTTATCATTTAACTTACCTAATTTTGTCTCAACTGTTAAATACAATGAGGTGACACAATTAAAGAGCCAAATGCACACTGAAAAATAAAGTCAACTGTGTGCCTGTAATAGCTGCAGCAGAGAAATAATATTTATATGCAAGATGCAGATACTTAGCTGAAGGTGTTAGAAATCCTTAGAAAAGACTGCACTCTGGTGGAAGATTTGTTAACTTGCTGTAATAGCTACTTGGTAAAGCATGGGGTTTAAGTTTTAATTTAAAATTTAGGTTTTGTAGTAAGAAATTAGTTGCTTCACAAAATGAAAAGCCCTTCAAGCATCTGTTACTTCATTTCTTAAGAGTTCTTTGGTGCCATTATTCATGACATTTCAAAATACTAAGCCAAATATTTAGAAGCATTTTTACATAACTATATACATTTCCATATCCACATCCTGTGACACAAAGAGTAGGAGGGATAATTCTCTGTAATTCTGTTCCTTAGCCACAGCAGGTTAGTAAACACGAAAACTCCCAACCAAACCAAACCAAACAACAACAACAACAGAAAGAATAAAACCAAGTAGCATATTGAGGGGAGTCACAACAGAACGTGCACTTTTAAAATATCTGTGAGGAACGCAAATCAAGGACTTGTGCTTTCTATTCCTCATATTCCCTTAACATGATGACTTTCCCTTTCGGCCCAAGCAAAACCTTTCACAAGAGTTCAACATACCCTTAATTTTCCTCAAGTTTTACTTTCCCACTTACCAGTCACTGCTTTCTCCCTTCTCTGCCTACTAGAGATCTGCTAAGCACTTGCAGCTCCCACAGACCCATCTCTTCCAGCTAACCAGGCAAGGACCAGCCTGTGCTACAACTGGTTCACAAAAATTGCAACTTGGTATGCGTGAGCTGCTGAAAGCTGTTCCCCCTGGAATGCATGCAGTCCAAGCTCTCCCTAACCCTCCCTCACTGCCAACATCTCTAATGCCTCTTTTCTTTATGTATCTGTAATTTTCAAATCTGCTATTGGAAATTTAGAAGGAAGTTATTTCTTTGTATCAAACACAAAGGTTAACTTGGTTAACAGGTTCCAAAGCTCTCAGAGAAGACAGACAAGAGTACAATCACAGGAAAACCTTCTTCATAAAACGAATATAATTCTAGCTAGGAATTAACAGTAAGACACCCATATCTACACATTACATGTAAAAACATGCAAATAAATACTTGCACTAGCTGCTTGAACTAGTAGTTTACTGGCCCTGCATGTAGTGTTAACAAAAGAAATGCATTTACGACTGATGAAACAGACAAGTGGGATGACCAATTCCAAATCTGCGATGAACACGCATATGAGCTAATGTGACAGAGAGCTGCAGAAGAAAACAAGATTCACAGAGCAGCAGACTAGAATTCATTTAACTTCAGGCTGCCCTAAACTAAAATAAAGTATCTTTTCTAAGGTAACAGTTTTTAATATACACACACACAATATACCACCCCATATTCTGCACTGCCAGCAGGCAATAATGGGAAGTGCAGAAGGAGATCATCATGTGGAAGATACTGTTTCAGTTCAACAGCCATATCTTCACATGCAAAATATCAAACGCAAAACAGAAATAGTACACTTACCATTTGTCTTGCAACCATATTGGCAATTTAAAAAAAAAAAAAAACAACTTGCTGCTGAATTCAAGGTATGAGCACCTATAAATCTGTTCTGAAGATTACACTAACTTGAAAAAAGGAAGCACATTTCCGATTAGGATTCCCAGACAGAGCAAGTCTGCACTTCCAACTTCTTACTTACTAATTGTGAAAAGATTTTCTTAGCTTTGTCTGTTCTTGCACCTTTTGGATTTACCAATGCAGTCATAGATCATTATTTGTGACAGTAAGAGCAAAAACTTTCATTTAACTCACTGGTCTTACTTCTGAGATCACTTAAAAATGCTGCTAACAGATCAAACAAGACGTAGGAAATTTTGCACCATGAAAGAGCTGCATTAATAGCAGTGACATAGAATTAGAAGTGCACTGATACCATGACATTCTAATGCAGACACAGACCATATTTACTCTCAGAGCTTTACTGGAATGGCAACTCTTAACATTTGCAGCACCTCCCTAGATAACTTTCAAGTATTAATAACCTTGTGGTATTCAAACACAAAGAAGGCAAAAAGTAGTCCTCTCTTGCATCTGCTCAGGGTCTCCATGCCTTCTACTTCATATTCATACTGCAACCTAATTAACACATTAACAGTTCTGTTAAATTCAATGCAGTAGTTCTCTCAATACTGGTCCGAGTTCAATATAATGACTGATGATTTTTCTTTTCTAAAATTCTGAGGACATAACATCTATGAACTAAACAATCAATAGTGGATTATGATAACATATTTTGAGTTCGTTAACGGTGTCATACCTTTCCTTGTAAAGGAAGCACTGTACTTCAATCAGACAGTGCTATCATACAAGAATATTTATTACTTGCACAGTTATCTTCATTGAGAAATCATGGAATATTCAGACAACAAAACACAGAAATCAACATGTATACTATAGAGATTGAAATAATGATTTTTTGTGAAATATGAAAACATTCCAGAGACTGTCGGGCAGTGGGGGGAGTGGGGAGCTTTTAATACCTCCTGAAAATAGTTGGCTCCCAATGAATGTGCTGAGACATGAGCCAAAAAAATCTAGAAAACAGGGCTAGAAAGCCTTTTGAAAGGTGTATCTTGTCCATCATCCCAGTATTGCTGGCAGGTACTGATCTGATTTGATCCCTTCCTGGAAAAGGTTATTCTAACCTGCTTAAAAAATCCCATTGATGGAGATTCCACCAATTCTCTACAGGGATATGATTGCCCACTGCTTATGTTAGAAAACTTTTAGAAACCTTTAATCTAAATTTTACTCGCTACAACCACCCCCCATCCACTGCTCTCTGTCCCACCTCCAACAAACACAAAAGAAGTTTAAGTATTATCGTTGGTCCTTTCACATACTAAATAACTCCTATCAAGTATCTTTTGTCTTCTCTTCTGCAGACCAAACAAAACATTTTTCTTCCAGTCTTTTGTTAAATTACACTTTCAAGCCTTCTGATAACAGTATATGAGTGCAGGTGGATGGGAAGCATAAGGTAAAAAAAGGAAACACACTTCTACCACTCAAAAACATGCAAGAAACACCTTAGCAACATCTGCACTGGGGGAGGACAACCCATATCAACCAAACAAAACAGACAAACAAAACCCACCACTAAACCAAACAACAGTTTTCTAAAAATCTATGAGATAAAGATTATTTAAAAAAAAATAGAAAAAATATTGGTATCAGGATGCACTAGTATCAACACACAGTGCATGTTACTATACTGCTAAGCACGTGAGATAGGCTAAAAAAGGTGTACTCTTCTCTTCCTCCTGTTTTCTACAGACTTCCAAAGGCCCTGTAAGACCACACTCTTCTAGTAAATCATTATACAGGATTTCACACTATTCGTGACATTGCGGTACAAGACCTCAAGAAACGGCAAGAAAACTGTTAAATTCAGGGTTTTTTTTAAAGTGTCCAAAGTTAGCATGAATTTCACTTCTCCTGATCCTTCCTGCTGCACTCTTGCAGCAGTTCCTCTGTAGTCAAGGCCATGCTGATAAAGTAAGTGAGATGAGGAAAAAAAAAGTCAGTAAGAATAACATCTAAACCCAGTTTACATATGGATTCCTTCAAATGCTTTAGGAAATCACTTACTGTCCCTTTTACTTCAAGTAGTATATTGACATTACACATGTTTACAAAAGCAACAGATACAAAGAGTCTGATAAGACTTCTCTGACTACAAAATGGGATAAAACAGTCATCTAAATAGCTCTTGTAAAGTTTCATTTATGCTTCAGAAAACATTTGGAATCTGAAAGCAATACTTTTTTTTATATTATTCTCTTTCACATATCATATGTAAAGAAGCTAAGCTCTGTTTAAACAGTTAGATATAAATCAATAAAATTAAGGCGTTTGTTTAGGCATGTTGCAGATATTCTAAATACCAGGAACTGTCTCAAAAGTAAAACATACATTTAAGACACAGAAACTGAAATATAAAATATTAAGACAACGTTAACTCTGTCCTACTGACCCCTGTTAAATGCAACAAAAGATGAACATTCTGAAGCATGGTTTTTAGCATTTGTAGTCCAATCCATGCTTTAAAAAGATAACTTTCTTTTCTCCTGTAGCATAAAAGGAGTGTTTCTACTTTGTAAACCCACATATCTGCATTTACTAGGCAACAGCCCTACACTGCATCAGTGTTCAGAAGAATCATAGCAGTTATGCTATTTCACCTGCTGGGATAGCATACATATACCAAATCTACAGATGAACAGGAAATACAACTTCATCTGTGAAGGAAGACAGACTTTCTACAAACACTGGAATTACACAGAACTGAATAGCAAAAGCAATATGTAAATTTATTTCTGATGTCACAGTTAACACAGCCTTAGCTCTAATCTTTGCCATGTATTTTTTAGTATCATATATAGTAGCAAGCAGTGCAGGATAACCACAAGCTAAGTTCTTCAAGGTACTGTACAAAAGATTTCCATGTGTTCTGGGTGTATCTAAAGTTTTAATAATTTATCTCATCCATTACTAAATTAATTCAGGTTAGAAACATACTGAAACAGAAGACTACATTTCTCAACCCAATTATTTATTCATTTCAATTTAAAATAATTAATGACATTTCTTACAAAAATCCCAGAAGTTTCACTATACACTCAGAAAGTACTTTATTCTGCACAGCACAGGCAGCATTCACCACTGCTTACATCACTTTCAGATATAGACAAATTAAAAACAAAAACCAATGCACAGGTTTTCATGAAAGCAATAAATTCTGAGTTTCTCCACTATCTGGCTCTCTATTATAGGGGTATTGTAGGCTGGGTCCCAAAAAACCCAAAACAACTGTGGAAATCCTGCTTTCAGTGCAAAGCTAAACAGAACTTGTACTTCTGAGTCACAAGGACTGCTACTTATGAGGCTGGTTATACTTTGGGGACTTAGTTTTTATGTTATGCTAAAAAGGAAACAAGGCATTAAAAAAGTTGATATGTAAACTGGGTTTTTTAATCATTAGGTATTCCAATGCCCCATCAGAAACAGCAGGGGGTAGTATTTCTGTGTTTTTAAACCCATGGACCAGTCTCATCGTGCATTTTCCTTCCTTACAGGTTATCCTTAAATCCCTCACCTTGGTTCCTTTAGTGAGTAGCTTCTGGCTGCACTCCTGCCAAGCAGAGTTCTCAATCCTCTTCTGAGCTAGCTAACACAGAGCCCGCAACGTGGTGACCAACCACCTGGCTGCTCTTCTCTGCTCCCTCTGTTTTACAGATTTCACCAGACTTTATTTACCACTATTGTAGAAATCATTAGCCTAGTAATAGGTCACCTCACAATGCTAAATTATATCTTCCTATAAATACAGGGACTCACAATCAGTGTAAATTGAAAATTAAAATATTAACTTGTACAGCACCACAAGCGTGTCCAACATTTTATGGACTAGAAGAATATGTCCACCATGAGTTTATAGCCTGAACGTGTCAGAGTAGCATCTAGCACAACGCAGAATATAAGAATTTTGTCCATGTAATTTGTAAAACAGTTCTTGGAAATGGCAAAGCTACTTGAACTTTCTCACTGAGACAATACTTTCCCACTTAGGTTATGAAGTCAGACCATCAAACTTTTAGATTTATCTAAATCAGGCTATGTCTCCCCAACACCTACAAAGCATATTAAATACTCCTCCAGTGAGCCTTATTTTATGAAGTGTAACACCAGACAACTGAGATTATGTGGTTTTTATTTTATTTGTTTTATTTCTCCATGTTTTACTGTTCTTTTTCAGAGTTTACATTAATACCCACACTCTACCTCCCCCGCCCTCAAATTCAGATTGCCACAAACTGTGAAAAACCTACTTGTTCAAATATCTTGTTTGCAATTTTAGGATACATTATCTCATGAATTACCATAAATAAGATCCAGTACTGTCTTTGATTTAATTAAAGAGATGATTCCCAGTTCTCCAACATGATGAATTTACAGGTACCTGAGAAACAGGACACATTTATTTTCCATTTTTGTGTACTGTGTTCTATTCGTAACAGCTCACCTACAAAGAAATTTTAAAGATTTCTTTTTAAAAATAAGCAAGAGTTTGTGTAAAATATATGAATACTGTTTCAAGGCAATTGGCTGACGGATGTCCCTCTGATGTCATTTATTCTAAAAGAAAGTTACACTGAATTCAGAAAAAACCCTTCAGCTTCAAAATTTAAAGCCGAAAACTTAAAAGCAGACATAAACCTCTAACCAATCCTGCATTTGGTATACAAAAGTGAAACACAAAAAAACCCCCAAAGTAACTCTGTAATTAACTTAAATCACTATCATTATGTATTATCACTAAAGGGTGAGCAAACTCTCTGATTCCCCTCTAAGTTACTACATTGTGAAAATGCACCTTGACAAACAAATGAAAATTAGTCCTAAATTATTTTATTTATGGTCATAGAGGATCTAAAAGAACATTTACTGAGAAAAATTCAGAGTAATAGAGATGTTATATTGTAAAACCACTATTTAGTCCTCTGATTTCACCCAAACTATCCTATTCAGGAATTTCAAAATGACACACAGATGCCATATACTGCCTTTTCACTGTGGCGGTTTCTATCCTGAAGATACAACTGTACTATCAGTTTACTGACTGAGGTGAAAAATTACCCTAAATAATCTATCCTACCATCTTCCACCTCAAAGTAGACTGAAAACTACTTTTTGTCTACGTATCTTGCAGTTCAGTCAGCAACCCAATCTGAGTAGCCAATGACCAGTGATAACATAGGGAAGTTACAGGAATCCGTTAGTAGAGGAACACAACAAAACTTTCCAAGGCAGAAAGGAACCATATTTCTAGAGGGCAGCTAAACTGTGATCTGCATTGTAGCAGCTCACACACTGTGAGAATTAAACATTTATCAGCAATTACCTCCGTGACTTCCTCATGATCAATATACAGTATTGTCAAAAGAAGAAGAAAAGCACAAGAACAAAACAATCAAAGTCCCACTGATAGCACACACACTACCATGATGAGGACACAAACCTGGCAAATATTTCTACATAATACCAGGTATAATCTTCTAAGCACAGAATAACACGTTTTAAAGAAACGCCTGAATGTGATCTCATACACTGCTTGCTCAAAGCAGAGTTAACTTCAGCCGTCTTTGCACAGTCAAGTTTTGTCAGTCTCCAAAGACAAGTTTCTCAGCCTTCCCCACTCACTCCAAGGACCAGTAATGAAATAAAAGTAGGTAGCTGTATGTGTTTCTACCACTATGTATCTGAAAAACCCATATCTGCTACAAAGATGCGTTAAGTTCTTTCTCAGGAAACTAGATGGCTTTTCAAGCACATTAGACTTGAACACTTACCAGTTTTTCAAAAATTTATTTTAAGCAAATCAACAGATCAACAAAGAACTTAACCTGCTTTTGTTTATAAGCTTATTTTTAATAATCTTCATGGGAATCTACAAATCTACATAAGTTTCAAGAAGAATGTGAAGACCAGCAAAACAGACGTGCAAAACTAGAAAGGGAAAAAGACTCTACTTCTGCCTATGCTGTTCATATTTTCAACAGAAATCTAAGTTCTACTGCATTATTTCCTAGTCAACTGCCAACAAATCAATATCAGATCTTTGACAGAAGCCATCACTTTTCTTACTTGGTTCTAACGAATGTTTTTTTCATTTACTTTCTTTCTATTCTAGTCTAGTCCCCAACAAAGCATAATTCCTTCTTCCTGCTCAGGGATATAATTATGTCCTCATTAGTTCTGAAATGCAGTACAGTAGGAATCTGTTGATTTTTTGGCAGCATAGGCATACTAAATAAGAATAACCAGATGCTGCTTACATCACTTTCAGATATAGACAAATTAAAAGCAAAACAAAAACCAATGCACAGGTGTTCATGAAAGCAATAAATTCTGAGTTTCCCCACTATCTGGCTCTCGTTATAGGGGTATTCTACATTGGGTTCTGAAAAAACATTGTGTGTTCACAGCTCATAGCTATTTCATGCACTCAGATGTACATATCAAATACAAATTATGCAGATGAAACTCTGGAACCATCTGGTCACCTAAAGTATTACATATAAATTTTAAGTGACCTATTTATTGGTACATAGAATGCTTCCCAGTCTGCATTTTCTTGTTCCTTTTCATTGTTTTTGACTGAAAGTTCAGGATGGTAGCTTGCAGAAGTCCATGTATGCTGTTCTTTTGTTTGCACACCAACAGGTGCACATACAGCCTTAAGCAGGCTGGTGCTAGACAAGGGTACAATACCGTAACTGCTCAGTTACGCTCTAGAAATCAATGGAATTACCAAGGAGGAGCACAAAATAAACTGAAGTTCCAAATGAAAAATGAGTTGTCATTTGCTGGATGGCCTAGTTGTAACTAAAACTGACACTTTCATTTTCTGCCATCTTCCAGTTTATGACTTACTAAAACAAAAATCACTTCCTGCATTGGGACTGAAACTGTTCCTGGTCCTCCTCATTCCAGAAGGTTTTTCTGTTTGTCATTCCTCTGGACACAAAGGAGAAGGGTAGATCAAGGAAATCTATTATCATAATATTTTAAAGTGGTATTCAGTATTTTTTGCTCTCCAGGCTCTTTAAATACCGAGTTTTCGTCCCAGTCTTTCTGGAAGCAAGACTCTGCTTTCATGAATATATTCTTAGGAGGAAAAAACCCCAACTGACTGAGAAAGTACAGACTTAGGATTTCAGTTTAAAACAAACAAACCAACTCCAACAAACCAAACTTCACCACATACAATTCACATACTATTTTCTTGACAGAAGTACAAACTGCAGCTGGTGAGATAAGTAAATGAGAGCATATAAAAAACCTAGGTTAGCCTATTTTTAGTATTGTAGTATTAAGACTCATTGACATTTGAATACATATTGACAACCTGAATAGTAGTTTTTTATTTGTCTGAGGGCTATGCTTACCACTAACTTATACAACTTGAACAGCAAACCGTTTAATACATTAAATCAATTGTGTGCACTAGAAAGCTCATCTCAAATATCCATGCATATAGAATAGAGACATGGTGTACAAGGGCTACAACAGATAGCCCTGGAATGACCTCCAGGATTATTCCATGTATGGCAGCTCAGTTCAAGTCTCATTGTCTTTACTTATTTAATTCCAGCTTATTTAATTCTTCCTTTGGAAGAAATTTATTGCTTGTCTTTACAATCCTCTGTACAATGGGAACCTGATCTAATTCAGAACTCTACAAGTAAGTGATAAAATGATCATTATTGGAAGGTGTATCTCTAGCATTAGGTACTTTTAGGAAGATGGCTGTAGTTTCACAGTCATAACCACCAGATTCTACATTAAAAGACTGCTACTGAGTAACAGTACAGGTCTATGTGTACAAATAAATCCAAGGGAAGTCTCTCAGTCACCTCTGCAGCTACCTAAGGAGGAAAAGGAAGATCCAGCCTTCCACTACATACCTACTTCCTAGACCTGACAGGAGCCATCTGGCCCTCTCTAACCGCTTGCAGTCGCTACTCACTTGAAGTAAAAGCAGAGAAGAGCAAGGTTAAGGACACAATGTGCAAATGCAGAGGAAAAGTCTTGTACCATTGCCTTTATAACCAAGTAGCTCTACTATAAATGGATACTTAAAAAAAATATAGCATGTACTAACCATCAGATAAACCATGCAAAATCTAAGTATCTGCTCAGAAAGACAAATTATACATCGAGAGCTAAAGGTTAGAATTTTGCCAGCTCATCAGGTTTCAAACATTTTTTTTTTTTTCCAGAAAGCCTCACCCAACTCCTACGAAATTTAGCAGAACTTATTTTAACTGGTTTTGGCTTTAGTTCACAAGAGAATTATGGAACCAAGAATACAAGACCAAGACCTCCAGCTTTATGTCTTAAAAAAACCTGCCAACAGTAAACACAAGTGTAACATTCTTCACTACTCATTTAAAGTGATTGAGCATTTTGATGTTTGAGCACGTTTTCCAGGCAAAAGCCAAGCCCATAAAAGTTACAAACAACTATAATGAAAATACAAAAAAGCACCACAGATAGAAGTAAGTGTTAATCATTAGTCTGTTTTTTTACAGTCAGTTAGGAAAACCACACAGCACTTATTTCTGCAGTAGAATTTGTTTTTGCTTTTCTAATTCTCTTGAAAGAAATGTCTAGTCAAATAACAGAAGTTCCAGTCCTGATCTGTTTTGAAATATTTTCTCCACTGTCGATTATTAGCCGATACCTGAAAGTGCCTAGATGGTTTTGCATTTTCTAGAAGTTACTACAGCAAAACTGATCCCCTCTATATTACCATGCATTCTTAGTGAAGCAATGTAACTGTCTTCCCCTTTCAGTGTAACAAACAATGAAAGCCATGACAAAATACAGGTAGCAGAGCCATGCAGCACTCTGCTACAATAGATCTTGTAACACCTTGTCTCTTGAGCCCCAGAGACACTGAAGAGTTGCAGTGGGGATTAGTGAGAGAAATAAACAATGGTTATTATAAATGTTTAAAGATTAAGGTAGTGAGCACTCTTTCATCACGTATAGTCTATTACTGAACTACCATAATTAATAATGAATTCACCAGTAATACTTTAAGATGTTTCAAAAAAGAAAAGTAAATTAGAAGAGTGTGACTTATTCCTAAAACAACATCTCGTTGAAGTTGGTATGCAGCCCATTCACTGTCAAACGCAACACACTTTGGGATTGCACATTTGGATATACACTTCATATGCAGCATGAAATATCTTTCTAAAATTGTATTTGATTAAGAGCAGAAAAATTTCTAAAGGCAGCCACATGCTACAAAAGCATGAATAGTTGTAAATGATAAGTGTCATAGGACAAGAGCCTGTCAGTCATTTCTTCACACAACTAATCATATTTTATTTAAGAAAAATATTTGTTGCATAATATCCTTTCAAAATAATTTATCCTACCATTTGTGCAAGCTGAAATACCCAAAAGATAGCTGTATTTTGTATTTACAAATATATGACAAATGCAGAAGGTTTTGTTACTGGCACAGTACTTCAATACCAGCACACCCAGTATTGCCAGCCCAAAACCCAGGAACTTCACTGATCTTCTTGCAAAGGACTGGGTCATTTGAAGACACCTCAGCATGTATGGCAAGAGGTGCCAGGGAACGTTTTACAAGCTTTGCTGGTATACTAAAGCAGAAACCTGTGAAAGTCAGAAGATAGACTAATAGGTATTTCAATAAATATGCCAATTTATACATACCTAGGCAGATGGAACTACACTACCCGGAGTCATGTATGTATGCATGCAGTAATAAACCATAACAATTATTAGTTTGGTTGATACTGAAAGTACAAATAAGACATTTATGCAGCCATTATTTTCAGTCTAAGAATATAAAACATTAAACTAGGTAAACTAACCTTAAATAATGGATACAAACATAACATCATTGTCTGAAACATAAATGGAAACTTCAGAAATAATAATTCCACTTAGTTTATAAGCAGGATTCCTTTAGAGGATCTAAATGGTCTAACAGTTTACCTGTCTAAAATTTCAACTGGTGTACCCCTTATCTGTCAGACTAGGGAACAGCCAAAATTTCTATTTAGACGACAAATCCCAAAGCACTATTTTCAGAGTATGAATGTTTTGCCTGCTATATGCTCTGAAGTTTGTTCTTCAAATCTCACTTCCACTTGGGAGAAAGAAAAGAAAGTCATTAGTATTTAGATACAACAACATGGAGACAGATAATTTTTTCATTTTAATTCTCAGGAAAAAAATATTAACTTTTCAGAAGCACTATATGGTTTTTTTCTTGAATGCTTAGTGATCATTGGTAAGTGGCTATGATGGCAATGCTGCAGTCACTTTCTTAATACAGCATCATCCTGTTTTTTGCAACTGGCAATTCAATAAGTGATTTTTGCCTATTATGTAATTTGATTACCTAAAGAATCAGAATTAAAAAGTGGCTAGAAAATATAATTAGCCAACATTTTATTAAAACTTACATATACCAGGGTATAAAGTTCACTGAAAGAGACTAAGTTGCAGAAGCTGCAGCAATACTGTAACATTCACTAGATTAAAGTTTAGTCTTTCACAGGTCAGTTTTTCCCCTTTCAATAATGCCCATATTTAAATAGAATCTGCAATATAAGTCTTTGATTTCATCTTTTATCTCATATAAACAACTATAAATTATAAAAAAAACAACTGTGAAACTTCCTTATTTTTCCCTCAGCTGCAGTATTCAAAACCACGTCACAATCTAATGAGAAATGGAAGTAATTGAAAAACCACACTTCATTCAGTCCTGGAAACTGAATATAATTGAACAACTAGTTCTACAGGTGTTTCAAGTTTAAAGGATGCTCTGACTTAGAGGTGTGGCCTCACTACCAGAGAAGCATAAAAATGACATACAAGCAGCATTTATCACGTTATCTATAATCTGACACCAATACAATCAGAGAAAGAGTAGTTTATTTGGTTCCATTATTAGCAATTGTGATGGAAACAATTCTTCCCAAAATACACACTAACAGATTTCTAGACCTTTGAAGAAAAAAAACATTAGTTGCATTTATTTCTTCTGTCATAAATTTCCAGTACTGCTTTGCCATTTTCCATTAGTGTGGAAAAAACAAATAGTTTAAATCATAATTAACCTAATTTGCTGCATCCTGAATGATAACTAGTTACATATGCAAATTTCATTATGAAGCCTTAAATCAAATAATTCTCATTGTCTTATTGAAGTAGAATAAAAAAAAAATATTTACTAGAGTATACTATGTAGTATTTCCCAAGACGCTGAAACTCTTATCTTTTGAAAGTACCATATGTATGAAACTACAACACAGATGAACTAGATGCTGCTGTACTCCCCTTTAATAGTTTATTTTTTTTCAATGAAACGCATTATGAAAAAGTAATAATTAGTGTTCTGATTTCTGAGACTAACCTAGTTAATCACCATTACTGCCTACAACTTTACACTGCTTTTAAACCACAACTTACCACCTCACAATACTAATGTTTAGTGAAAACACATTACACGTGCTTATCTTTCCTACTCTCATATGAGAACATAATCCCAAATCACCCTATTGTAATACTCTGCACTGGAACCATTTGTGATGCTATCACCAGGGATTGCAGCATTAGATAAGAAGAAAGCAACAGACTAAATTCTAGCAAGGATTTTATTATTTTATATTCCTTATTCTAAAACACGTTTTAGAAAGTATATTCTCCCCACTTTTCTTCTGTACAAAACTTCTCCAGAATATTATGCATTCTTCCATTTCACAGTACTTATAATGGTGCTTTTACAAAAAGACCAAGTGTCAGCATGTGGGTTTTTTCTTCTCTTTTTAAAAGGTGATAGTGAAGAAAAAAAAGATTACTTGTCTTTTGTACTGTCTTAACTTAAAACTTCATTTTTATTGATGCATGTAAATATGGTTCTTGGAAAATATACCACTGAACAGCTTACAAAAGATAGACAACTTTCTCCTATTTTTTACCTTCCAGGTCTTCTCATTAAGAATTTTACATTTTTATATCAGGTGAAAAAGAGGTGGTAAAAATATTCTACTTAAAATCATGCTGCAAAACCAGCTGTTCTTAGTAGCTCATAGAAGTTCCTAAGCAATTAGATGAATGGACCCCTATTTCTACCCCTTTATATATCTACATCAATGCAGAGCATGTCCAGGAACTGTGAGGAGTTATTTTAAGAAAACATCTAAATGTCAAATCAGCTAAATAATTGTGACATCTCCTATAATCTGAAGGTTAGGGGTCATGGTAGTCAAGTTTGTTTGTTTTAAACAAAAAACTCCTATTAAACTTCATTAACTAAGAAGTAAGGAAATTACAAAGCAATGCACTATGATTTTTTCCAACATCCCAACAGCACTAGAGCCTAAGAGGTAGAAAGTCATCAATCCAGAAAAGTGTCATGAGCTCTTAGTGTCCCATGATGAGTTAAGGAAGACAGAAACCAACTTCCTCCTCTACCTCATCAAAAGACAGGAAACTTCCACTGTACTTGCTCAGTTTCCTGTTTTTAAAAAGGAAAAGGGGAAACTGGCACAACTGCAAAAATTTCAGAACAGGAAGGTCTTCAGAAAACTCAAACTGCTCCTTCCCACATCACTACTTCTGAGACTCAAACAGAAGTTACCATCCTGGCTACAGCATATGTTACTCCTTGCTCTTTTCAGTGGCAGAGGTGCCATTCATATTTAGATACCATTCTGACATGCTGTCAAATTAAAATGAAGAATGAAAATAACAGAGAAGGAAATGGAAAGACAGTTTAACTACCTAAAATACAGACGAATCATAATGCAACAATGGATGAACAGGAGGTCCTTCTCTAACTACAGGGCCTTGACCTTGCCAAACTGTCATAGTGTGCTACAGCCAGACGTATTTCTGGAAAGAAAACAAGCCTGAAATTACCATAATGGAAAAGGTAAGTAAAGAACTGCTAGCAGCCTTTCTACTAGGTTAAGTGTAAGACAGCTTACATCTGTCAACAACCATAGATAATTAAAAGCAACAACCCAGAAAAAGAATCCTTATCCTTTCAATTCTGATTTTTAATTATAAAAATGGTCCCTCAAATGAGTGCTTCTGACATTTTTGGAACAAAGAAAAATTATTCCTGATTAAAAAATATAATTTTAACTATAGATAAAGGAATTGTTTTGAATTGTCCCAAATTCTTCTAGAGTTTAGGTGTTATCTTTAAATGCCAATGAGAATATTTCCCCCCCGACATTTTACAAAGAACATCATAGTAAGAGCCACTCTTACCAGAACTGTACTACTGTAAAATTCTGCCCTGCTAGCCATAATCTGCAAATAATAATGCAAAAAATATACACTCCACTTCAGAGATGTTTTTATTTTCACAACAACATGCATGTCTTTAAAACACTTGTACTTTCTACTACTAGTGTTTGAACTAAAAAGTATGTGTTGTACAATCTTAGTACATCTTAAATGTTTTGTAGTAAGCCCATATTCAGAACTATCTGGTTACCAGAGTTAAACCTGTTTTATATAATATGCACTTGGTAGTTCTCAAATGTAAAAAGCAATATAAGCACATTCTGGACTAACCAAATTACTATTAGGTAGATTTACTACACCACAAACTTATATAAAATACAACACTGAAAACTTCTCCTGAAATTAGGAAACCATGGCACCATTCACTGTCCCACCCAGAGAACATCACCAATTTTAAAATTTATGGGAAGCAGCATTCACCTATTTAAGGCAAAAGGCAAGCACATTACCAGTCTTTAAATAACAGGTAAAAAGCACTACATAGTAGCTTAATTGCAATTCCTCCCTATTCTACCATACAAGTGCTATGCAGATATAATTAGCCTTATATTGACTATAAAATTTGATACTTCTACTGTCCTTATAGTGTCTGATTAAAAAGTAAATGTACTAAAGTCTCTTCACTATTTCTAAAAGAGGACAACCGATTCCTTTGTGCTCAAGAGCAAAACAGAACATTAAAACCAGCCCAACAATGAGCCACCCTAATTACAGGTGTAGTAACTTACTTATTTTTGAGGTCACTATGTAAGGTAAAGCCTAAAAATTATTAATCTTAATGTTGCAGTAAATCGCTCATTTTTAGAACAGTAAAAGGAAAATACATATGCTTGCCTTTTTATATGTTTTGAGAGTAATGCTTACTCCAGTGCTGAACTAAGGGACTGAATATGTGAAGAGCAGTACCTCTAGGGAAAGCTTACTAACATATAAAAAACCCCCACATAATCCATCTGGCTAAAACATACAGAAAAATGCATAAAAAAGACATTGAGGACAAGTTTGTGAAAGGTTAGAGAAAAACTACCTACTAAAATTTGGAGATAACTGTATCACTGATTAACCACGACACTGGTATTTCAGTTTTATCTACAAAAAGACATAACTACTACCACGAAGAAAGGAAGTTCCTAATTATAATTTAAACTTCCAAAGCACATCAACATAATGAGACAGGAGACATTAAATCATCATATTCCAAGCTGAGAAAATGCTCCTTTGTGAGGAAAGTCACATACTTCCAAGACAGAAGCTCCCAGGCACAAAACACCTTAGTGCCAGCTAGTCCACAGTTAAGTTCTTCAATTGTGAAAGTAGTCTTCCACTGCCATCATTTCCTTTTCAGAACTTTCAAAAAAACCCCTTTAACTTAATTGAATTTCTTAGGTATGAAATATTACACCTCCTATACAACTGCAGAATACAGCTCTTGACAATGTGTTTGGAGTCAACAAACATTTATTGTAAGTAACATTTTATTAAAGTGAAAACAAGCTTGCAACCTTCAGGGTGAGAACTACAGCACAGGAAAATAAACACCCTTTCAACCAAACGCTCTTTGTAAGGTGTTCTTACCAAAAAATCTTGCCAATCGTAGGGAAAGTCAATTTCATTTACTGCACTGCTATACTGAAAATGAATACGCAATATATCCTCAGATTGATGTACATTTGTTCAGGTAAGTGTTGAAGTTCAGACTCAGGACTCTGTTTCTCCATCAATAACCTCCCAACTACATGTCACAGAACACACAACTAGAAAAGGAACATAATGCGACTTCACTCATTGACAGCACTTAAATCTCAATTACTGAAGAAAAGTTGGGTGCTACAGAGAATACCCCAAGAGGCAGCCAACAGCTAAGAAACAGTTTTAAAATTCTAAATCACTAATATAACACAAGAAAAAAGGGTGGAAGACCAACCACTTGCTCAGAAGGACGCCACTCGCTCAGTACCATAAGTGTTACTGTTAAAAAGCACACCTTCTTTTTAGACAAAGGTATAGCGGGGAAAATCAGTCCTTCAGATAGATGATCACACCTAGTTTCACAATGAAATCAACACCTAGTTCTCTCTCTTTAGTTTGTGTTTTATGATAGAGTCTGTTTATTTTTTGATTCCTCAATCAACATCCATTCTAACACTTGAACATGAGAAAAACGCATGACGACTGAGATATAAGATAAAAAAAGTACAGCCACAATGTCAGTCACATCCAGCAAATAAGTACTGCTGTTCATTGGCATGATCCTGCAGCTAACACACTTCCATGGGATCTGCTTCCTCTAAGGGAAGATGTTCTTACCTTGTACAGCATGAGCTGGATTATTGCCACAGCTGTGGTCTTTGAACTGATCAGCACTTAACAGAAGTCCATAAGAGCAAAATACTACGCTTAAAAAGTAAAAAGAATGAACAGAAACTCTGATACATTCTCTCACACACTTTTTTTTTTTTTTAAATACCATTTGAACTGCTTAAAAAAACCTCAACACACGAAAATAACCAACCAACAAAACAAATCCCAGAAACCTAACTTGGTTATAAATAAATACAAAACATTACATAAATAATGCTTCAGATATCCTGCTAGATGGCTCCTGGAATTTACCATCTTCTTTTTTGGCATTTCAGTTCCCACAGTAAGAAAGATCTACCTATCAAGGATTTGAGCCTTGGTAGCATGTTACTGAACAGTATTTTTTTTTTCAAATGCTTCTCTATTCCCTCTCTGACAAAACATCCAAACAGTACAAGGATTCTCCCCTTCCCAGTCCTGGGGTGACTGTATGGTCTGGTATTGTCTCAAACCAGGGCATTCCCTTACTGATGGCACATTACAAGATTTCCTAACAATTCTACATTTTACACTTGATTCCTGACACTGTATTTTCAACCTTAACTGTTTTATGTTTTATATTGCTCATAATAATCAACACAACTCTAGTGTAATTATTATTAACTCCCTGCTATTTGTACTCTTTTTACCAAATACCCTCATGCTACTAAAATAATTTTAATCAATCATTCTCATGACATTGATGCCAAACCCCCTATTTATCGCAATTTGTAAAAAAAATTCCAAGGAGACAACAAAACAGTTAAGTTCTTAAAGTTACTTAAGTGACAGGACTTGATCTCTTGCTGTAAAAACTAGTTAAAAAGGTGTGAAGAATATCTATTAGATTAATACATGTCTAAACATGTGAAGTTCTTTCCTCTATATTCTCCGGGTAGCTCTTCCTCCTTAGTCTACAATGGGACTTTCCTGCACAAGAGTGGCAGCCTCCAGAAATTTAAAAGGCAGGCAAACAAGAAAACCCTTTCTTTACAGAAGATTAACAACAAGGCCATATAAATAACTTAAAAAACTTAATTAAAAGTAAACAAATAAATAAACAACAGCAGAAATAAGCAATTCAAGACTAGAATCTGCTAACTTGCCTCTCTAGCAGCAATGGAACCCTGATGCAGGTCTCCATGAAAGTAGGCCTCTACAATTAAAAAACACTACCAGTCCTCACCAGTACCACAAGCCTAAAAGCAGAGCTTTTATCACTAGCCATAGCCATATCACTACTGGAGGCCAATGCCAGCAGCACAGCAGCCACTCAAGCGACAGCAGAACTGTCTGCTTGGAAAGGGATACCACAAGCTGCTATTTAAGATAACAGCAATAATTTCTGATGTACATAAGCAAGTAAGAATGATGACCTACGCTCCTTTTACCCTCCTCTATGCACTGAGGTAGGACAAGGGGTAGAGAAAGGAGATTGTGTACTCCTTTTAAACAATGTGTCACTTTTATTCTCTGGAAACATCAGCGTGGCTGACAGCTCAAAACAGAGTGGCAATAAGCACTATTGTAAACACATATTTACATTATCTTTAGCAAAAAAAAATAGCAATTAATAGCTACACCAATCCAATCCCAAAGAAATTCCAATCATAGCAGAATCAAAATCTATGTAGCTGGATGATAGTATCTGTCTAATATAGCAGAAATTGCAGAGTTGCATGAAAAGTAGTTTGTCTACATCTCTGACTAATTCACCTGCTCTCTACTCACTAATTGTTTTGATCAGGGCAACCTACATTCCATAACTCGGAGTAGTTTTAAATAACAGCCATTTGATGTATTTTGCTTAGAGAAGGTTGAGTTTAAAAGCTGTCTTTCCAAATTGTGTAAGCCTAAGGTCTAGGACAGGAAACAATTTTGTATCACAAATGATCAGGAAATGCCATAAAGAAACAGTACTTTGCACCTACTTCCACCTGTGAGATCCAAACCGGGTCTCTAAACCTTTGTGTGAGTATAAAAATATTGTTAGAGTTCTGGAATGTTTCCTCCATTAAATCTTTTTCTTTTGTTGAAAATTCATTCTTAACATATATGCAGCATTAGAAGTGGGACAGGAAACCTATGCAATCTATCCCCAAATTAAGCTGACATCCAGACTTGTATATGCTCTCTCTATATACGTATGCAATAAAATGTATCAACTTCTTATATAATCAATATACAAAATGAAGTATACACAGACATTACTAATTTTCTCTAAGTGACAACAGCATTTGAATAAATTCATCCTGTTCCACAATAGTAACTTTCTCAGCTTTTTTAAGTGCAGCAATGCCCATGAAAAACTATTTTCCAAGATGAGACCTTTCTCCCTGCAAGCTATTTAAGGAACAGATAAAATCCTTTATTTGATTATATGCAATTTTATGTCTTTACAGTATTTTAATATAAGGATAGAAGTAACAGTAATTGAGATGATGGTAGGGGTTTTTTTAAACCAAAATGAAAAAGGTAAATTCAGTGTTAATGAAAAAATATAAACTAACAGAACAGAAATAAATTCTGTACGTGCAGCACTGGTAGTGTAAGCAGAGACACAGAAGAACCCCTCTAAGGTTTATACCAGTAAATCAGAACCTCACTGGAGGAAAGCAGATGGTGCAACTCAGTACTTTACAAATGACAGTCTTCACTCAGCATCAACCCAGCATCTGGGAAACAAGTCAATTAATATCCAGTGAACAATTTAAATGAGGGAGTTGGCTATTAAAGCGTAATTTATCAGCATTTGATTACATAACCCCTCCTTTTCCTTGTACAGTATCTACCTCATGCACCCTTCCAAACAGTCTTCTCTCCAAAATTCCCATTCCTGTCTTTTGATACAGCACATGAATGCACCCACCTCACTCAACACTCGTATTTCTTCCACCTGCCATTCAACTACCCATGCACAAAAGGTCTCCTCCCCTGCTCTCATTAAAATACCTCCAAAGGGCTTGTCTTTCCTCTCTCTTGGCCTACAGGTGACTGAGAAGCAGCAGTGTTTTATCTGGCCCAGCTGGCAGCAGAGTTGGCATGTGTCTCCAGCTGGGTTCCTGACTATTCAGAGTACAAGCGTCTCCTACCAGGCCAGCAACCCCGCAGTACCTGTGCACTTTACATCTTCCAAGCTGCACATCTGCATCAGCTGGCTGCCTGCTCAGGAGATGTGTGTCTTTGCAATGAGCAGCTGCTACGTCAAGACATACATGAAGTCTCTGAAGCTACAAACCATAGCACACGCATACCATCTGAGCAAAATAACCTCTTGAGGAAAAAGACAAGGGGGTCACTTCCCCCTGGTGACCTTCTACAGTAGAATCCTGTATTGGGCACCTTCTAAAGACTCATCCAGTAAGGCAATCAGGTCCACAATCCCACATATTTACACTGTTACTGTGTTATAAGGTATGTGAACAACGATATTTATCTCACGTCCATTACACTTTAACTTTCCATCATTATTTCCACAATATAAAAAAAATATTTTAGTTATATTTATTTTGATACTGTGGACACTGGAGATCAGCAATACTAGGGATTGCACTATACGAATGACGACAATACAAATAAGTAAACTCTTGGGTAAGTTTCTGTAAACAAGAAATAATGGAAATAGCTTTTTGTTTTTCTTGCTAAAGGTATGCAGCTCACTTTCCCCAGCAAGGAAAACAAGCTTCTATTAGTTTACACACAGAAAGAACAAAACTTGTAACTTTCATAAACCCTTTAAAACAGTAACAACTGCCGAAGTTGCAAGTTTTGCTTTGCTGGAAAGACCTCCTGAAAACAACTAATAAACAGTCTTTACACCAATTTCAGTATCCTAAGTTTTGAATGTATCTTTATTGACTTCACTGGCTTACTTTCTACCCTTGCTAAGGCAGGCACAGTCTGTGTTAATATATACAGTCCAGATGTTACACACCTGACCTTTACAAGTGCACTGCAGGACTGACACAGGATGCCACCAATTTCAGCCAAACCCCAAAGAGGCACGAATTCTACCTAAGCCAATCTAGATGCAATTCAACAGCACCATAAAACTAGCAAAATATTTTTGCTTTCCAACAGGCACACGAATTTATGGCACACAAACAGCCATACAGAAGAGTATCAGTATGCTTAGGAAAGCTGGTGATTGTTCAGAGTTATGTGCAGAACAGTATATAATTTTTAAGTCACCTTTTGCTTTGATCTTAAGAAGCACTTCCTTCAACAGCTGGACTAATCCTACTTACAAGACAATTAAACAGCTTATTAGTAGAATGAAATCCACTAGAGAAAAATGAGAATTGTATACTGGCAATATAAAAATCTAAGCAGAAAAAAACATTGTATTTATCTACCACAAAACCTACCTTTCTAGGAATGTAACTACATTTCAGTAATAACAGCATATTGACTACAAGACATATTAGTGAAACAACACTAAATATGATTAAATCATTGGCACCAAGTATTGTATTTTGATTTTCTAACCTTTTACCTTTTTACTATGATACCATATGCATTGACTAATGTAACACCTTTCTAATTAATAACTTCATGTTACATGAACAGAGAAGGACATGGCATTAAACAGGATAACAAGTTCAGCAAAGCTGGAAGGAAATACAATAATCTGAAGCATTTGGGGAAAAAAAAAATCCAAAAACCCCACTTAATACAAGTGTTCCAAGCTGTATGGTAGTTAGGGCCCTGTATATTCTTCAAATCCAACTACACACAGTATTTCACTACAGAGGTCAGCCTTTGCACATACCTCTGCTCAGAAACAATATTTCCACTTAAAAAAAAAATTTAAAATTTTATTTCTATGCCTTGGAATTACAAAAATGACCTTGGAAGAACACGCAAAATGTACCCAATGCTGCAATGCCTGACTAGGTCCTGCAGAGTAGCTGAAAACACATTTTTCAGGTGTGTGAAATACCCTTTATACATTCATCTGGATCCTGTGAATGCAGCATGCCCACAGCTGCAGAATTTGTTTTTCAGGTACCACAGAATCTATTAGTGTTTTCCTGTAAAATTCAGTATTTTACTGTTGCTAGGCACCTGACATTTAGTGCTTTGTCCTCTTGCCCTTTTACTTGCATACATCCTTTTTTTCCTTCAATTTTCTTACAATTAGAAATTCATTTGATTACAGTAAATATCCCATGTGCAGTCAATGGGTACAGACATCAAGGGGAAAAGGAACAGAGAATGAATTATGGCCTGTAGTCAAAAGATTGAGAAGACAAGGATTAGAAGAGAATGAGGTACAAAAAGATAGAAAGAGCTACATGCCCACATGGCTAACACCATGGAAGGCAAGACAGTGGAGAACAGATGCCCAGAAAGCAAATTCAAACCTCTTCAGAAATAACTAATATTATTAATCAATTAGCACATTGAATGATGACTCAAAATGATGTGTACATTGATACTGCAATGAAATTTATTCCCATTTCTTACAGAGAGTACATGGTTCTACTGTAAACAATATTCTCTAAAAACACAGTTACAGTTGCACATTCATACTTATATGAGGCAATTCCTGACTTTTTTCTGGTATTTATTGTATAACTGCAGCATTATATGAACATGTACTGTTAGAAATTTTAATTTTCCTGGGGTTTCATAGATGGAATTGGGGTGTGAAAAGCAGCCAAGAAACAACTCCATAATCTCCAACATTTCAAAACTATACTATCACCCCAAAATTACAGAGGACATCTGTGAATTCTGTAACATGGCACTGTTTACCGGTCCAGTGCCTAGATTCTACCTAATTTCATGGAGGTCACTAGAAAATGGACACTCCTGACCAAAATAATCAGGGAAGGAAGAACTATTCCTAAGAGTATTTCCACAAGTTTTCTTCTAATATACGGATCTGAAAAGCAAACAAACTCATACACATAGTTCTACACCCATCCTATGCCATAATAATTATTCATACACTCAAAGATCTACCTCCAGAGTAAACTATTTTCACTTAGAAAACAATTAACTAAACCCCTGGAATGTACCCCAAATGGAAAGTTCCCCCAGTACATTATGTTCCAGTAATACAGGTTGTTATTGCACTTCAAAGAAATTGAACAGAGCTACTCAAAGTTAGTCATACGTTTTGGTGATCTAGGGACCTGAGAATCCCTGCACGTGGTTGATCATGGAAGCACAGCAACCTCTGCACTGGGAGGCAGAGGCCAACCAGCAGACGTCACAGCACGTAACAATGCACAAATGCATGCAGCCATAAATATGGTCCATCTAAACCTCAGCAGCCATGTCAAAAGTCCACCAAACTCTGAGGGAAATGGTCTGTGACTGCCTAGCAAGATTTTTATGTATCTTAAGCAGCTATGGATTGCCAAGTAACACTGTAAATTACTCTGAGAGACTAATAATCTCAACTGTTGCTCCTCCCACACCAACAGAAAATAGTAGGAAGACAGTTCACTCTTACAGACAAACTTGCTCCAGTGCATCATTCAACAAAACTGCACTCTATTATAACTCTATTATGTGTGATCTCTCTTGCAGCATAACTACCTTGCTACAATTTATCTGGAGTCAAAATAAATGCATGCACATTCAGTTTAAAGACAGGAAAACAAAAAGTGAAGTACCCAGCTTCACTACCTTACTGCTTAAAATGTAAGTCAGGTCTGGTTAAGACCTGAACTTGTTGCTCCAAGGAGACTGTGTATGAGATGTGATACCTAGCTCACTAATCTAGTACTTCAGGCAAAGCCTAAGCTCACTATTCTGGGTACCATCTTGCTGTTTTATTATCCTCCTTTAAGATAAGCTTCTTTCTTTCAATCGTTTCAATATTTCTCTGCTTAGGTATCCCAAGTTTATTTATTCCCTAAGGAATAAAGATTGTTCTTCCTCTCATCTGCGCTGTATTTTCTGCTTCTTAACACTGTAGAGGGCAAATAACCTTATGAATAGTTTTACTTTCCTCATATATTCCTGATTTATATTCATTTTCAAATATTTAAGATATAACATAGAAGCATGAAGAGACACAAACCTGCATTAAAGAGCTTAAAGTCTCACACTTCTCTTTGAGATAGGTAAACAAACATCAGTATAGCCACTTTATAAATATGAATAAAAAGACTGCAAATGACTTTACTAAGGCCACAGAATCAATATGTATCAGACTGGTAACCAGAAACAAGATCACGTGATGGGATCTCTGGCCTATCCCCAATCTCCTCTGTGAACTGTGCTGACCTGTAATTATGTGGACTGATACTACAGTAACTCCAAGCAGTCCCATTTAAGCAGTAAAACACCACTACGACACTCAGAACGAGCATTTTAAAACAAAACACAGCAAAACAAAACACAACAGCTCATTCCCATGATCTTACATATTTAGTTCTCAGTTATCCAATTCACCAAACATAACGTTAGAACTGTTTGCAAAATAAAACAGGATTTCTCAGTATTGATCAGAGGAATTTGAAAAGGCAGTAATAGCAGCCTCTTTTATGGACAGTTTAACTAAGGCTCAAAACTAAGAAATTTTCCTGTCAGAATTGGATTCTATAAAACAATTGTTAACTGGATTAACACTAGATTCTATAAAAACAATTATTAACAATTAAAACTGGATTATTACAAAAATAATTGGCTTTAATGTATTTGGGTTTCATCTTATTTGACATGTGCTCTCAAAGTAAAAATCGGAACCTCTGTGTACCTCTGGTACCTCATCTGTAAAAACTAACAAATTTTATTTCTCTATTTCACTACTGGGGAAAGGGTTAAGAAAAAAAGAAAAAATGAGTATGAAAGTCTTATCTATTGAGGTTTAATTGCAAATAAGCAAGGTAATTAAAGCTTGCTAGCTCCAGAATAAAATTAAACAAACAAAAAAACAACCAAAACCAAACCAAACAACTTCTCTTAGCCCAGGCTTATTCCATTTCACGAGGGAAGAAGTACTACCCTTGCATTCCATATACATTCTTGATTATATTGTAACTAGCTTAGCATTCATTCAAACCTAAGACATTAAAACAGATACTAATAATTTTAAGGCATTAATTAATTTAAATACTGTTTTGGTTTAAGAACAGAAAATGGTCTTAAATAATTAAGTTTCCACCAATTCTTAGAAGATTAAGTAGGTGCTAGAAGTCACCACATTTACTACAGTGTTGCCAGAAACTTGCTCTTTGTACATTATTGGTTCTGACATCTGCCCATATAAGCTTTCAAGTTAAACAACCAGAATTCTGAATTAAAACTGAAGAACAATATTCATCCCTCCCCAAAAAAACTAATGTCCTTAACAGCAGCAACTTAGTTTCTACAAAAAGCTTGAAGAAAATAATCAGGAAAATATGTTAATATTCATCACACTTATTTTTCACTGTAATTTCCAGCAGTAAAAAGGAGTTCATCCTCTGAAGAAAAAGCTGAGAAATTTTGATAGAGACCAAACTCATAAAAAACTGGTAAACTGGTATCACAATGTAATTCTAACAAAGAGCAATTTTAAGGTAGCTATGTCCCCTTTCACCTGCTGCTTGCTCCCTTCAGATGAGTACTAATGCAAATGTTGTATTGTAAAACTTCTGTTTTCCTTTGAGCAAACTCCCAGCAACCCTGACAAGACCACAATGGTCCAAATAAGTAACTTCTATTGAGAGATATTCTGAGATTTTAACAACCAACATACTTAATTTCCCTAAATATATAAAGGTTTATTTCATGAGCAGTAACTAGTCTTCATTGTATGTTGTCTGCATGATTCAGTACAACTAAAACAAAATTCCCCCTTCAACTATGTAAAATATTCACTTCAAGCTTTAAAAGAAAGGCCTTAGACACCTGACTGAAACATGCATTTCAATTTTTGTCTTGAGGAAGGAAAAGCAAATTTTAAGAAGAAATCATAAAAATGTCATCTATGTATTTGTTTCCTGTCTTGGCAGTGACTGCAGGATTTGGGACAAAATTAAGTGCAAAAGATTCCACGTCAAGTCCATAGGTATGCAAGATGAAAGCCTTCATTATGGCATTATTCAAGGATGGACAAAACCTGTAAGGTCAGCTGGTCTCTACGCCATACCTGCTGCACACGTGTTGGTGTCCTGGCCAGGACAGCGCCCGCTGTGGGGGTTCCCCCCTACTCTGCCTGACGTACTATTCATGCCAGAAGGTATTCAGGTGTATCTTGGGCGGTTTTGTGCTACTGTCTGCTCTGAATTTTCTCCTTCAGTTTTATCTCAGCTTACAGATTAACACAACCTCTTATTTTATTTAAAATTACCTCTCTTAACTGTTGAGACCCTTCAAAATGCTGGGAAGATATAATTTCCCCTTCTCACACAAACTGTTAATTGAGCCAAGCAAAACGTATTTATTTATCAATTTTTTTTTTAAATCACTTAGTCCCTTCAGCTTTCTTAATATTTTGTTGCTCTTCTCTAAGTATCTGTTAAGCTACCCCACCTGTTGCAAAGGCTCTGAAGTAAAAGAGTACTCCAAACACAGTCCCATAATGTTGTACAAAAATCTATCTCCCATTTGTCTAACCTTTGCTCAATGCCTCGGAGGATGCAACCTAAACTTGTTCTGAATTTTACAAAGTCTATATATCATATTTCAAACTGGGGCCTGTTCTTCCTGTCAGAAGCATGCACAAATCCTTTTCATATGAAAGGGAGTTGGGTTCACACAACAGACAGGATTATCAGGCCCACGGTATCACTCCTATCCCTTTTTCAGCAATACTGCTTTCCAGGTTATTCCCTCACAATGAATACCTGTTTTGGATTACGAGCCCTCGATTGTTTTAGCTTGCAATTTTCAAACTAAATCTCATTTGTACTTTCCAACATTGTGCCTAATTTCTTTAGATTTTCTTTTCTGCCCTGACTTGTACTTAACTCTTCTATCATTGCCTGCTAATGCTTAAAGTGTAGTATTCAACCTCCCATAAAGTTAAGCAAAGCAGACACTAAATATACCTAAAATGGCTAAACTTGTATTACTACGTGCATATGTAAGCACTGATGATACTCTTTTAGCACCTAAAACTGCTGTGACTCACCACATCTATTCTTTATACTTTGTTCTATTTTTGTTTATGGTCCTTCATCCAGTTTTTCATTAAGATGACTATCCATATACATACATAATTTCTTAACAAGCGATTTTGAGATGTATTTGAATTTCAGAAAATATTTATAATTTTACTATAGCTACAACTTTCTATTCATTTACTGGGGCCTTGAATCTGCAATCTGATCTGGCAAACAAGCCAATCCTGTACTTCTCCATACTCACTGAACTGTGTGCAGATGCTGTTGCAGTATCTGATCCTAATTTTAAACACTAAGCAAGAATAACAAAAAACCGCTCCTAAAGTAATTTTTGCTTAGAAAATTCCAGGTTTCTTATTATTGTTTCCCTGATTTTTTTTGCCATTATATTACTAAGAACAGAATCGCTTTCATCTAGTTCTTAAGCTCATGCTTTTTTTTTCTTTCCCCCTTTATTTTTTAAGCAATCAGTACTATTGTTTAATTTCTTAGAGGCATCTTGAAGATCAAAGGACTTATAAATATCTTCAGATCTTTCAAGAACCCCTTCTATTTGTCATCAATATGGTTCTGATTTTTAACTGCTCACTGTTTTTCATCCTACTATATATGGAATTTCAGGAAATTCAGCATAATGGCTTGTCTTAATAACAACTTTATGCAACTTCTCATTTATGAACTGACCACTTTCCTCTCTATTTGACTTCCTCTTACTTCCTCAATATTTACAACAGCAAATTTTTATTCCTTAAACTACTATTAGCTAATTACTACTGCCTTTGCCAAAAGCATACAATATGCATGTGCTGTCCACCTTTCAGGAATTCTCCATGGAACTAAGACAAATGTATTTTACCTTACAACTAGTCCTTTCATATAACTTATCTTAATGTAGATAAATAACTTTGAAAAGCAATTTATTTTCACTTCAGTTAGGCATACTTCATTCACACATTTAAGCTTAAAAGGCCTCTCACTCCCCCAAAATAGATGAAGATCCACAACAGAAATAAATGTATCACTTGCACTCATACTAAAACCAACAGCACCTTATACCAACACATGAGGTCACATCAGCCAATTTTTTGTAGGACTGTAATATAATCTACCAATAAGATGAAAAACAGGCTATATTCCATGTTAGCTTTCTTTTTACTGACTGGGTGTTTACCAACAAAAACATAAAGGTACGTCCACATTACTGATGTTTACATGCATTACCCCATACTAAAATATTTTCATTAACATCATGAAATAATTTTTCAAGAAGCATTTAGAAAATGTTTTACTAATTCACCTCAAATGAAATGAAACATCCAATTTCCACTACATCCAAGGGAATTACACTCTGTGTTGTGTAAAGTCTTACAAAACTACATTAACAAGTACAGTCTATCAATGGTTATCGGCACTGTGGCTTTTGACTGCTCACTAAGAACCACAGTGCATAAATTACTTCACCTGTCAGACAGCTCAAAGCAACAGAGGCACTAAGTTTGAATAGTTCAGACTTCCCTATTATAAATTATTTTTTCCAGTGAGAGAAAAGGGAAAGGGCAGTGCAAGGGAGAAGGGGTAGATAGGTTATCATGTATTCAACTACCACCTATCATAAAACCTATTGGAATTGAATCACAAGTTTAAACAATTCACTACTTTAATGAACCCCAACATAGATTCTCAAAGACACACATCAAAATTCCAGGACAGTCAAGTGAAAAAATTACTTAACCAAAAATACAAACCTCAAGAACTGCCTCAAGAAATACCATAACCCAATGACTGTTTTGCAAAACATTGTTTGATCAAGCCAACAGGACTACTGACCTCGCACAAATAAATCCATTTTTAAATTTGTTTACATAGTAACTTTAAGTAAAAATAGCAGCATTACTAGTGGCAACACAGCAAAATGAACAAGTGGTCCATGCAGATTGAGATCTTATCTCAGTCAACACACTATGCCAGATGTTCCATAGAAAGAAGCAACTTTCATCACAAACCATCCCAAATCCAAATCTGCAACAATATTCATGAACGTGCACACTACTGAATCCCTCTGAATTCAACAGGGTGTCCATCTGCCAAGCAGATCCCTCACTTTACAGTACACATGACATATGATTGGATAAAAATTGAACTACAAGTTGATAGGCCTCAATTTGTCTGGCTATGCTTGGAAAGTCATTACAGTAGTGAGGCCAAGATTATAGCCATACTCGAGGTTCACAAAACACACTTTTTGTTTTCCAAGGATAATTGCTCAGCAGTTCATTCAAATCTAGCCTTGTAAGAAACCTCAGATTATATTCTTCAACACAGACAAGCTAGATCCTTTTAACAAATTTTATCATTAGAGCATTTTTTCTTTCCCTAGAACTAAATACTGTCCCCCTTACACCTTCTAGGTTATAGCTAAACAAATGTTAACCTAGCAGAGAGATGTGTACATACAGTCTTATTACTGCACATGGAAGAAGGTGAACTCAGCTAGGAAACAGTTCACATACAACTTAGACTATGTGAGAAGCAACAGTGAGTAAAGCAGCAATTCAGAAGAAGCAAAACCAAACAAAAACCAAAATGATCACTAAAAACCAGTCCACCCCAAAACCAACAACTTTGATAGTTTATTTCAGAATGGCTTAACAGAGTTTATGATAAAGATATTTTTAAAGATTCTTCATCTTAACCGTTTATCAACTTTTTTCCTAAATTATAAATAAACAAAAACTCTTTTATTTGTATGTAATCAGTTATATATGTATTCAACAACTGTAATTTAAATAATGTCAATACCAGCATGCCAATAATAAAAATAACATTTTTGTATGTCCGATTCTAATTTAAAAAGTAATACCTTATTAAAAATTAATAGTCATTAGAAAGCTAAATTAACATTGTGTTAACTGTCACAGCATATAATGGCTCTCAAAATACACATGAAAACAGAAATGACATACAATCTTCTCCTACAAAAAGTTAGGCCATTCAAACACTTAAAAATATGGAAATAGGAATAAAAGGGTAAAAACAAAAAAACCATCATTTTGCTAATTATATGTAAAATCTAGTCAACTAACAAATTACATGGTCCAACAGAAAAACTCAAGAAGCAAAAAACTGCTTTCTGTGATGTGACAAATCTTCAGCAACACTATTTCAGTACTATGTAAGAGAGGAGGGGAAAAAAAAAAAAAAGAGGGAAGGATATCCTAAAGCAAGCTTCTCACTTAATTTCTAGGCCTGACACCAACCATAAACTCTACTTCAGCTATTAACAATGGTAGTTTCTTTTCGTAACCTGAATCTTAAAGAAATTGTATGCCACCACCAAAAAAACCCCCAATATTTCAGTAACTACAAATATCTGGCTAAGGTTTTCCAGACATCACTGAAACTCAGTAACTGCTCCACTGTGCTATGAACTCTACAGCTTCAAGTTGGAAGTCAATCTAGGACAACCAATAGAAAGTGCACCTGTACAATTACTGCATTTCCTAATTCAGAAGGCCAACTAGAAACAGATAAAGCTTGTGTGTACTCAGCTCACCAAAACAGAAATCCAAAAGCCCATACTTATTTTGTACACACTGCACATCTATATTATCATTAACTGCAATGAAAAAATATTGCATTTATAATTCAGAAACAGAAAATTACATTCCTTAACCAACATACATTTAACTTCATTCTAAATGAAATATAAGTATCCATATATGTAGTATCTAAAATTGCTATACACACAATCATTTAAAAACATTTTCTACAAAAAATAATCACCCAAACTTAATAAAAATTATTTTTTTAAAAAGTAATCTAGTAAATGAATAGTACTATATATAGTAATTTAAAACATTCAATATGAGCTCCATGCAACAATGAAAAATAACCTGTATCACAAAAAAATAATCAGCATCATTTCCAAGGCATGCAACCTTATTTTAAAACCTGCAGAAATTTACTATTTTACAAGTAATAAAATAATTATTTAGCTCTTTGTACTCTAAAATAGAATTACATATGCTGCTAGTAATTGAGAACAATATAATTTGTGCAACAGTCTACCTTCCTGCAGATGCATTTTCATTCAACATCTGACCCCACTAAGCAGTAAACAAATTTACATATATCAACACATTTCAGTGCTCCAAATATTAAACTAAGTTTCTATAACTGCAATAATATGATCTCTTAGTAACAGTCCTTTAGTACCGTCATTCTAAAACAATCAAAAAAAATGGCCTCTGACATATATTGTTTGTGTACTTGGGATCCCTTCAAAGTTTAAGGCCTGGAAATGCAAAATAAAAAAACCAAAACTACAAAACAGAATCACCTTTAACTGACCACTGCACCAGATGAGAAAGGAATTACAAGGTTTTTTTCTGCTTTATTTTATAGCATTTTAAAAGAGTAGGGATATTTTTATTATTGCACACACTGAAAACTAAATATAACCCCGCACTCAAAAATACTACTGCAACAGCTTGATAGCACTCACCGCAAGTAATACTGTTTTAAAGCGAAGGCAGCGTTAGAACAACTTCTGGGAAAGTTAAACTCTTCTACAATTTCTCCCCACTGATTCTTCTCTGATACCTGTCAAAAACAACACACAAGCCGAGATACACAACGTACACGTAAACATGTTGCTGACAGCGAACATCACAAAAAAAAAACAGGCTCCCATGAAGCAAATAGATAAATATATTAAAAGAAACAAACATGAATGTATATGGGATTTAGGACTATATATTTTACTGGCAGTTGATAGTATTCCCCTTTCGGGAATAATCCCGCTTCTCAGGGGTCTTTTACTGCATTTATTTTTTAACATACACATTAATTTTTTCGGGGGGAACGGCCGGGAGTGGTGGTATTGTTTTGGGGTTTGTTTGTTTTTGTTTTTACTGCCTGGACAATAACCAATCGGGAGTCCCTCTGTCGCCCCCTTTTAAATCCTAACGCGGTCCGTTAAAAACCCAAAGAAGTTTAAAATAATGCAGGGAAGTGCTGGCGGGGGGCGCCCCCTGGGCTGCGGGGCGCGGGGGCGCCGGCCCGGGGGGTCCCCCCAACACAGATCCACAGACACAGAGAGGCCTTTCTTTTGAGGCCTACATTTCTGTCCCCAGCCTTGAAGCCTAAAGATGGCTATTTGATTACACACCGTCTTGGGTGCCCCTTTTGTTATTTTTCCCAGGGAAGGGCTCGGAGGGCAGCGCCCGGCCCCCCCTGGCTGCGAGGATCGTTCCCTAGCCCATGCTCCGTGCCGATTATCGATGTTAAACATGCCCGCTAATTTTGAGTTGCACTAAAACTGCACTCAGACTCTTTCCTCTGTCTCTCCCTCTGCAAGAGAGACGCACAGAGCTGCCACCACAGCCGAAAGAAGCCTGCTCTCGCCGCCCAGCAGCTCCCTGCTCCCCCCTCGCCTTCCCGTGGGAGGGGGGCATGGGCGAGGGGGTCCGGCGGAGGCGGAGGAGGCAGGAGTGGGGTGCGCGCCGTACCCCCGGGTCCCCCTCCATCGCTCCGCCGACAAGGCCGAGCCACCAACCTGCCTATCTGCTCGCTTCCTCCTTCCACCCCCCACCTTCTCTAACCGGCTTTAAATAGGACGGTTCCCGGCCACCTCGGCTCCCCCCGCCACCCCCGGGGGTCAGAGGAGACTTTTGGGAAGAGGTTAGTGGGAGGGAAACCCAAATTAAAACTTCCACTCACCTTCCCAAATCCGCCTAAAGTGGTGACTCTGGTATAGAGAGCGTGAAGATCCAGCTCCTTCCCACCCACCACGGGGATCTTCTTAAAAGGAGACCTGCCAAAGGAGATACACACAAAACACCACAACTTGTCAGCTCTGCCCCCTTTTCTCCCCTCGCTGGGGCTGCCGTGTCCTTCAGGGAAGGGGCTGGAAGTTGGATCTGGTCGATTTAAAAGCCTCCCCCCCTCCCGTTCCATCTCCCCATTTTCCTCACCCTCTGCTGTGGTGAAACTGCCGCAGCTCGTCCAGGAAAGCGAGTCCCTTTCTCCGCTGGTCTGCGTGGTTTTTACCCGTCGAATTTGCCATTTTTGTAATAAAAAAGGTTCTCGTAAAAAAAAAAATCCAATTAAAAAAAAAAAAAAAACGGCCGACAACAACAACAACAATCCCCGGCTCCTCCTTGTCTTTAAGAGACCCAGGTGCCCGTGCTCGGCCGGGGATCAGCCATGGAGAGGGGCTTGTTTAAAAAAAAGTTTAAAAGGAATAAGGGAGCCCCGAGAGTGTGGTAATTGCGAGTCCTGTCTCCACACAACACACGGGCGAAGAGGCAGGGAGGGAGAGGGGCACCTCTCAGTAATTCCTCCTCCCGCGGCTGCTGCCTCTCTCAGCACCACAAACCCAGCCGATCCAGCCTGCACATGAGACTCAACATGGTGCTGCTGGATCACACAATGAATTGGGTTACTGTTGTGGTGGGGCGGGGGGGGAGCCGGAGTGAGGTATTGACAGTGTGTGTGTGTTACAGCCGCGGCTCCATGCGATCTCCCTCCCTCGCTCGCTCGCTCCCTCGCTCGCTCCCTTACACACACACACTGTACAGCTACGGCGGCGGCGGCGGTGGCGGCGGCAGCGGGATTCACTTCTCTTCTCGCTCAGACAAAAAGATCTGAGGCCGCCGTGCTTCTGCCTGGACGAGAGCGCGACACAGCGGGCCCCGGAGGCCGGTTCCGGTACTGCAGGAGGCAGCTCCAAAGGCAAAAGCCAGCACAGCCCCAGCAAGCAGTTCCTGGCGGGGAACAATAGGCTCCTCTCGCCGCTAAGGGCTCATCTGCAATGTGCCGCAAACTTCACACAAAGCCGGGCGGAAAGAGGCGAGGGAGAGGGAGAAGAGGGAGGAAAAAAACGGCTACTACCGGCTGTTCCGGGGCGCGGGGCCGGTGCGGGGCCCTCCCGTGCCAGGCTCGCGCCGACCGGCCTCTCTCCGCTGGCTGCCGGCGGGGGAAAGGTGGATTTGGAAAGCGGGGATGAATTTTTTAATTGGACTAAACCCAACGCCCTGAGTTCAAGGGGAGAGAAAACAACAACCGAAGGGGGCACTGGTGGGATGTGGACTTTCGGAAAACTTTCCGAGTCCCCCGGGCCGAGGTGTTTCCAAGGGCAGGAAGTCGCCCCGGATGGCACGGCGGGGGCGGGGGGGGCAGCAGGAACCCCTCATTTCGAGGCATGAGGGCTTTAAAACTCCCCAAAGGAGAATGCCGACTGCTCCCCCGAGTAGGAGGTGTCCTGGAGAGGTTTGTCAGCAGGAGCTTAGGCTCAGGGTCACTCCATGAATATTTCTTATTCCTTCTTTCTCTTGAGATACTACAGCCTGTAATCTAAGTGCCTCAAGACTGCTGTACACAATCTGAGCCGCTCATATCTTTCTGTACGTTGACAAATGGAACATGCGGCACAAAATTAATGGAGGAGGAAGGTCTTGGCCCTCACCCTGCATGGGCAGCAGCCTCCACTGGTACTCCAAGCCACTACTCCTCTGCCTGTGGTGTGCGCAGTGTTTGTGTTTGTAAACACCTCCTGACGTGTTTTCCATTTGGGAAACCAGGAGGAGACCTGCACGCCGACCACGGTGGAGCTTGGTGCCACTTGGGGTAAACAGGAGCAAGAAAGGGCCCATGGGGTGAAGTGTGCTTCCATCAAACCTTTGCTCCTCAGGTACAGCAAGTGGTACCCAGGTGGGCATTTGTCCTTTCCTGGCATGCAAACAGCTGCAGGTGAGTGCTTGCTCCAGTTTAAGAGACTGGAATATTTGCCCCTCACAACCTGTACACTGAAATCCAAAGCTAGATCAGGCCTACAGGGTTGGGGTTTTTTAAAGCAGAACTCAAGAAAGTCAGTAAGGAGCTGTGTTTTAGAATCAATGGCACATGACGGCCTCCAGTGAGCACTTAAAGAAGGAAATCTACAATTCTTTTCTACTCCATGTACTAACTTCAGAAAACAATTTTTTAAAAAATATTTTTTCCTTTTGATTTGTGTGTTGTTTCAGCTTGAATATAGAGACAGATACAATAAAGCTGCCCTGGGTTCATGATTTGGGGGGGAAGGACAGAGAAATACCTGAGTTTCAAATTAATACTCTGTATTGAAAGTTGGTGGTGTGTGGATTTCAGATTATGAAATGCATAGTGTCTTATTCACTGCATCATTAAGAGCCTTCCCTCCTCCCCCCTAAAATTAGACCTTCAGATCTTGGTCTGCAGCTCCTGTCTCTGACACTCTGAGCTTCTGCTATTTCAGCTACAGTATGCGTAAGACTGTCAAAGCCAGGATAATACAAATCAGAGAGGTTTAAAACAAGCGTCTGGGGGTTAAATCGCTCTTTTAGACACACAGTCAAACCTCCCTTCATGGGAGGGCGGTGGTTTTTAATCATGCCTTAAAAATTCCTTAAAAGCAGGGGGTCTCCCCTCCGCGAGGGGCGGTCGGCAGAGGTGAGTCACCGCTCGCCCGGGCGCTCTGTGAGGGGAGCGGGAGGCAGAGGGGAGGACAGACAAGTTGCGTAGCAGGGCTAGGTGGGTTTCCATGCTAAGCACAGCAGTTGCGCACGGTCCCTTACGTAACTGTCAGCCGGGGATTCCCTAGATGGGGTCACTTTATTCAACCATTACACAGACCCCGGCCGCTGCTCCGGCGCGCCTGTACTGCCGCGGCCGCCGCGACTGAGGCTGCGGCTGCTGCAAGGGAGTGCAACGGCTCCTCACAAAATGGCGGCGCCCATGGAAGCGGCAGCCCCATTTTGTGCCCGGCAGAGCCTGTCAACAAACACCGACTTGGCCGCGGCTGAGGAACAGAAGGCGGCGGCTCGTTTGCGTTACGGAGCGCGGAGGGAGGAGAGCGGAGGATTTCACCGCCCTCCTACCGCCGAGAGGAGACTCTCGAGCGCGTGTTGGGGGAGGGAGAAGAGGGAGGTGAAGGGGGACGCGAGCAGTGAGCGAGTCAGAGGCTGCGTTATCCCAGCGCGGAGCTGTTGGAGCTGCGGCGCGGGGGAGGGGAAGGCGAAGGCCAAGGCAGGCGGCCTTGGCGCTGCCCTCGCCGGGGCGTAGCTCCCGGAGACCCGGGGGCTGCGGAGACCCGGGGGCTGCAGGAGCGGCTGGGGACGCCGGGCCGGAGCCCGGGGCTGCCCGCACGGGGGGCGCTGCGCCCCGCTCCCGCACTGCCCGGGCGGACGGGACCGTTCCTGACGGATTCCGGCGAACCTGTAATGAATGACAGGACGATCGAGCTCCTTGTGTAGCTAACTAGGTCACTGTCAGCACTTAATTACTGTTTGTTTCATTTTAGTGCGTGCCTTATGAATAAACCGGCTATTAGGCTGATGCTTCAAGTAACATTATCCAGCACCAAGGTACAAAATGTCTGTATTGGACTCTGATCTTGCGATGCTAGCTTGGTAATAATTACTATTTTACATTAACGATGTTTTGGTTGTTATAGCTTGGTTATTCGGCTTATAGCTGAAATAGGTGGAGATCCCTTACGATAAGGTTGTGAAGCTGATTCTAGTATGACACCACCGGGCTTGTTTGTTTTATGTTTGTTAGCGGGGCTCCTACGTTTTTAGAGATAGAGAAGGGGCTTGTGCATTAAGACCTTTTTTTTCCCTGATCTATATGTCTTAATATGCATGCTTTTTAATAGTATTAAATAAAGGAAATTACCTATTTCTGGTGTAAGTTACAATTTTTAAATGTACCAAAATTAACTTGATATTAAGGAATTTTGGAATATCTTGTTGCATACTAAACAGTCAAAGATCAAAAGTAAGGAAAAGGAAAAAATCTTGCTATTTAAGAAAAGATTCTTTTATTGATCTCTGTATAGTACTTGTCAATGCAATTTGAGTTTATTTGTAAAATAAAACCTGTACTGTTTGTAAATATTATCTTATACAGTGAATTTCAGTGTATAAATGTTACAGAATTCTTGCAGACAGACAGGATAGGTTCAGTACCTGAAACGTCACTATTCACTGCTGCTTGCATGGGTTTTTGGCCCCTCTGTTGGTTGGGTTTTTTTAAGTGTAGCTATGTTAAGTGAATGTTTGGTTCTAGCAGCTGTATCCTGTGTTGCAGTTTCTTTTTTTTTTTTTTTTTTTTTTTAATCTTTAATACTAAATTTGGGCTTATTACCTATCTGCAGCATTGCTGCTTTAGAGAGAGCAGGCCACAGTTGCTCTTGTCAGTGTGCCACTAACTGCATTTGCTTTCTGGTGAGTGATTCCCACTCATTTCCATTTTTGCTTGTGCTGCTCTTGAATTGTGGCAACATTATGTTCTGGTGAGTGTAACTAGTATCGCTAGCTATATGCTACTTGTATTAAACAGTAAACTGTAAATCCTTAGAAACTGAAGTTAATTTTGTTTGTGTGTCTGTGCATGTGCTATATACATGGTTTTTGAAAATACAGCCTATTAGATGGATTACAGAATCCAGTGAATTCCCTCTTAAGACTAGTGTATAATAGAGGTGCAATGTAAAAATAAGCACAAGAATTACAGGATGAACTTCTGGTAGAGGAGAGCATCAGAAAGTTGGCAAATTTTAGTAACATGTAGCTCAACCATATTTAATCAAAAATGTTAAAGTGTTGGAGTAACTGCATATGCTGGGCTAAAGACTTCACTGTTTGCTTAACTTGTGGCAAATGTACACTCCAGCGAGGGGAGTTTCAGTAAGCCCCTACCCCTTCTTACTGAATGATGCTTTCTAAATTCCATTTTAGTGTGCTAGTTTCTTATAAATATTCTGCTACTTAGCATAAACCATAAGTGACTAGTCTTCAATGGTGCACCATTAAATCATAAGTGAAAGGTCTTATGCATGAAATTAAATGCTGAACAGCATAGCAAAGGTGGGAAAGTGGAGGTCCAGCATTACAATTTTCAGTACAGTTATTGTTCACAATTTTCAGTACAGTTATTGGAACTTAACTACCTAAGGAGGGTTGAGTTAGATAATCTTAAAATTTAAAACACTTCTACATTGAAAAGACCCACCTTCATAAGCTGTTTATTTAAATAATTTATGACACCCTCCTCAATCTTCCAATAGGGTGTGCACCTTCCTCATTTAACTTTATGGTATTACTATTTAAGAAACAAAACAGAGGGAAAATTTGGCTACATAAACACTACTGAAAATACCCAAGTAAATTGATTAAACACTTTAAAAAATGCTATCTGTAAGTACTATAATTTTTTAATACTTGCCGTTCTTCACAAAGGTCCACCTCTTGGAATTACTGAGTTTTATGGTCATCTAAACTCTTAAGTTATAAGCACTTCAAAGTTGATGGTTTTTCAGTTGTGCAATGAAGTATGAAACACAAAGCAGGAAAACCCTAAATGCAACTGAAGGAGAAGTAAAAATAAATATGTAAATGCATTTCCACTTGATTTCAAAACTGCTATACTTTTGAAATCCTAATTCTTTTGTGGGTCCTGACTTAGGTGTTCTGAACACTCTAGGTTGGTAATACTTCAGCAGTAAATTTAGAAAGATTGTCAAATTCATATCATGTTCTTGCAGGGAAAAAATAAAAAATGCTGCTTTAGGTTATCAAAACTGTAATGTAGATTAGGGCCTCAATGGCAGAAAATATTTTGGTGTTCTAGCAAGCATTGGTCTGTAGCACAGAAGTCATGAAAGTTCTGACAGCAAATGGGCGCAGGTTTTTTCTAAAAAAAAAAAAAAAAAAGTATTTGGTCTTAGTAAATTAATCTCACACATTACTTTATGATGACCTCTGTGTCAGTGTGATCTGGTGGATGGCACACTTTCCCCTGCCACTATAGCTGTACACTGTTCCCTGAAATAGCACTAGTGTGATTCATGTTTCTGGTTGAATGTGTGAAAGTTTGATTGAGATGCAAAACTGAGAGAGTTCTTCTGAATGTTAAAAAGGAACCATACTCAGAAATACAGAAATGATCAGATTAAATTTGGCAAAGAGCTTTTGTAGATTAAGAATTATACTGCCATGCTTGGATGGGGAAGGTCCAATTAATTTAAAGCAAAACCAAACCTAATAACTTCATGACATTTGTTATAAGTAAAAGTGGTGAAATCCTACTGGTAGGAGAGTTCTCAGTATTGCAGATTTGCCAGCAATATTTCATTGTCACATAGCACTGTCTCATCTTTATATTTTTACCAATTTAAATGACAGTCAACAGCAGCTAAAATTATGTTGAAATTTCTCTGAGTAATCAGTTGCCTTACCTAACTTTTATATGGGCATAAATGAAAAGGGAAGTAATTTGTGCAGCTGTGAATGTGTGGACAGACAATACAAGTGACAATTTATGCATTTCAGTATAATATATGCTAGAAGAACACTTCTGAAAAATGATAAATAAAAAATACTGGCCAAATAACATATAAACTAAGTAATCTATTAAAATTGCCCAAGCAAATCAGGAACTTAAAGCAGTGAAAACAGATTAATATCCATGGAGGTACTTGAAAAGGAAGAAATTTATTGTTGTTTAATTATGATTCTCAGTGTATCTGTTAGTGATATGCTTAATCTGGATTTGGCCTCACAGACTGCTGATGGATAGGTTCATTGCATATCTGTTGTGTTGTCCAGATAAAAGGAAGTGTTTTTATTTTCAGAGTAACTGCAAAACAAATCCCCTTACACTGTGCATTGGTCAAATGCTGATGTGATAGCTAATTTGAAAATCATACTTAAAACCTCGGACTTAAATTTTTAACTATAGTTGTGTCTAATATAGCTGAAAAAAGCTAATGAGAAATAGTTCTTGCAGTTGTTTACTATAAAGAGTTATCAAATGTAGTTGAGTATCAGTTCCTGTTGCTTGCAGAAACAGGATAGCATTTAAAGCTCTTGGGGAAATCTATGACTGTTAATCTGCAGATATTATAAAAATGTTTATTAGGCTGAGCTGCTACTACTTCTGAATTTTGAACCTTAATGTGAGTTCTGTCTTACCCAGAATCTTGCTGCAAACTCTCTTTGTAATCAAGGAAAATCGCTTAGGGAAATGTAGAAATGGCATGCACTTATATATTTTATATATATATATATATAATATAAATAAATAAAAATATATAAAATACATATTTTTGGGGCATCTGAAGATCTCAAGGTCCTCATGTTTAAGAGCATCTGGTGCACAGAGCAGGGTCAGTGTCTGGTTCTGAGCTGAGATGCACTTAACAGTGTTCAGAGAAGAGTGAGCATAGTTCCCTAACCCTTTAGCAAAAGGCAAAAGTGCACTCTGGGTATTTGGGGTGTAGCCGTGTTCAAACGTGTTGCGCAAGCCGGTGTGCTTGGCCTTGTCCTTATCTAGCTTGTGTGTGGTGTGGGGAAACGGCACGCTGGGGAAAGGTCTCTTCCCTCCATGAAACTCCCTTGCATGTAATAGAAAACAGTCAAGAAGCTGGAAAATTCTAACACTCCTGGTGAAGAACAAAAAAGGGAGAGGAAAGAAAGTGGGGACTTGAGCAAGGGAGTGAGTGAAATCTGATAATTTTGAGTGGGACAGTTCCCTCTCTGTGTGCTTCCGAGCAGTGTCACAGTGACTTTAATACAGATCTCCTTAGGTGCATTTACCCTAAAGTTTATTTCTATCTCTTTCTGATTTGGGAATATTAAGTACTATTCACACTTTATTACAAATCAAGACGTTAGACTTCTTTATTGTTGTAAGTATTTTATTCCACTTTATTGAACAGAAACTTCCCAGTGGCCTGAGTCACGTGCTGCACCAGACTGCTTTGTAGTAAGTTCCCCAGCATAAACAGGAGTGGCCTGAACTTACAGTGTGATCTCTCAGTATGAAACTTCTTCCTGTCTTGTTTCATACTTCACAAAGTTTCTCTAGTGATACTTTACAAAGTCAAAGTAGATTTTTTTTTTCTTTAATGCTACAAGTTTGGCTAGATTTATAAGACAATAAAAGTGAAATAAGCCTATCTGTGAATGAAACCCTGAGATACTGTGTTTCATCTGTTACCTCTATTTTAATAAGTCTAGGCTCATTCTTCACTTTGCTTTAGGAAAATTAAATAATGTCACAGTTTTTCCTTTGAGAGGTTACCAAGCTATTACAGAACCTCCATGGTGTTCCATTGGAATTAATTGTGCTTAGAAGTTATGAAAATGGAGTTGTGTATCCTTAAGTCAGGTGTTTGTGTTTTGTTTGCAGTAATATACAGAAATTATGTATATAATATACAGTATGTATTTGACAGTGTGAATTTCCCCAGGTCATTTAATTTTTGTTCTGAGGAATCATCTCCTTTTGCCAAAATATGCAAATTAAGTTTTCAAAGATGTTTTTTTTTTTTTTTTTTTCAATATTTGGGTAACTAGCTGCAGCCAAGTTAATCTCAGGATCAGTTTATTTATTTGTAGAAGAAAACAAGTAGACATTAAATTTACTATTTTTTTATCTGTCAGAGAGTTCTTGACATTAAATAAAAATCTAATAGTTTCTGTTTGCGTCTGAACATAAAATTATGTATAATTACATGCAAACCTTCACATGTATGAAAAAGAAGATGAACAATCAGTGCTCATTGCTTAAGTTTTCCATCTGTGACATCCTGCATGTGTACCATGATAATCCTTAATTATATGATCACTTTCTAAATGCACGATCCTTCAATTGGAGATGGAAACTTCTAACTGAATTAAAACAATAGAAAAGTTATTTCTCTGTATCTGATATTAAGTGTTTATCTGCATACAGATTTTTTTTTTTGCTTTTCCTGCAGGCTTTTCTAGAGTAATCATTAAGAGAGTATCTGAATGCTCATACTAATGAGTACCTAAAATTCTGAACTAGTAGCATTATCATCACTGTATTGCTGAGACAGCTAAGGCATAGAAGGATTCAATAAAAGAATGGCTGCTAAACTGGGTTGGTTTGCATTTAATCAAAGCACAGTTTCACTGAATATAATGTACAGGTTATTTGAGGGTAGAGGTTGTTCAGCAATAGGAGTGTTAGCCATAATTTTAGAGCTGTGTTAAATTCAGGAATGAGCTTTTTCTTGAATTTGTGGGTACATGCTGTGGTCCTGTCTGCATTATTAGTGCTTTTCCTGGTGCAGTGTTATTGGGATGCTCTATTCCTCAGAGCATTTGCGGTGCTGAGAAGGCTGTATGCCTATGGTAGATTCTCCTTGATATTTCTGCATTTATTTTCCAGCAGCTTGAATTTGGAGCTCAGAAAATGAGAAGCACTTCGTTAGAGGCCTCCAGTTCGATACAAGAAACTCGCTACTCTGTAAATCCCTGATAAAGACAGAAATAGAAGTGGTGTGTAGCCAACAGGATGCATTTGCGGTAGCCTCCCAACATCCCCTATCCCTCCCTCCCCCCGAGGCTGCTGCTGGCTTTTGGTGGGGCCTGGGTGCCAGAAGAGGGAGCACGGAACACGGCAGAGCCCCAGCCTGAATGTCGCTGCTGCTGCCTCAGGTAGGAAGAACTCTGCAAGGACCAACCTGCAGCATTGCTGATGCCACAGGTTTTTCAGAAAACCCAGCTTATGTATATATATAAGATATATATAAAATATAGCTCTTAATATATTTTTCATTATTACTATTTTTTGCTGTGCATGTAGCATGTGATTTAAGAGCTTTTAGCTGTGTCACATTGTTCAATAGGAAAACTGCCAAAATCTCTGATTCAAAGGCTACTCTTCCACTAAATTTCAAATTCTCTCTTCAAAGTAAAGGCCTTTTCAGTTACATTAAAAGGTTTTTTCCTGTACTTGAGTTAAAATGGGAGGTTTTTTCCTTCCACAGTTTCACACTTGGATTTTTGTTAAAAAAATCAGCTTTTGAAAACATCAGCTTGAGGCAGACATGTGGCCTGGAAAACTTAAACTCAGGTAGTATTAAAGTCAGAAAACCAGCATATCTTCAATTGTTTTTTCTGATAACGTGTCTTAGAACCTGAAGCTCTATTGAATTTCAACCCTGAAAACATATCCTAGTAGCTGTTTGGCTGTGTTTGCATTTCTAGTCATTATATGCAATGTGATTGCAAAATACCTGTACTGGGCTCAAATATAGAAAGTCAGGTATCCTTTAATATACTTAGCTTATTCCAGTATAATTCTTATTACTCAGAATAACACTGTCCAGTACAGACACATTACATGAGAGGGAGGTAGCAAGTCCTATACTTCTAATCTAAGTAGTAAAAAATACTCTTTGCAGTAGTAATTCTTCTCCAATGGGTTTAGGTCTCTGGGTAGCTGAAGCAGTTATGTTAGGTAACACAGACTGAGTCTTTAGCAGTATTCAGACTGTATCCCTTAACAGTGCAGAGCTGTGATCACCACATCCAGTTCTAACTTGTTACAGGACCACAGTCAAAGAGTGGAACAGTTTTGTTGACTAGACAAATGGCATGGGAGAATTCCTAGGTTACTTAGTTTTCTAATCTCTGCTCAAGAGGTCCTGGTGGCTTCATTGCTAGCAGAGGCTTAGCCTTGTGAGTACTGTCTGACTTCTTAATTTTTATTTATTTGTTTAGGTTTTAAGAAAGGACTAACTGATGAATGGCTAGCATTTTTTTTTTTGTTCTCATTTTGTTACTGCTGGCTTCAGTTAGGTCTGAGAATGATAGAAGGGCTTTACACAGCTGTTTGTTTTATTTCTCCTTACCCCCTCCACATCTCATTGTCACAAAATGTTTGAGACATGTCTTGTGATTAGAACACCAAGGGCTACTCCATGGTCACATGCCTCTTTCTTGAGGGGAGGGGAAAACACACAAAAAAATCCCCAAAAAACCCAGCCAAACAAGAAACCAACCAAACAAACAACCCCAAAAAAAGCACAAAAAACCCCCCCAAAACAAAAAAAAACCCAAACCTATAGCTGGGGAGAGGGAAGAGTTTCCAATTCCAGTATATGATCTTCATATGCACGATTACTGTAGAATAAAGAGTTTTATGGCTTGAATTCAATAATACTGTTCTGTAAAAAAAACTTTTCACTGAATACTCCGCTGGGTATTTGGATGATATACTGAACATCTGTAGTAATGAAGAGTCACCAAAGGTCTCTTCTGGTTTTTGGTGCTCTTCTGGTTCCAGGGAAGAAGCAGAAAGAATGACTTGCTTTTTGTTTGTTCTTGGCAGTTTCAATGATGAGTTGTGGTTCCTAAGTATAGAGGTCAGTGAAGCTGACTTCTATATGCCTGCAACTGGTTCAGTGTTGGCTGGAGAGAATCAGGCACTTCTCAAACAAATCGTTGAAGCAGCTTCAGTATTCTTCACCATCTTTTCATGGAAAGTGAGGGGATGTAATGTTAGCAAATTTCTGAAGGAAAAATTGGCAGGCAGGATTCTAAATGGCCTTTTAGGTAGCTTAGCACATCTCCCCCTGCCTTAGTATGATGAAACTCCACCACAAAACATATGCTGTGCAGTCACCAGCATTTTATAAAGCTGTCATGCACATTGAAACACCACAGCTTTCTAGGTGTTTTGAAGTGGGTGTCCTGTCTGATGGAGTTTTGTCCATTGCCATACCATACTACCGTGCACTGGATGTTATGAACAAGTTTTAAAATAGCTAAAGCAAAGCCACTGATCAACTAAACGAATTGTTACTGCTTTAGAAAAGGTTGCTGATCTTTAATATGGAGTAGCTGTAAATATTAACACCCACAGCTTTGTAAATGCAAATAAAGTTATGGGAAGTTTAACATTTGGAAAGGAAGTAGTAAATAGGCCTGGGTGTGTCAGGAGAGGCACTGCAGGCCAGCTATCTTGGGTGGCACGTTTGGAGCACAAACTATCAAACGCAGCACTGTACCAGCCTCGCTTGTGCACTGTTCTTTGTGCTGGTGCCCCACCTATCAGCCAGAGAACAGGAGCTCTCTTACTTCCAAGACCTGAACTCACTTTTGTAAAAGGGGTTTATATATACTTGTAGATCTGTTGGAACTGGAGTCCAGGAGTTGAGCGTCGTTTCTCAGAAAATGTTGGATCATCTCTTAAAACTGGAGTACTAGTGTTCTGTGTCATGTCTTATGGATTTTAAAAGTGGTAAGCATTTAAGTACTGATTAAACAGTTCGGTTTATCATCCTTCATTCATATCAAACTTAATTGGACAAAACTACTGCCAATTCACTACTCAAAGATGGTAAGTAAAGATACTTGGGAAGAAACTCACCAGTTGAGTTCATGTTCTGCAGCAATGTTGTCGATAAACTTTTAGTAAGGGTTTACAACTTTAAAGTACTTCATATATATCTTGATCTCTAAAAAATGAGTTTTCAGCATTTTTATAAAGCTGGAAGAGAAAAATAGATTGTTAACATTTTTTGGTGTGAATATAAGACAGAAAGCACAGTTTGAATGTATATACATTTGTAGTGTTTGATCCCTGAGTTTAGCCATACTAAGCTCTTTCTCATACACTCCATGATGAACCACTTAGACAAGAAATCAGGGTGCGTGAAGAGGAGATGGGAGAATTGCAAGCAGACAGTACTTGTGTTACTCCTTTGCACATCAGTCACTTCTGAAAGTACACTGTAATTTCAGTAGAACTTAGCAGTGTTTTGCACATTGTTATATTGGTTTAAAAACATTTTATATTTTGCAGTTGTTATTTAAGTTACAGACATGAACAATAAAGTTTTGTTTGAACTTCTGCCTAATTGTAATGAAAGGAGAAGTACAAGCTCTGCAAACAGATTTTATAGAAGTATGAAAACAGAGCCAGGAGTTTACACAATCTACAGAAATGACATGTCATTACCACAAACTAGCTACTACAGGAAGTAACTCTTGAGTTATGTGCCAGATTATGTATTAACTTGAGACTCTGCATACATAAAATTATCTGGGGACAAATATTCCATGTTCTTTAAGACCCCCTTAAACCTCTGGGGAAGAAAAATCTTAGCAGACAACTCCTAACTTTTTTATTGGACATGTTTTGATATAACAGCTCATATCTCCTCAAAATACAGAATGTAACTAAGGAGGCAGTTTTTTCATGGGATCACCTCTGAGACATGAAAATATTTGTGCACAGTATCCATAGGTCCTCTTGACCAACATGGGTCTTTCATGGTGCTGTTTCCTTATAGAAGCAACTGAGATTTTGGGTAAATCCCTGATGCTGAAAACCTGCAGGTAAATAATTTAGATAATGATGTTGCTAACCTAATGCAGTAGTTGACTTGCCAGACTAGTAGCTTATGAATTTGTAGCATTTGTAGTCTGAGTAGCTAGCTTCTGAATGTTAGTGATAGCTTTGCCCTCCAGCAGAATGGCTTTCTACAGTTATGCACTAAGTACTCAAAACTGATGGCAAGTTCTGGAATCACTCTTAGTAGTTACGTAGCAACAAGTTGTTCCACAATTTCTTAATAGCTTAACCTAGGTGCTGCCTCCAAAAAGAAGCACATCATGCGTCTTCGTCCTCCTCTTTGTTTCTTTCTCTTGGCATTAGCATTTCACACACCATGTACTGCAACATAGATAAAGATTAATTCAGCTGAACATTTACAGGACAAAAAATTGTCTTTTAAATGGACTTGCTATCACTGTCTGAAGGGCAGCATCAGTGCAAGAGAATGTAGAAATAAGAATCAGAGAAAGACAGGACTCCTTCTTCCTCTAGTCCTCCTTCAAAGGCTCCAGCATCCACACTATTTAGATAACAACAGGACAGAAGCTGACCCCCTTGTTATCACTGGTGAGAGAGTAGAAGAAATCTGAATGATAAAGTGATGACTTTTGGTAAATATTTCCTCTAGTTTGCTTAGCCCAGTTGTCACAGGCATTTTGAAAGAAGTGCACCTGGCTGAATTGTTAACTGTGCTCTTATTTGTTTTTCAGGGGAGTTGGGGTACAACTGTCATCTTGTGGTGTTTTTAAGAAAACAGAAATAGAAAACCAACTTTCATTTTATATGCAGCATGTCTGTGTGGGATGGACACAGGTGATACAAAACTGAGTTAGGAAAGGCTTTTTGGCTGATAACAACAGTGTTATATTTTACTTCTGTTGCCAGCTTTGAGTCTGTTTGCCCCCAACCTTTGTGCTGTATCCAAAGACCTAAAATTTGGAGTCTGCAGGCCTTGGAGATGGAGAGAAGTTGAGCATAAAGAGAGCCTGCTGAGTATTTTCAAGACTGAGATTTGGAAATAAGTTTCTCTCCTCCACTTATGAAGAATCTAATATAGGACCTTTTGGAACATGGCACATCTATATTTAGTTTTCCTTACCTATATCCTTTCCCCCCCCTTTATTTTTATACGGACAAATTTTAAAATAAATGCATATATTAAATAAATTCCACATCTAAAGTCTGGCAAATAAGGGTTGTTGTAGGAGTGGTATGCTTTCTACATGTTTTCATAGAGATGAGAGGGACAGAAGACATGATATCACAGACATTATTTTGGTAAGATTAATGTTTTCAGTCAACATTAAAGCTGAATGCTGAAGTGCCAAAACACTGCCTTGTCTAATGCTGCCCTCCCATAGACCCATCAGTTTTAACTCTTGGTAATTCTCATCCGTTTTAGACTTCATTCCATCTTCCACTTCCTCAACCTCTTCTCAGTAGCACTTTGCCAGTGGAGCTACGGAATACCTATCTGGAGATTCATGACACCTTCGTAAATGTGGAGGGGAGAATGAAATTGCAGTTAATCCCAGATTATAATTTTATGTTGCAAACAGTAAAGTTAAGCAACTGTAAAAGAAGTACAGACTTTTAACTGTTGATTTTCAATTAGAACTCATTCCCTTCCCCATGCAATTATATCAAATCCATGCTGTGCTTTAGAAAAACAGGGAGAGGTGGCTCTTCTAACAGCTCACAGAGGAATTTTTACCATTCCAGTGATGCGGAAGGGTTTGTCTGGAGCCAGAATAGTGCAGCATCATCATCGTCACACCTCCTCTGTCTTCAATAGCTAATGGCTCAATTTCTGCAGAATAGAGCAATGCCTAATCCTGTGTAAGAGTCGCAGTACATGTATGACTTTAAATTTCTTGAAAACCTTGGAAAGCTCCAGAAGGACAAGTCAAATGCTTCTGTACATGAACGAGAATAAATGTGCAATTTAGACCTTGAGACAAGCTCAAGAGTAGTCAAAGTTAAGTAAATAAATGTTATTCAGTGAAAAATCTTTCTTACAATATGACATTATAAAAAAGAATCTGCATTTATTATGCAAGTAAAGAAAAGGATATGGGAAGTCAGGAATGGAAATGAAGAAACAGGATAACTTATATTTTCCTCTTTTTAAAAGCGAAAATGTCATATTTTAGTAAAAGTCCATACTTTTCTAGCCCAGCTGTTGTGCTTCACATGAAACTGAGAAATACTATATAAAGCACATGCTGTTATGATAGAATTTCTCTCTTGCTTTACTGCAGTTCCCTTCTAAACCAGACCCTAGTTCCACATTTCATGTAAAATAAAAGGAGCCAGGTGCTTCAGAACTGCCAAGACTGAATTGGGAGGGCAGCATCACAATTTTTCTTTAACTGTAGTCATTGGTGTTTTACATACAGTTAACATCCACTAAAGTTTTTAATTTCACATAAGATCCTTCAAATCCTTTTTATCTTTTTTTTTTCCAAGTAGCTATTTGGAGTTTTATTTGTTTTAAATGGTAAAAAAAAAAAAAATCAAAACCAGGTAATTATTAAAAATGGAGATACTAAACAGGACTCTTCAACTGACACCAAACTCAGTTTTCACACAGAGTATTTTCCTATTTCAAGAGAACTTTCCTGTAATCTAAAAACATAACTGCATATTTGTGAAATCTTCAATAACATGATGGGATTTATAATGTGTAAAGTTGTGCATGGAGGTAACTGAAAGAGCTTGGCTTAAGAATATAAATGCTTCCTGGCAGAGACTGTGTTACCTTCAGGACCAACAATTTCCCATTACTCAAGCTCAGAGACTTTTCCCTCTTTTGTGTAGGATATGATTCAAGGAGTGCCCCACACAAGTTTCTCGTGGGGACTGAGAAACTGCTGAGGTTAGTATCAGACAGGGAGAGAGTTGTTTTCTGTTTATTAGACATTCAAGATATGGATGCCTCTATAAGTTTTCTCCAAAGGCAGCTTTTCACTCACCATGGCTTAAAAAGTCTGGATCCTGTCATCTCCTGTGCAAACCAAGAGCCTTGACTGCTCAGAAGGTCATGTATTTCTGGAAATGTTCAGTTCATCGTTATTTTAGAACAAGAAGAGTTCAGGAGCTTGAACAGCAGAATTACAGACTTGGAAAGTTTTGTGGACATCATTAAATTCAGAATTCTATGGCCACGTTAAATAGCAGGACCTGTGAACTGACAAAACTCTTCATTGTGGAATCAATATGGAGCCATTCTCCTAAGGTGTCTTCCCTCAAGGAAGCAGCTCTAATCCTCACTATGTCAAGACTTCTTGGGCACGTGAAATTAAGGAAGTTCATTGGCAAGTGAAATATGGCAACAGGGAGACATATCCAGTACTGTTGCACCTGCTAAAAGCCTGAAGTGACTGCAAACATGCCAGCCTTGGCATTGGTGAGCCTTGGTGTGCTGTATGTTCCTTGGACACCGGTGAGTGGATAGGACTCAATATGAGTAGGGCTGCTCTGCTCATCTCCAGAGCTAGCACCAACAACCTGAGAATGTCCACTTAGTCTCCTTGTCCAGTCCTAGCCTCAGTAGAGGTGATGAAGGTAGCACCTGTCACAAGAGGCCTTGGCACCACATTTCTAACCTCCTCATCACATTTATCCTTGGGATATGTTACTAAGCCTTTGCATCAGAGCCATAGTATTCCTCAGCACTACAGTTGTGCTAAAGGAGCCTTCTCCCCAAGATTCCCTGTGGCAGGTGATAAGGATATTCAGGTTTTGGAGGTGAAGTGAGATCTCTCCTGTCAAAACAGTGAAAGTGCAACTCCTTGTTCTATGGAACACTGTGTTCCAAGCATCTCAGCACTTGAAACATGGTTTAAGTGCAGAAAGTTAAATTATTATTTCCTGACATAGGTGATTGGTGAGGTAACTAGAGGAGATGCCCTGGCGGGAATTATTTATTAGTCATGAACAATCTGTCTGAGGGTGTAGAGGTTGAAGGCAGCCTTGGCTGCGACTCTGAGTTTCTATAGTTTAAAATCCTGAGATAAACATGAAAGCTAATAAAATCGCCAGTCTTGACTTCCAAAGGGCAAATTTCAGGTTGTTTGGGAATCTGCTGGACAGGATCACATGAGAGGCAATCAGTTGCCCTTGCACAGCTAGTTGAACTTCAAGAACAACCTTCTCAAAACACAGAACTGGTCCCTTCCAAGTAAAGAAAGGTAAGCAAAGGTGGTGCAAGGCTAGTATGGATGAACAGAACACTCTAGACTGACTGAAAATACAAAATCTAGCCAATGGCAGCGTGAGTGTACTACCCATCCACTTCACTGTCCATGATGGACAGAAGAGGCAAATGTCATACCCATCTTCAAGAAGACTGAGAAAGAGGATGAAGGGAACTACAGGCTAAGAACTCTAACCTCAGTCTCCTGGAAGGTTTTTCCTCCTGGAAACCATTTCTGAGCTCATGAACTGCAAGAAGGTGATTAAAAATAGGCAGCATGAATTTACCATGGGCAAATTGCCACTGATGAACCTGATTGATTGATCATTGTGAGGTGGACTGATTCCATGGATGAGAAGAGTAGTGAATGTTGTTTACCTTGGCTTTAGCAGAGCTTTTCCCAAGGTCTTTGATAGTATTCTACGAGTCAAAATATGGACAGGATAACCAGATTATAAAGTGGATGGAAAACTGGTTGAAATTCCAGGCCAGACGGGTGATTGGCAGTATAAAGTCAGCTGGTTGATAGTGGCAGTCCTCCTCAGGGACAGATTCTGGGGTAAATGCAGTTTGGTGACTGCTAATGATCTGATCTATTAGATCAGGGGAGAGCTGTTAGGGAGAGCTTGCACTATCAGCAGATTAATGGATCATACCAGCCTTTAGGGAAGGAGTTGATACGCCAGAGGGCAGGGCTGTTGCTTAGAGGGACCAAGACAAGCTGGAGGAATGCATTTCCAGGAGTCTCACCAAGCTCAGCAAAGGCAGGTGAGAAGTCTTGCACACACTGGAGATGAACTGACTGAAGGGCAGCTTTGTAGAAAGGGACCTGTGGTACTGGTGGACACAATGAGCACAAGTTGGCAGTTGCGGCAAACAAGGTCAACCTCATCCCATATTGTATTAGCAAGCTGTAACCAGCAGGTCTAGGGAAGTAATTGTTCCCTCTCCCTGGTGCTTGTGAGGCTGCTTCTGGAGTACTGTTTTTGCTGTCCAGCACAAGAGGCTTTTGAATGCAGCAGAGTCACTAAGATCACACAGGCTGAAGTGTGTGCGTATGAGCCGAGTGTGATAGGTTGAATATAGGAAAGAGATCCAAACTCTTTTGGAGATGTATGGTGACAGGGGAAGAGCTAATGGACACAAGTTGCAATACAGGAAATTCTGCATGTGAATTTTCACTGTTAAGAGAATCAAATGCTGATATGGACTTTAAGTCGATATTGTGGAATTTCAGACCTTGAAGAAATTCAAAACCTGACTGAGCAAGATGCTTTAGTTGGAGATGCTTAGAATGAGAAGTTGAACTAGCAGACCTCTAGGGATCACTTTCAACCTGTCCATCAGAGAAGAAGAGCAAAAACCAGCAAATGGCAATAATTTACTGCTGCAGACCTGCTCAAACCCTTATTGTCAGAGAGATCTAGTGCCAAAGATGAAGCACCTACACATTTCAACACTGAAACATGGCAGCTGAGTTTTTGTTTGAGTACTGCAAGTTACAATGAAGAACCCTAAGGTCTGAATATCTTTTTGAATCTGGTTCTTAATAGTCAACTTAAAAAAGAATGGATCTGTTTTCAAAAAGTGCAGGCTTCTCTCCTGAGGACATGAAAGACATAAGAGGATGATTGATCAGGATTGCTTTGAGGGATTTCTTTTCCTGCTTTCTTTCCTGTTGTCCTAAAATGAGATTGGACGTTGTAGAAAGTGGCAAATGTTTTGGAGTAGCCCTGTTGTTTTCAGGACTTTAAATTGTTTTCCTTTGTGAGTTTCCTATCTGCTAATAGCGAATGCATACTTGTAGTTAGTGTACGTGATTGCATTTAGCACCTTTTTGGAGTTAGATGATAGTTGTTTTCTAACTGGCGCTAATTTCCATTTTCAAACACTCTGCTTAACTTCAGCATAGCAAAGCTGTAGGAGAAAGTGATGTTGCTGCACTCTGTGTTGTGCAGGGTGGTAAATGTAGGTATGTATTACAAGGATAATTGTATAGACTGAAAAGTTAATATGAATTTGTATTTTGTTAAAAAGTATGCACATTAAAAAGTATGCATTTTTTTCCCAAGCACACATAGTGCTTGGGAAAAAAAGTCATTATCTCTTCATGACTGATCAAATTCTATACATTTTATAAGAAAACTTTTTGTGTCACTAAAAATTAATAAACATGATACATATTTAATGGAATATATGATTTTTTCCTTCTTCTAGTGAATTGTTCACAGTTTTGTAGCAGCTTCCACAGGTGTAGGTAACAGGACAAGTGAGCGGATTATCGTAATCCTTATATTTAAGAAAAAAAATCCTCCTTATTTTTAACTCTTGGTAACTTGAAGATGTTTCTTGTATTTTGTCTTAAATACAGCATTTCATCATTAGTTTAATAATGCCCCTCTCTCTGTGATAAAACAGTTAGAATATAGACCTTCTTCCTTTCCTCAGTGGTATGTTAACAAATCAACATGCTGGCTTATATTTTATTAGAGTTACGGGGAAGGGGAAATGAGATTTGCCAAATGGGGAAGGAAAAAATATTTATCAGATTTCAACCCTTGGATTAAATTATATCATGCTCTGTAAGAAAAATTATGTGGCTCCAGTTTTGTTTTTAGCAGAGGTTCTATGGTCCAAAACCCATGCCATATTCAGTGCATATACTAAAAGCATGCAAATTACTCACATGCTGGTCACAAGAATATGGTTCTATTAAAAATGTTGTCACTTATAAGTCTTTTTCCCTGTAGTTCAGAAAATAATTTCTATTTTAATAGCTTTGAAATTTCAAGATCAGAATATTTTTATAAGCAATAGTTTAAAGCCTGTGATATAATCTGAAAACTATCAAACATACAATCTTCCTAATGTGCCAGGACTTTGATTACATAAAAATACTTTGTTGATTCTTAGTGAATATTCATGATTGGGGTATATATGGTTGGTATGCATATGCACAGTATAAAACAACATTGTAAAAAACACATCTTTATACTTATGGAAGATTTTAAAAATAAATCATTCCTTTCTACCTCTTTTTTCCCCCTCATTTTTAATTAATGCCTACTTAATGACTATCTATATTATCTTGGTATAATTTCTGCTGTGGTGATGTCTCTGTAGAATCACTGGTATTTCCTCTAAAATGAGAACTGGAAGACAGTCTATATTAGCTACTAGTTTACTTGATCATGTCCTGGAATATCCCTAGCCTTCAGGCAAACTCATTGAATTTCTCTCCTGTTTTAGAGTGTGTAGAGGCAGCTGATAGGCTTGAAGTCATGGTCAATGGGGATCTAGTCAAAACAGTCAATATTATCCATAAAGTGAGTCAACTCATTTTAAAGCAGGCATCTACTTTTAGTCAGATGAATCACTCTCTAAACTTCATTGATGTAGATATGTCAAGGTGGATGAGATGGATCCCACCCTCACATTCCCTTGATATTTCTCCTCACTTGTTTGAGAGTGAATTGAAGCACTTAAAAAGAATTTTGCAGTGCAGTTTGCATTGCATTTTCAATTGGGACAAAAACTCTCAGCCTTGCTGAGTTAACTGTAAATTACCAGCTTGGTAATGCCAGCTGTGTGTGGGGACTCTACTGTGTATGAACTGGTCATGGTCGATACGTGAGTCAGTGGTGCATTCAGCATTTAAATGCAATAAGTGCCTTCGGTGTTCTTATTGAAAAATGGCTCTAATGAGAGCCATATTTACACTTTAGCAAGCTTGCTTTTCAAATAGCTTCAGAACTTTTAGATTAACTTGGCTGACAGATTCTAAACAATTTTCCAAGTGTTGTACCAAATCCATATCAGGTACATATTCTGACTGCATGTCATTATATAATGCATGCTAAGTTCTGTCTATGAATTTGTTTACTGGCATGTGAACAGAGGAACAACCTCATCTTCTTATTCTGGACCTCCTACCACTATGCTCCTTCTCAGGAACAGAGAGGTACTTGAAAAGATTGGGTTGAAGATGAAAACGTGTGTTAGAACAAGGAGAGAGAAGAAAGATAGGTCTGATGAATCAACAGGTACAGGAAAGGGGAGAATGACCCTGAATTTCTAAGCCATGTTGTTTTCTCTAAACATTGTGCCATTTTCCATCTCTGTCCTTTGTATCAGTTGGGTTGTTTGTATAATGCCCAATTCCATGTTTTCTTTAGCATGTTGTTGGCAGTAGATGAAAATGACAAAAGAGTGGAGGGCCCAAAGCAATGGTGAGCAGTTGTAGCTCGTTATAGCAACCACTAGCACCATATTTAGGCACAGATGGGGTGGCCCTTGAAGGCTTTATCTTGCAGATGAAGATTAGAGAATAAATTAGCAGACGCATTAAATGTAATGAATTGATATCCTGTTTGGTTGTCTGGAGTTTTTTTTAATCATCTCAAGTAGCATGAATTGGGATGGGAGCTGCTCTTTCCTCTGGAGATGTGTCAACAGGCAGGTCATGATAGGAATGCTTCCACCCCCACTTTATGGCTGAAATGCTGGAGACAGGTTATTTGTTCCTCTGCTGTGCATCACACTGCGTAATTCTGGATGCCCTTTGCCTGGAGGAAGTCACAGCCCATCTCAAGGTTCAGAGGCTTCCTTAGCAGTGTGGGAGGAGAAGTGGGAGTGGATTTCACAGAAACCTCTGATCAGGAAGCTGCCCAAGCAAGCTAGTGGGGAATGGCTGCATTCCAGGGGAGTTTCCTACTCGCTGTGCCACTGGGGCATGCTGAGGAGCATATCCTGGCCAGTGCCAAGTGCTCTTGTCTTCAGCTGCCTTTTTCCAAGCTCTCAATGGAAGGGTTGTGCTTCAGCCTGCAGGTGAGGCAGGGTGGGAGCTTCCTGTAATAAGAATCTCATTTAGGCTTAAGAGGTGAGCTAGCCGATTTCAAGGGCTGTCAAGATAATAAGGCTAAGATTCCTTGCCTTGTGGCAAAAGTGTAGGTTCATAGAAATGCAAGTAACTACCAACAAGGGCCTCACTGGAGATGGTGAAGCTCTGTAGTGCCTTTGAACTTTCCAAGAACTGGTGCCAAGTAACAAAAATCTCTTGTATCTCTGCCTTGTTCCAAATCCACAGGTTAAAGCAGGCTGTACACTTGCAGGAATATTTTTTCACTGCATGATTTCAGTAGGCTGGTTTTGCACCTGTAAGAAGCTGGTGTGCTACTTGCCTTTTCCCTGGTCTTTAACTAATTGCAATTTGAAAAAACATTGTTTTACGGTGTCCTTAACATGGGCTTTATAGTAAGTAAACATTACATCCTGTTTACATGGTCACATCCAGTAAAACCCAAATATTGAAATTTCTGCAAATTCATCCCACATTTTATTTAGTTACATTATATGTATTCAATGTATTTAAAGATTAAACAATGTTAAAACAATTTGTTACTGCGGTTTAAGCAAAACTTTATGAGTTCTTTGTCTGCAGTCTTGTCTACTTTAGAAATTTGCCCCATTCCCAGGAAAAGATTTGAAAGAAAGAAAAAAATTGTAGAAAATGTGATCTTGCTTCTTTATGGTCGGTGTGTAAGTATCTTTATGGAATTAATATTATGAAGACAGAAGCTTACTTACACCCAATAATTTTATGAGTAGAACAGAACTGTTACATGCATAGAAAAAAAAAAGGCATACAAAGAGCCAGTGTTTCAAAAGTAAAGTCAAATTCAGATAGAAATGGTATGGAATTTTTAAATAGTGTAACTACCAATCCTGAATCCATCTTCAAATAAGAACTCAAACATAAATATTGCAGTCATTACTGAAAGAGAGTTGGTGGTGTTTGTGCAGATGTGAGACCAAAGTAAGTAACTTAGCAGCTTTATTTACCTCTAGAAACTAGCTGATATGATGGAATAGCTCATAACTAGTCTACTCTTGAGGCTGAGACACCTTTCTATCTTTTTCCACTGCTATGTATTTGTCTGCCACTGTCTCCCCAACTTCTGCCAGTGTGCTCTAATACCTGTCCTTGTGTCTTGCTCCAATTCTCCTAATTTAGTTGATAAGGTTCTTCATCTGGGCTTCTGTTTAACATCTTTTTATTTAGTAAAACCTTGACCTCGGAGCTCGAGGCTCCAGTCGTTTTGCCAATCACTTTAAGTTTTTCCAGTCCTTATTCTGTTCTTACATAGCCAGGACAAGCTGGTTTTCTCTCTCACTATCATATTTATTTCTTTCTTTCTGCCTGCTCCATTCTTCAGCCTGTTTTAGCAGCTTTGTCTGTGGTCTTGCTCTGATTTATTTGTCAGGTCAGTCACTGCTTGCTCTGTAGAAAATCTTTTCACGAGATTTTACACCTCTCCCATTTGGTTTCCTGGTTGCCATCCTTCACTGGTCACATTATGTACTGTATTTTAAGTATCTTAACTTTGGCAAAGAGAAAAAAGGAGGCCATGTTAAGTACCTAATGTTGGATAGTTGATGGCAGGAATAACCTCCAAAGGTCCTCTACAATCACTAGGAAAGAAGGTGGATGCTTTTGAAGAGGTGGTTCATAATAGCAAGACAGCTTCTTGAAATTAACAATGTGTGTAGACCTTAGTATCAAAGTTATCAGAGTAACTATAAGCAAATGTGACAATTCCTCAATAGGTTGAAGCAGCTTCTTTAGGCTGATGTACTGTTCAAGTTTCGTGGCATTGTTCCTGAAATCCCCAGTATTCAATGTAACCTGAAATATCAAACGCATTTAAAAATAGTGATTATATAAAATGTTGTCTGCTACAGAAGTTTTTCAAATTAATGCAAGTAGAAATACCACTACCCTCTTACTTATTTATGACCAAAATCCTAGAGTCACAATCATAACTCTTTAACAGGGGAAATTATGTCATCATTGGTGACACAAGTATTCATTCCTTAGTCCTCCAGGAATGAATAAATAAGATATTAATTCATATCAATATATAAGATATATCAATAGATAAGTTTAATACATAATCAATAATACATATCAACATATAAGATTAATTAATATCAATATATAAGATATTAATTATGTGAGACCTTTTGTCTCACATAATGAATATCTTATATAATCCTTGAGTGGCTCCACCTATATACAACCGGATTTATTACTTAAACTACTGTAAAAACAAAATAAATGACAGAATGTTGAATGCAGGATCCTGCTCTCAAAAGCACATATATTTTTCTCTTAGAAGACTAAAGCAATTAAATGAGGGAGGACAAATAAGAAAAAAGAAAGGGAATAGATGTTCTCACATGCATGTCTCATTTGAAACTTTAAAATGCTTTAATACAACAGGAGATCTAAAATCTGTACTCCAAGATAGGGTGTAATAAGGCATTGTATATATAGCTCACAACTGTTGCAAGGAAATCATGCAGTCTCTTTGAGAAGTAGGGCTTAGGAAATCATGCTGTTGTACAAAATAGCTGGTGAGGTGGGCTTATGGTAGGGGCTGTTTTGTCAGAGTCAGCAGAACTAGTTGTAAAATCGCGGCCTAATCCTGAATCAGCCATTAAAACCTGCAGCAGTTGTTTATGGTCCAGTTGCTGTCACCTCCTGCTCCTTCTTTCCCCATCTACTCCAGCTGTCATCCCAGAGGCTCATACCTGGGAAGCTTCCCTGTTTGTTTTTTTATGAATCTGGAAATATGCTCTTAGTGGCAGATAAACTGCACTGAAGGAAAGACTTTATAGGAGTTTCACTCTTAGTGGACACGAGAAAGCTCATAGAAATAGTGTGATGCAAACAAACTTGAGTTAGAGTTTGTGTTTTCTTAGATGTTTGGTCAGTCAGGCTTAAGACACAAATCCAAAAGGAAAACAAGCTTCCTTAGATTGATTTTCAATGAACTGTGCTTTAATTAATCTAGCTTTCGACTTTGGTTTCCAGCAGGAGAATTACTAGAATGAGAGCTTTGGTATCCTTCTCCTGGCAGATGATTAGCTTCATTATTTAAATAATTAGATGAAATCTGGTACTAACAAATCTTAATTTCATACTGAATTATAACACCATGTCCAGTTTTAGACACCAGACTTGAGGAAAGAAGACAATCAACTGGAAACAGTCCAAAGGAGAGTGACAAAAAAGACAGAAGTGTAGAAATTATAACCTAAGAGGAAAAAAAAAAGATATAAATTATGTTCATTTAGTCTGACAGAAAAGATAGAATGAAGACACTATAATACAAGAGGTTGCTCCAAGGAGGAAAAGAACAATCTATTTCCTTTGCCTGTTTGATAAAACAAGTAGTAATAGGCTAAATTACAGCAGGGAAGATTTATTTTAAAATTACAGAAAACTTTAATGGTGAGGAGAGGGAATAGATTGCTTGGCAAGCCTTTGGAGTTTCCATCTCAACTGGAGATCTGTAAGATCAGAGTACTTGAGAAACTGCTTCCTGCAGGCAGGAGGATGTATTAGGTGTCATCTGGAGGTCCCTTCTTCTAGTTCTTCTGTATATTTTATTCCTGTAGAAAAACTCTAGTTTAAAAGGTAGGATTCATGTACACTTCTTACACTATCTTTGTGTCTTCAAGCAGTGATAAAATCCTCCTGTAGAAAGGAGAGTAAACAATGCTGTTACTCCAGTGGTCTTGTAATAAAAATGGAAATACATCTTGGAACAAAGTACTTTTTGATATACCTTCATTTCAATAATTGCATAGGAGTACTTGGAAAGTTGGCTGTAAGGGGGAAGAACTGATAATGTGGTAAAATTAATTTGTTTAAAATTACTTTTTCGGCACCTGTTACTGTTGTACTGAATTATATCACTGTAGATCACTCATGTGGGAACTTCAGAAATCAATTGAGTGTCCTAAATGCATTCAGAATGCTAAATATAATTTTAGATTTTTATCATTCCTTCTATTTTAAAGATTTCATTTAACTGGAAATATTAGAAGTAGCACTTCAGTTCTCAAGAAGTGCATGTATCATGTGAAATCCATTAAAAATCTAAAAGGATAAAGTGTAGATACTTCAGAGATAACTTTAAAAGTCCTTATTACTGTATTACTTGTATTTGCAGTTGAGTCTTTCAGAATAAAACAGTTGGGCCAGGGCAGCTGACTGATCACTTGTAAATCACAATTCTCAAACACATACTTCTGACACAAAGTTTAGAATTGATTTATTTGTTTTATTCTGGGCAGTCTTTATTTTTCAGATTATAACTTGAATGCAGTATCTTTACCTTGCCTGTAATATGTCTGGGACATAGCACTTTTACTGCAGAATGTCACAGGAATTTGACTTGACTGTTCTGTTTCTTTCTCCTTCAGCTGCTTAGACCTCAGCAGATCTTGATCCTGACCAAGGACACTATCAACCATCAAGGCTGAGCAACAAACTGCACTTGGTGCCTCTGGAACCATGCTCATCTGGATCTTGGTTCCTGGCTCATGCGAAACACTGTCTCTCCTTCCTTGGGTTTTTTAGGTGTATACCCTGGGAGACCGTGTACCTACAGGTTCCAGATTAATGGAAATGAATGTGGCTGGCTGGACTCTTCACCTCACCCAGGCTTATGTCAAACCTCGTTCCTCCCTTCACCTTTCTCACTGGACACAAGGGAAGCAGATATATGCAATTGATATTTTTATTTGTCATTGAAATAGCTATGTTTGGGTCCATTGATATGTGAATTTAGGTGACCTTGCAAGCTGCAACAGTAGAAATTGATGCACTGTAAAGGTATAGGCACTTAATCAATGAACGGGGAAATGAGACAAAATTTTGGAGGCTTCACTAGAATGTCAATTCTAGACTTGGATACCTATGCTCCTGCACATATACATGCCCTGTAGATTTCAGTATAGGGTAGAGGTATCTGAAGTTAGCTTTAAATAAAATTGTTCGGTTATTGGAAGGGAACTGGCTTCAGTAACAGTCCACTCTGTCCACAGAAGGTACTGGCAAGATGCTCTGTCTTCCCAAAATCGTGTAGCTTCTACTTTTTGGAGTTAATAGCTTAAAGCAAGACTAATAGGACTGGGATTTTTCAGACTATGATTCACAGCAAAGTCCTGGAACATATTACAACATTGAGTGTTAGCAAGGCAAAAACTCATTGTTATCCATAAAAAAAGATAAACAGTGGCCCAGCCCACCGAAAACTGCACCATCCAGCAACCTCTTGATGTACCTAAATTTTCCATGGCTGTAGCTCTTTAGAATGTGTTTATATGAAAAACACAGTAAAATGAAAATAAGTTTGATAAACTGCAATCAGTATTTTTTTTTTAACTGAGAAGCTTGAAAGGAAATAGATAGTTGCAAGAAGCAAAAATCTTCACAGATTTTTTTTTATATTTTTAAAATCAGGACCTCTATTCTGGCCATTCATGTTCTCTAACGAAGCTCAGGCACATATTCAGAGTGGTTTTACAGGTACGTTTCCTTACATTCAATAGACACAATAGATTTTAAACAGTTTCATAGCAACAGATGGTTCATTATGACCATTAACCCAGATAAGTGAGTGTCAGTTTGGCACATCCTTAATGGTCTATAGTGGTCTGTGGGTAAAAAATTATTTCTCTTCATCTGAGTACCTTCCTGAGAGGTACTTTTTCAGTTTTGGTTTTGGCTCTGCTTTTTTCCTCCTTTTTAAAATTTTTTTTATTTTTTTATTTATTTTTTATTTTTTATTTTTTTTTTACAAAGCAGGTTCATGTGAATTCTTGCATTCAGGAAAAAAAATTGCACCCAAGAGCTTTGTGGTAAGAACATTTACCACAAAAAAAAATATTTGTTTCTCTGAAATGTAGTAGCCATAGTATATCTGATCAGAAATTTTAAAAGTTGAATATATACCTTGACAACAGCTAAACAGACAATCCTAAATAGCAGATATTTTTAAATGACTGTTGCTACACCCATTGGAATTTAGAAAGGCACTTTCATTTGCTGGTTTTATTATTAAATCCCTCTATGCTGCTGGGACATGTCATAGCTCTTCGGTGAGATAAAATACTATTAATGGCATGGTAGAGGAGGAACCCACTGCAATACCTGATGATGGAGCTGACACAAAGCCTTGGGAAGAGCAGAACCCAAGCATTCTGGGAAGTTCAGAGCTGGAATGTAAGGATCAAAGCTGGTGTGCTGTGTTCCCCAGAGCCACAGATATCTTTGCACCAGACAGTTGTGTCGGCAGAGGCTTCTGATGGTGGCACAGCATTTGCTGTTGGGGGAAGACACCACCTCTCAGAGTGGCGTAAGTTTGGCATATGTAGCTCATGCCTCCTGCTCTTAGAGAACATGGTGTGTAATCTGGGGCTCATGGTTTACTTACCCCACATGTTTGCCTTCAGTGATGTAGTTATGTAGGAAGACTTGCAGCACACGTGTGGGCTTATTTCCATCCCTGAGATTCAGCTAGGGTTTACTATACAGTAACAGAAACCCGTGTTTGAAAAATAGTGCTTTAATATACTGTGTCACCCTACATAATATTTCAGACTGATTCTCTGTTGATGCATATTTGCATGAACCTGAATGAGATCCCCTCTCTGTCATCTCTTCTTCAAGCTAACTAGGCCCAATTCGCTTAGCCTATCGTCTTAAGAGGATAGTATCACTCCTGAATAATGCTCCCTTTCCCTTGTCACCTTTATAGCCCTCTGCTGGACCCTCTCTAGTAGTTCCTTGTCTTTCTGTTATCCTTGTCTTTCTGTTATCCTTGTCTTTCTTGATTTGACATCAAGTATCTTCTTGTGCATGGGTTTATCTGCTTGTTTGAGATGCACATATGTGTGTGTGTGTGTCCATGTGCGGCTGAAGTTAATTAATTTTTCCTTGTTTCTTCTTGGTCACCATCCACACTTACTCATACCACACACCAGATCTTAATAGTGGTTGCCATGTAGCTGAAAATGAGCTGGGCTTTTAAGGAACCTGCCTGTACTTTGTTGGCTACTGTGGGATAGTAAGGGATTGTCTTGGCCTAGCAAAAGGTATTTGTGTTTGTTAGATAGAAAAAAGACAGTAAAAACCTTCTAAAAGTTAATGTGTTGGATTTATGTGACTATAGAGGATCATGAGAATGCTTTGGTCATAAACAGTAAGGAACTTTTAATGAGACGTTTTTGAAGTTAGTTTGGACTACAATTGTAATATCTTTAGTGGTCATCATGTTTTTAAAATAATTTTAAAAGTTTACCATGATCTTAACAAGTTACTAAAATAGAATTATGTAAAAATAAATGAATTTATGTTAGACTGATGAAATAAGATATTTTAGAAGAGCAGTGGAATACACAAGTATATAAGCAAAACAATTTTAGTATGTTTAAGAAATAATTCTTCAGACTTTTTCCCAAGATGACACCTTTGCTTTCTGTGAATCAGCTTGTCCTGTCAGTGTAAAAATGCTGTGTCTTTAAACCATTATTGGTGTTGTAGTCTAGGAATGGCATTTCCCAGTTTAGTGTTCTCACTGAAAGACTCTAAACCATGTGCTGCTCACCCTGTTCCACTCTCCCTCCCCTGTGGAGGGATGGAGAGGAGAATTGGAAGCGCAAAAAGTAAACATCACAAATTGAGATAAGTGCAATTTACTGGAAACAGCCATGAAATAAAAAAACCACCCCTACAGTGAACGGTAATGGTAACAATATCAAACATGAATGCTCACCACGCAGAACCCCAACAACACCCAACCACTCCCTCCACCACACCCAGAGGGGACCCCTTTCCCCTGGGAAATCATGTGAGGTGGTACGGAATAACCTCTGGGTCCAGCCCATGTCCCTCTTGGTTACTGCAACAGCTAACCCTGTCCCTTGCCCGAACCAGGACAAATTCGGGGTGAGAAACCTCTTGCAATGCCCTACCTCCACTCTACTTATTTTTACTGAGCAGGGACATGTGCAACTAACAAACGTATCAAGTGTCCATTAAAATTCATACAGTCTCAGTTGGATCTGGTGGTATAACGTCTTTAACATCTCTGTGACTTCCACTGTTGTTCTAGGTTTGGTTCAAATTGTCCAAGAGGTTGAAAAATTACCAGGGAAATTGGGGTAATAGTTGAGTGAATGGATAATGTGCCTGCCTCATCTCCTTAGGACATTATACAACAAAATGAAAAATCTGCTGGATGGGGACATCTTCAATATTTAGCAGTATAGATGTTTTGTTTCAGTTGTTAATCTTACTGCTAGTTTGTGGAGAGAATTAAGTTTGCTTAGCAGCAAATATAGCTAATTAGTCTTCATCATGCTTGGCTTTTTCGTTGGAAAACAAATAAGAGTTAAACTGAAAATATTCTATCTTGAGTTATCTGTAGTTAGCATTTCTGATCAGAACATCCAGTTCTTTCTTCTCTCTTTCCTTTTAAAATTATGTTTTTATTTCAACCACTTTCTACCAGCAGGCAAAACTGCTGTTACACCATACCCAGCTGTGAAATCAATATGATTTTCATTACAAAGATAACAGAAACTCTCTTAGAAAGTCTGTGAATTGCCAAAGGTCAAATAACAGTCAGTGGCACAGCTTAGAATTTAGATGCACTAATTAAAAAATTCTGTGGTATAAATATATTAATGAAATGCACCCTGAGAAATGTTTGCATTTAAGATGGCAACAATTTTAAGGTATTACATTGTTTCTTTAATTACTGTAGTTCATGTAGATCACATCAAACTGTGATGGGTTCTTTCTCTGGTTGATGATAATTTCTTATAAAAATAGGTATTAGCTCTTGTTCCCTCTTTTAATTCACAAATATTTGAGCTTGATTAGACTAGAAAGTGTAACAGGCACAGAAGACAGAAAATATCTAGTATGATTTCTGTCATATTGAACACTAAAAATTACTCCAAATGAATGGGTGCATCAGTTATTTCTGAGATATATGACTTCATGAGGAACAAGAGGAAGTGCACCATCAAACTGAAAGCAGTACTTGTCTTTCAGCCGAAGCAGCCTGTTCTATTAAATTAAAACAAGGATTTTAAAATAAATGTTATTACTCTTTCCAAGATCATCCTTGATCTCTTTTAAACCTCAGTTTTTTCAGCAGTTAAGTTACATTTGCCTGATTACAAAAGAAAATATCAGGAAATAAATTCTTTTACTTCTTGTATTTGTTTGATATTCCTCTCTCACATCTCTCTATTTTTATTTAAATTCTGCCTTTTCCATGCCATGTGCTAAAACAGTAAACTCAGATTGCCAGTTATTGTGGGTTTTAATAGAAAATTTCCTCACTTTATAGCTGAGGGTTTTTTGCGTTACTGTGCTCCCTCTGCTGGATAGTGCCTGTTAATTTTTTGTTCCCTGAGCTGTACTAGTATCCATGTTCTGTAAACAAGCAATCACACTGCCTTAAAGAAAGAGGTATAAAAAGAGGGAATGCGTCATTTTGATCTCAGATAACATGGAAGGTGACATGTGTAGACTAGGAGAAATCCTATTGTCAGGCAGCTCAAAAAGCCTTCAGCAGACATTTGAGGAATAATAATTTACTATCTCTTGAGCAATACTGGATGGACACTAAATAACTTTCTTTCATTTGTATAACTTGGAGAAGGTGATGTTGCTTCTCGTACTTTGGTAAGTACAACAGTATCCTCAGATGTCCCTGTAATGTTATTAGTGTCTCAGTCTTAGTGGCATGGTTCTCATAAATTGCTTCATCCTTTGGCGAATCTTACAGAGTCACTGCTGAGCCAGTGTTTGCTCAGTGGAGAAAGCAAACATGCTCTCATGCTCCATGCCAACCCCACAGCAAGGTGGTGAGAATACAATCCTTTCCTGTCCCCACTGCAGTGGGGCAAAAAGGAGGAAGAGCAATACTTCAGTTTTGTCTCTAGAGGTGATTTTGGTCTTTGAGGAATTTGACTTCATGCGTTGCTTTGAGCTTGTTCTTGTGCTCATCCCACTGCTGTCACACCGTAAACCAACCTTCCTTCCTTCCTTCCTTCCTTCCTTCCTTCCTTCCTTCCTTCCTCAATGTCACAGTCCTCTCTCAGTTGACCCTGGAACCTCCTGAAGCTCCACCCCCCCAGGGCCCACCCCGGCTTCCCCATGGAGCACTGCCCAGATCAAGCAGCCCCTGTGTTTCACAACCTCCCAGCACTTCTCTCTGTGCTGGCTGACTCACTTGGTTCTATGGAAAGGAGAAGGAAAGTCAATATCCACTTCAGTTGGATTTTCCCCATCTAGGCTGCTTCTAACCAGATCTTGAGCCATGGTTTTGCAAGTAAGCCAGATCCTTTGCAGTTTCCTTCAAATTTAATGCAATGTTATAAATGCTACTGCATATTAGTAACAACAAGCTGGGATTGTCTTTTTAACTTGGCATGGCTGCCCTTACAGATTAGTCCACATCTCTCCCATATTTTGAAATATATTAGGCTGGTAGCTTATTCATGAAAATAAATAGAAAAGTGCCAATTGTTGGGGGCAGCAAATTATTTTGTTTAATTTACCATTTATTTAATTTACCATTATTATATAATGGTAACTTAAATTAAATATAGTTATTTACCATTAATATTTATTTAATTTAGCATTGTTATATAGTGGTAAGTATTTGACTCCTGGTTCAACTAGGAGATCTGTTTTGGTAAAATGCATTATAGGCAAATTCTAGTTAAGAATTTTTTTTCTAAGGTCAGTTTTAAATTTCAATATCTGGACATATAAATTAATATTCGAGGTCTTTAAATCTCCCAAACAGTGAAGTAATGAACATAATTATTTTCTCTGATTCTCACTAATAAATAAAACCAACTTCCATCTACATGTACACTTTCTTTTACAAAAGAAGGTGCTTTTTAAAACCATTTTTAAAAGAAAAAACTGTTTAGAAGAATAAATTTCCAATTCCTAAAACCTTCAGTTCTTCCTGTTTAGAAGAAAAGAGTTGCTTGGTACATTCTTCTTTTGCTAAATAATAAAAGCTTTTGCTGTTGAATAAATGTTTTTCCTTAATTTAGCAAGGCCTAAATAAAATCAGCATTACCATTTGCAGGACAACTTGTCCTAGGGTCAATTGATGGCAGTATTGCTGGTGGGGATGGGCTGAGGAGGCTGAGAAGGACTTCTGCAAAAGGAACCCTTTATGCTGAGGCTTCCAGGATGAGGTTGGAAATCTTTTGCCTCAGATATCCATTGAGTTATAGCAACTAAAACACTTGACAGTGCTTGTCTCAGCAAGAGCATACGCCATATACTTTGGGAACATTCCCAAACAGAGTTATTATCCTCCTAGTGCCCCAGCAAACTCATTAATACCCCAATTACCTATTCAGTGGGACTAATCCAGGAGGCCCTGAAGTCAGTGAGGAGGTTCAAGTTATCTTTAGGATGCTTGAATAAAACCTTAGATGGAGTTTGAATAATTTAAGTCACACCACAGGAATTATTTTCCAAAGTTTTAAATGCTTGCTAATTTGCTAGTTTCTTTATTCTAAGCTACTTGTTTTCCTCCATCTTATGAGAAGCAGTGATGTGAACTGGAAAAAGGAATACATTTGTGTACATTTGTGCTATTTTCCTAAGTTTTTCCAGAGAAGGACTAGAATAAGCTTGCAATGGAATTGTAACTCAAATGCAAATATATACGTTGAACAGGTTTTTTCTCCAAATATGTGACCAGTTAATGGGAAGAACTGTGGAAATTTCATAGTTGATGTGGATAAAGAAAGTGCCAGTTTAAGCTGCTGTAGTTCTCAGTCAGTTCCAGTCATTCTTTATTGCTCTCTGGTCACACAATAAATTTAATAGGAAATAATCTTTTGCATAGTATCTTATTATATATAAGAGAAGAAGAACTGGTATTTGCCAAAAAGAACCCCCCTTTAGGTCCCAATATTTTTCCAGACTATGTTTCTTCATATGTTGGAAAATTTTCTTTTCACTCCTATGCATTTTAACAGCAGTTTTGGGGATTTTTTGTTGGAAAAAAAAAGATAATTAGGTATGTGGGAAGTGAGAAAGAATGAACCTACAAGCTCTACAGACAAAAGATACTATTTCACATAAGTATATTTATGGTAGTGGGAGGGAAACTTAGATCAAGCAAGAAGAAAGAGAGGATCTGGAGAGGATCTACTCCAGATTCCACAGATGTGATAACAACTGCTTTTACAGTACCCAGCTTTTTGAATTAAATATTGGTAGAAATAAGTGAATAAAAGTCTGAATAAACTGAAATGTGTGTTCTGTCTTTGTAAAGTGCACGTTTTTTCAGCATCTGGAGTACCAGAATCAACACCTTTTTGTACAATTAATAGTACTAAATAAGGGCATCAGCTGACAGGAAATAAGAAAGTTCCTATGGCAACTAAAAATAAGCACAGGAGGAAAAACACATCAAATGTTGTCAGCAGCCAGCATAAAAAGTGGCTGCATGTCGATAATACAATACAAGCAGAATTAAACCCTACTTGTAAACATACACATTTTAATCGCTTTTAATGGTATATTTTTTTCTTTTGTTTTGTTTTGTTTTTTTCCCCCCCAAATAGGACTGTGATACCTTGGTTGCAGAGTCTATTTGCAAATATCTCAGACTGATTGCTGGCATAGGATCCTGGTTTTAAAGCATATGAAAAACAGTGACAGAGCCCTGCATCGTCAGGAGAGCAGCTGTATCCCCTCAGATTTGGATGCTGATTTAAGAAAGCCTTTTGGTGCTTTAAGTCTCATGCACCTCTGGCAGTTTCTTTCCATGTTACTCTTTGGTTCCTGCATACAAAATGTTTGAGAAAAATTTTGGGTAGAAGCAGAATGTCTGGTAGAGCTGTGCCTTGTGGAAGGAATAGAATTGTATACATCATGTAGATACTACTTACATTAATTTAAAGTTGCACCGAGCCTGAAAAGCTGTAGATGGTAAAATCCCTGGTGGAGGGGAAACCTGGGTGTGCAGCTGCACAGCTGAGGCCACGTGCAAGCTGCTCCTTTCATCTCAGTGGGAGAACTAGTTTTAAGGACAGTTTAACTCTTGAAATTCCTGAGTTATCTGTTTTTCCTTCCTATCTGATCTTCCTACCTTCACCCCTCTCATAAAAAACAAACCCAAACCCCCTTCCACCCCTACCAGACGTGTGCATGGCAGAGAATGCTGCATTGCTTCCTCTTTGCTCTCTGAAGTTGTTGGTGCCCTTGCAGACACAGCCAGGCTCCCCCTTCTGATGCGCAGACATGGTTTTCATTGTAGAAGTCTTCTGCTGAGTAGCGCAGGACCCTGCCAGAGTGGCTCTATACACCACAGCTTGTGGGGTTGACAAAACCACTATCAGTTTCTTGGCTAGCTCAGGAAACTTGTTTTCTGAGACAGAATATTCCACCCTGCAGGTAGCGATGGGATTGTATTTCTCCCCTATTATTTCCATCTTGTTAAGTGATAAAAATGTGAGAGGATGTCAAAGCAAGGCCAAAAGTAAGAACTGGGAGAAATGTGGTCAGACTGCATTAATGCCAATGAAGATTCTTATATTCACTCAGGACTTCTGTAATTTCTGGTTTTTTATATGTCTGTTCTGATTGCTGACCCAAATTTCAAATCCAGTACTCAAATTGTAAAAGGAATTCCATTGTTCCAAAGACAACTTTTTTTTTTCAGTTTTAATGTTGTACAACTCAGAGGACCTTCTGGGGTGAGAAGCCCATTCTTCATCTATGGTGAGCAGCTATGTCATATAATTGCTTCCATAAAACCAATTTGAGTGTGTTACTGTCTATATATTTATATATGCTTCCCAGTCCTGTTGTTCTATGCTTATATGATAGTGTATGTCAGATGTAACCCATCATTATGTGACTCAGGCTGCAAGTCAACACATGTAACCACAGGCATGTAGAGTATGAATAGATACCAGGCACTGATACTATTATAGCTTACTCTGCACTTTGGGTATGTACAGGCTGCTGTGAACAATACCCAGCCCTCTGTGGACTATACTTGCACTGCCTGCATGTCACCGCATGCACAACTCCAGAGAAATTTAGGAACAGATCATTAGGTAGTCTACAAACAAAACATCAGAAACTATGTGATAGAGTCACTCAAAGGAAATCACTTTCTCAAACTGACTGACAAGAACAAGCATAAACACGTTGTGTTTTGCTCTGACATAATTAGCACAGCAAAGAAATTAGCTGTCTTCTGATTGAGTAAAGATGGATACTACACATAAATACTCCAGCAAACAAAATGCTTCTGAAATGATCTGAACCACAATGTCACTGCAAAGGGAAATTACACATTATATTGTAACAGAAATTCAGGGGATGGCAGCTGAGTGTTGGCAATTACCTCTAGATTCATGACAAACTCATTGCTATTCATCTCGTGGCTACCGGGGCAGAGCAGCCTGTGTCTGTGGGAGCTGCACGCCTCGTGGTAGGAAACATCTGGTCTCTGAGCCAGCCATTCCTGGTAGCAGTGTCAGGCAGGTACAGCCTGAAACAGGAGGCAAGGCACAACCTGTTCTGTCCTTCCCTCGTGTTTGTGAGTACACTGAGCTCTTCAACATCTAGAGGAACTTATTGACCACTTCCCTGGTGCTGCTACAGAGCTGGGTAATTGCAGTGATTACAGTGATCAGATTACAATGCACTTTTTCCTACCGTGCTTGTGAAATGCTGCAGCTCATCCCACCTTTTATTCATGGCAGATGGTAAATCTGCTGAGTGTATGAATGGGTGCTGCAGGAGTAATCCTCTTTCCCCCACCCTGCCACAGCGAGGTTGTATTCTTCACCTTGTGTGAACTGGCAGGGCAGTCAAACAGACAGCCTGTCTACTTGGTGCAAGTCAGACTTGACATTTAGTTTATCCTCTCATGCTCAACAGCTCTCTGCTGAGTTGAAATAACAGCAACCAACGACAAGCAAAAAGAGCATTAGCGACCTCATAATTTTTGTTCCTTAGGTGAACAGATACTCTTGATTGGCTGAATCTAAAGACAAGTATTAAGAGAGAAATAGAAGGAACTAAACATGTAGTCCGAATGTTTGCATCAAACAAGCTTTAAAGAATACACTGGGACGTTGGAATTACAAAGTTTAGGTTAGGTTTTGTTTTGTTTTTTTGTTTTTTAAAATACATTTTTGAGGTAGAAAATGTCAATGTATCTCTTACAAAATTTGTTTAGTTGTAACACAGAATGAACCAAGGTGTTGTACTTATATCTGTAAGACTTATACTAAAGGCTGTTTCTAGAGGCTCAGAACATGATTCTTGAAATGCTGATTGCTCAAAATGCCAAAATTTATGGAGGTTTAGGTCTTAAAAATATCTACAACGCACAAAAACCAGTTTTCATATGAAAAAAGTGCTTAAAACAATTGAAGTGCTAAAAGAATTTCAGAAGTCTTATTTGTGGAAGGGCTAAATGAAATGTCTTTCCTCTCTGCTGTGACATTTGTCATCTTTTGCTCTAGTAAAGTCCACTTCCACTGGACCTGGTGAACTTCTTGGTAACATAAGTATTTGGCTTACTCACGCTGATGCAAAAAATTTCTCTTCTAGCAACAGCAACAACTCTTTTGACAAGTGCAGTCAGATTAGTCTGTCCAGCGCTGGCCACTGCTTAGACCCAGAAGATGAGATGTAGACTGCATTGATTATCACTATTTCAGCAAAGCCCAATGTTGAAAATGTGTCTGGTGTCGGACAGAGAAGGCAGAGGCACTCACAGAGGGTCTGAAGTTCAGGTAACTCCCACTGACCAAGAATGTAACAAAATCCTAAAAGAAAAACACTTTTCAGCTGGAAAGAAGTGAAGATGGGGAAAAAAGGGAGAAAACAGGAAAGCCTTTGTAATATTAATGTGTAGTGTAATGGATTTTTCTTTATAATTACTCATGTTCTGAGAATTTCATACTAACAGATCTCATTTAGTGGATCACTTGCAGATTATGAATGGCAATTCTCTTTGTTTCATTGATGAAAATGTCAACAAATTTTTATACAACAAAGTTATGCTAGTTATTTGTGGATATTGTACTTGGAATAAAACATTTTTAAGTGCCTTTGTGAGCACTTGGAACAAAAACTTATGATATAAAATTGGACAGTGTACATACAAGAAGTCAGTCTCTGTTGTTATGGGAGATTGCTGAGAAACTGAAGGAAATTCTGAAATTGGCGGGTCAAATGTTCTCTTAGCATAGTCATCCTATTCTGTTGGAATTAACTTTTCTTACTAAAAACAAATGTAAAATTTTCCATTAAACTGTTTTTCAGCTAATTTAGAGAAGTATCTTTCATGTGCTTATTCCTAAGAATGGCAAAACACTTTTGGCTACTACTGAAATGAAAGTCAAAGTTGTTTAGTACCTCACAGGACTGAGCTAAGAGTAGTCAGGGGTGATTCCACATTCCTGGGACCTCAAGCAATGAAGTAATGTCATCTACTTAGTGACCGGCTATACTTAATAAATATAGCTGTCCCACAGGAAACTTATTGCATATGTTTAACCTGAGAATAATCAGAAATATTTCATTTTAATAGTAAATTTAAAACAGGAATTCACTGCATTTTCAAAACTGTGAGTTCTTTTCCTTTTGAGTACATGGATTTTTTTCCTTGCTCAACATGTTTCTCTTTCTTCAGCAAGTGTAATTTGGAAGAGGAAAAATACATGACTGATGCATTAAAATCAATCATCCTAGAGAATGCAATATTCAAGAAGTTCTCCAGATACTCTGGAAAAAAATCAAGTGATGACAGAATGTAGTGCCATGATTAGTACTCATTTGCCATATTGAAGGCAGAAATATTTGGTAGTTTAATTTTACTTATAAGTTCCTCTTGAATTCACTGGAAAGCCCAGCTATATCACAGCTTTTGAGATAGCCAGGTTATCTTGCACATGCAGCTTAAAACACGTGGCAGAAGGGCATGTGACATGCATAACTCACTGTCCTGAGCACAATGCAGCACACATTGTTTGCATCTCACAGAACATATTTATCATTTTATGCTAATATATGGTGAAGAAATTTTAAAAAGAATTATAGCAGGAGTGTTTGAAATCTTCATATTGTAAATCACTGGATTAATTTATTAAGCGTGGGCTCCAAATCCCTGTTCCAAGTTCAGACCCTACAAGGGTAGGCAGACATGGGTGATGAGTGCCTGGGAATCTCTTGATTACAAAGGACACAGGACAGAGGGGAAGCTGTCAGAAACCTCAATTTTGTTAAAGGCTGTGATGGTAAGAATGATGAAAACCTCTGGGGCTTGTATCCATAATCAGTTACTGATGGTTTGAGCTGAGGAATAGGAGCTCCAAGGGTGCCAGCTTCCCCAGTGAGAGGCATGAACTGGAGGAAAGGAGCTAGGAAGCCCCTGTTAGCAGTCTGGTCCCTCATGTGGCACAGGGTCTTTGGATTACCCCTGAACTGCTAAACACAGTGAGACCACAGAAGATGCTCGACCTTTTGACCGCTGGGCATAGGCTGCCCATGTCCACTGTACAATTGGCTCTACATCTCTTCCAGCTGCCCAGTGGCATTCCCATGACCCCAGCTCACAGCTGCTGTCTGAAGTGATTCTGTTGCCTTGCTGTGAAGCTGAAGTTGAACTTTGGCTTCCCAAGGGCCATGGCATGGTACAGGGAGGCTGTCCAACAGTGGCCAGTCTTCTGGGACAGTAGTGGAGGCCATGTCCGGTGGAGGTATTGCCGGGGGTTACTGGAAATATTAAATCATAGGGGTGACCTCCAGCCTGGAACCTAGGATCTCTTATTTACCAGGTAAGAGACTCTTAACCAAAGTCTTAGGTTTAGCCTGGCTTTTTTTTTTTCAGCTGTTACCTTGTGTTCATGGAAAACCTGCTGTTTAAGAGGACTGTTTGTGAAATTGCATCAAAAACAGATTTTTACTGTTTGCCATTGGATTGTATTTCAGTACTAAATCACATCAACTCCAGAAAGATATCAGCAAAAATGGAAAACGTTGTGCCGTCATCCCAAATTTTGTTTCCAGTTCTTTATGTTAAAGCTCTGATTCTGCAAGAATTTTGAAGTTGATCTTGTTCTTGTCTGTTCTAGGTTTCAGGAATATATTGTTAGGTACTAAATCAGACCTTGGTTTTGTATGTAGTATGTTTATGTATTGTAAAATCATCTGGTCTAAATGGCGTTCCTCGGGAAGCATATCAGCACTTCAAGACATAAGATTATAATTTTCACTGTAGCCATTCTGCATTTAGTTGCTCTTTGCATGTGTTAACATTATGTATTTAAAAATGTTTAAAGGACACAAAGTTTAGAAAATCAAGCACTAAAATATATGCCTGTTTCTTTCTGGCAGTAATCTTTAAAATTTTAACTAGCTTCCTTTGGATTTATGCACTGTGATCAGTTTTTAATTAAAAGAACACACACTTTTTGTTTTTTTGTCAATGAACCTCTTCTACTGGAACTCTTTCAAGTCAGACACCTGGCATGGAAGTATGTTTCATATAGATTGTCCATTAATGAACTCAGTATTTGATTTTACCCTTGTCTTCAAGGAGCATCCAATGCTGATTCATTTCACGTTGTGCAAGACTGATGTAATGCAGAATTATTTGCTTCCTTACAACCATTTGTGTCATGATCATCATTAGTGTACTCAGCTGTTTCACAAGCGGTAATGAGCTTCTTGCTGTACTTCTTTGCTGCATTGAAGAGTGTTATTAGTCCCATTTTTCAGGTAATAAGCTGAAGCAGACAAATATGAATAATAACTTTAATTACAAATTTTGGACACTGAGTAAGAAAACAATAGACAACTATTCTTCAGACTTTATTAATTCACAGTACAGCCCTCCCCACGCTTCTGCAAGACCACCAGAGTCTTCTGCTCAAGCTGATGGCCAGCTAAGGGGCTGAGGAATGATGCTTTGGTGAATGGCTTTGTGAGGTTAGCCAGCTATAGGGTCTAGAAAGGAGGCCCATGCCTTTCCCTTACCAGCCACAGGGAGTGATGCCATTGATGCAATCACCTTGTCTAACATCCAACTTAGCTTGATGTCTGTCTTCTGGCACAGCACAGCACAGCTGGGAAAGGCAATTGTAGAGACAGTCTAGACGTAGCCTCCTTTATCCTGGGGTCAGAAAGAAAATAAGTTTAGCATGGACCGAATCCTTGGAAATGCTATTTGTCAACTGCTACTAAGCATATGCAATCAGATATTTTGTCATTTATTTATAACTTGTCTATATTTGCGCATTATACCCATCCATACACATAGATGCTCAGCAAGTCTTACACATCACGCAAAGATTATTCAATGCTAAATTTCATTTCCGTGCCTCAAGGCATCATACTGCCAGAAATTATTTACAAAACCATTCAAGTAATCACTGGTAAATTGCATGATTGGCAAATAATATATTTTCTGCTGATTTTATTATTGAAAACAACTGGACAATTGATGCTAACACTCTTTTGGAAGTCAGACTTGGAACATATCAGCCCCAACAGTTAAATTCTGGAAGAGTTTTTAATGACTGAAATGAAGGGTTTCTGTTGGGAAGAGTTTGACAGCATTTGCTCCAAAGACCCTTCACCATTCAGTCTGTGATTACTTCTCCGGAATTATGAGTTTCAAATCACCTCCACTCCTAATTCTTGCTAGAGTTACAGTCCCTGGTAAGAAGGGAAGCCAGAAGTTTTAATTTTTTTAGTGGCATCATGGGATTAGAGGGGTTGAGTAGTTCTAGTATATAGTATTTTTATGAAGACCTCATTGCTTCCATAAAATAAATTTATGGAAGTATTTGAGGACAAATTAAAAAGGAGAAATTATTTATATGTATAAGGTACATAATGCCTGTAATTAATTTTTTTATTTTATTAATCTTTCTGGAATAGTAGGAATAGCGTTATCTGTTATTTGCATAGCTGGTAACTTCTAGCTGTAGAATCAGTGTGTTTACAGTTTTGATTTGCTTTGGTTTTAGTCATATGTATTTAATGTAAGAAAGACACAGACTTATATTAACATGAGTCCTGTCACAAATAAAAAAAAACCAGTGTGTTCTTGTCTGGGTAAATAATTTATAAAGAGTGTATACCAAGGAGTATGTATGATTGTGATACAAATTTTTTTTTTTTAAATTTTTTTTATTTTGCTCATATAAATAAGGTAAGGTGCAACAATGCCATTACTTTTTTAATAAGGTTATCATTCTGGTAGTCTGGGCTTAAAAAGAAAACCAAAGGGCCTCACCTTTGAAGTGTTTCTTTAGCTTCAGTTAAAGGCAATACTTTGTAGAATCCATGCAGGAACTATTTTAACAGCATGGGGTTAAAATGCGCTTATTTTTTCCATCTTTGGGAATTGTCAGTCATTTTGTACCTGTTATTTGCTGTGTGAGTCCTTCTTGGAGCTATGGCAGCTAGCAAGCTACTGAAGAAGTCTGTCCCTATTGGAGATGGATTCCTGCATTTTTAATGACTTTTAGTCATTAACATTTGTGACATTTAGTCACCACAATGACCTTTCTTTCTCACCTCTTTTTTTATTATTTTTTTATTCCCTGATGCAGCCTATATTAGAATGATTACAGGCTGCAGTCACTGAGCATAGAGGAACAGTGAGGGTGATACTGTCCACATGTTATCTCACTGTGCCCACAGTTAATGAAGATCCTGTCTGACCTGTTCCAAACTGTACTTGTGTTATTACACACTTGGATTGTCCAGATCTCCCACTCCAACCTATAAGCCCCAAACTTTGATTGTAACAAGGTTTTTTGTTGTGATAGAAAACAAGAAAGTCACTTGTATATTAAAAAGAAAAATCTGATTTGTTTTCCCCTTTTCTTCTTCAGTTTTAAGTCTTTTAGAGGTCTTTGCATGGCATTTCAGTAATCTTTATCTTCAAGAATTCAAGCAGCTTTTTTAGCCCAAAGGAACAACTTTTAAAAGTACTATAATTCTTAGAAAGACCACGTCTGCTCTGAAACATATTACTTGGAATTTATAATGTAATATTGATTCTCTGACTCATCATAATGAATCCACATTAGTTTATTATCACTTACACTCAGCCCCAACACACTATATAAATGATGTTGGGTAACTTGTGTATCTGAGTACCAAAGTCTACCCCACTGTTTCTGTTGTCCTGTCCTGTGTTGCTTGAGATAATATTTGCTGCTGCTCCTGGACTAGTGCTGTTGTCACTATACATGTACCTAAAACTGCACAGTATCCTCTACTCAGACAGTATGGGACAGGGTACATTTAGATTTGAAGATATTATCACTTATGATTAAAATATTTGTAGTCTCAAGGTACAACCCATAACCATAAGAGTTTATGTTCATGCTTACCAACATAAAAAAGCCATCCTTTTTCTTTAAATTGAAAGGTCTCTGTTTGAAATAAGTACACTTTTCTTTAAATTGCTATTTATATTCATGACAATGACAGACTGTTCTAAGGCCTAATTTTGCTCTTACTATTCTCAGATGTTAATGAGTTCAAAAGTGCATTTGGCCTAATAAATCTTCACATTGTATAAGTCTCTCAGAAAAGAGGGCTTGTTTGGTGTGTTGTGGTTTGTTGTTTTTTTCTTTTTTTTTAAACTTTGGAGCTTTTTCAGTTTCTGCTGCACTGGTTGAAGCTTTCCTGAATTGCTTCCAGTGGAATTTTTAGTTGTGAGTTGCAAACACAATATTTTTGACATTTGTGTTATTTCAGCTAAAGCTGATAGACTGAGTTAAAAAGGCAGAAAAAGGAGTTTCTAAGTCTTACAGTTTACAAACAAACTCCCAAATGGACAAAAACCCATCAGTTGAATATGAAAATTAAAGAATATATACACACATATTTGTGACAATATTCTTGCATGTGTTTGTGACAGTATTCTTGCATGGCTGCTTTTGAGAAGTGCCTTGGCATCTTAATGGCACTGATTTTGATGGAGAAAAAGCAGCTGGCCTACTGCTGTAGTTCTGAAATCCCACAAGGTAATGAACTCCTTTATTAGGCAGGAAATACCTTTAGAAGTAAGGTCAGAATGACCAGAAGCAGTATGCTATTTCACTAACTGCAACTGGTATTTCTTTTGCATAATAATGTAATTGTAAATACAAAACATAGTCTAAAATCTTTGTTTTAATGAAACAGCAATAAGGGGTAATTTATCTTACCTGTAGAAGCAATTTTAACAGGCTCTTTTCATGTATTCTTAAAATTTTAATTCCATCTTTCATCTGAATACTGCTTATAAAATTCTTAAGAAAATATAATCACCAGGAAGTGTGTCCATCGCTATTACCTGACATACATACATATATATATATATATATACATATACATACATACATATACCTATACATATACATACACATATACATGTACAACTAATCCTCTAAATAAATGTACATGGGACAGATCAGAAACATGTGAAAATATGTTAAAAATACTAAGTTTAACATAATGTAACTATAACAAAAATTGAAAATGATCATGCCAACCACTGAAAATTAAATGTTGTGGTCTGCTCTGGTGGTGCCCATAGTTAGAGCTGCTGTAGAATGCTGCCCAAGCAGGGTTGGAGCCCAGCTGTGCAGCCAGCCAGCCAGGACACTGCCAGTTGCACCCCCCTGGGCACAGGGAGAACAGCTTGTCATGGGGAAGGGCCTGGGTGGTCTGCATGATACACAGGCCTGTTGAATAACAAGCCAATTTTAACTTTTTAGCTTCAAAAGGGATTTTTTTTTTGTATATCACTCAGGGTTATTTTTGATATTTTATTCTTAGTGACATGTTTTTGGGTGTATAGAAAGTTAAAAATTAAGAGACATTTACTATTTATACATGTACTTCATGCTTATTTCTCATAAGGAGCAATTTAAAATGATAAATCATTATTCTATAATCAGATATAGCCAGACAAGTTACTGGACTCCTTCCAATGTACACTGAGACATGTGCCAAAATATCAGAGTGTAATTACTTTCATTATGTATTCCAATTAATCTGAAAACAACTGAGTCTGTAAAGATTGCATCCTGCTAATTTTTTCTCACATAAACCCCAATATTATTTATAGAATTGGTTGTCCTCTGTTTACTTGATTAAAATATGGACTAATCAGGCACTACTTTTCCAGAAATAGTTCTTGACTACGATAATTTGCCATCTTCTGAAATTTTCTTTATTTAGCCAAAACACAGTGCATATTTTACTTCATGGAAATACTTTAAAATTATGTCTGCTTAACTAAAATACTTAAACAAGAAAGCCATTTCAATATGTATCTGAAGGTATATTCTCTTGTGTGCACCCCTGTTCTGATATTCCAAAGATGTTTTGTTGTTTGATCACAGTGCTTTTCCAATAAGCATTATCATTTTTTTTTATTTTGAAGATTATTTTATAATGAACTCATCTTCCCCTTTGACATTGCTTCAAGCAGGAAAAGGTTATTGAAGACTTATAACTGTTTCTGACCCTGTATTGTCAGTGATTGAGACACTCTTCTTTGTCTTTCAAAAGCAATGGCTTTTCTGTCTTTATTACTTGTTTCAAAACCTGCTTCCTTCTTCCTTTAAAATGGAGATTCATTTTTGCATATTTGGAGTTCTCCATAAAGGGAAAAAAAATTACATTTATCGTAAAATGTTGTAAGATATTAAAATGTTAGCTAAGAATATACTATTAATGTAGCATATTTTAATAAAAAACTTTTAGCTCTCATAAGGATTAGAAAGTTAAAGGAAGAAGCTCAATTGCACTTCCCTGTAAAATATGTTGTAAGTGATGGAAGGGAAGTGTATGGCAAAACCTGAGCTCTGGGAAGATCAGATCAGGCCAGGAACTTTCTCCACCCTTGGGGCAGTTGGGTAGGTGAGGTACAGACTTGATGACAGCTGGTGCAGAGTGGGGCTCGTGACAGCCCTGCTTTGGTAGGTGGGCTTTTCCTGGACAAGTGGTACCTGCAGAGACAAGATCACTGAAAACAAGGATGTCTTGGTGGCCAATAGGCCATAGAGCTCTTCTGTGGAGGGAGGAAGGATACAGCTTTTGCCTACTCCTAATCCCCCAGCTTCCTGAACACTGAATTAATTAATTATGCCTGTAATCCTCTCCTCCTCTGTCAGTTTCAGTCTTCTCTTCTGACCTTGTTCCTCCCTCTTGGCCCCTTCTTCACTGGCACCATGCTTCATTCAGTGCTTAATTAGTCCACTGCACTTCATGTTCTCTAGTTTGAATCCCCTGTTCTTTGTTTTGTCATATTCTGGTAATGCAAATAATCCTCTTCCTTTGAAGGTATTTGTATTCTGTGATCTTGTCTCCCCTGAGCCTTCTCTTTGGCAGACTGTAGAAACTGAGTCTCATCTTTCTAACCTAAGTCACTAGATACCTTTGAATGATGTTTTCTCTGTATGTGTTTTCTGTACTTTCATGGCACTTCCAAGCTGTGGGGAGCAGAATATACCCAAAAGAAGGTCCCAGTGTGCTTACCTACATAAAGCATGCCATATCCTGTATTATTTTTACAAAAGAATGGTGTACAATCACTCATCCCTCCTGAAATTTTACTGCTGCTCTTCATGTGAAGGAAAGTACCAAGGAAAAGGGGTATCCATTAACCTAACAGAAATTTGTCAGTTTAAAATCTGTGCCCAGTCTAAAATCTGTAAGTCTGTGATTCACCATGCAAGGCAGTACTGAGACAATTACTGTTTAGAGACCTTTTGGCTGTGCCTTGTCTGAACTGCACTGTCTAAACACATTGACTCTAATGAAGTTATTTGTGGCTTGCATTTACTGATTTAGAGTCTTTGTCTTTCCTAAATCTTTTCTTACAGGTGTAAAGTTGATGGAAATTCTTGTGATTTGTAGCACTAAGGATACATTGGAGAAGATAACAACCAGAAGTTGTAAGGCTCCTTCATGTCCTGGATCCTTCTCAGCAAGGGACTGTGTAATAACTTACAGAATGAGTTAATTGAAGAAGCTATTTAAGTACAGTGACCAGAAAATGTGCAATGGTCTCTGATGTACAAAGGTACTCTCTGCAAGCACTAATGCCTCAGCTGGTTTTCCTCCTTTATCTTTTCTGCTATTTATTTTTGACCCTGATGGTTTAATCAGTGCCACGTGGATTGAATGCTTCAGGTACCTGGAGCTCATGGAGGGCTACAACTGCAGGTGCAAGAGGCTCACGGTAATGACTGCCATTCAGCTCTGTGCAATCTGTTTTTACTGGGAATTATTTGTTACAGATAGATATCTTGAATCATCAATCATTTTAAATCCCTTTTGTCTGAGGTATCTTGCATCCACTAGTCATGACTCCAAAAGTTAAAGAATGAAACCTGTGCCAAAAAATGCTTCAGTTTTTTTTCTGCGTGTCTCATTGTTAAGTGAGTATTTCTGGAAAAAATAAAAGTAGACTTAGGACAATGCTTTTTCTAGAATACTTGTTTATCTCAGTACCTCCTCTTTTTGCTTTAACATCATAAGTGATAATTGTACCTCTAGGGTACGTCTTGGCTGATATCTAAACCGCATCTAAAGCTGTTTTCATTTTACTGTGAAAAATTGTTTGAAATGAGAGGCTACAGATGCTTTAATACCAGGGCCACAAAATGAGCTATCAATTTTATAATTTAAAAAAGCTAAGTGATGCTGAGATTTATTAAATACCAAATATAAGTTCTCTGCTATCGAATACCACAGCCCTATTCTGTTGCACTAAAAACAAAGGAGAAAATATAAAAATAATTAGATTTATGCATTCAGAAATCTCATAGAGCCCAAATAACAACTCTGGTCTTTACTTGGTAGTACACAAAGGATCTACCCTGTGCCAAAAGATTTCCCAAAAACTTCCTGCTACTAATAATGACTTCAGTGGAAGGAAAGTTACTTTCTCCTGCTGTTATTTCAAAGTCCAAACTAGAGAACTTCATTTAAATTACATTGTGCATTCCAGCACAAATGTTGATATATTTTGTAGGCTTCTACATAAGAGGTAAGCAGCATGGATGGATCTTTCCTAGTCCTTGCAGAAAAGACAACCTGAGAATCCCACAAGGTGCAGTAGGCATAGTACAATAAGTTGTGATTAATCATCTGACAAGGAATGCCAACAGGCAAATACACTGGAAAACACCATTTGGCTGTAACACAAGTCCTCGGGGACAGGTAGGGAAAAAAATGAAGGGAGCACAACAGGTAAATTCATATTTGCAAAATGAACCTCTTCCAAGCCTGGGTCTTGTGTCATAAAGCAGTTCAGGATGTCCACAATTGCCTCAAAAGCTTTGTGCAGGCTCTGCACAGGAATGTGTTCAGTGTGAAGAAGATACTCTAAAATATAAATACTAATAATTATTCTCAGTTCCTCTCTTCTAAAATTATAAGCATTTCTAACTGAACAGAGTTGAAACAGTCTTTACATGCTAGTCTAAATAAATGCGGATTTACTATGGAAAAATATGAAGTACCTTTTCCTTATGTACAAGACTTTGTGGATTCCAAGACAATTGTATGAAATTCCACATTCTGTTCAAAATTCCATTCTTCTAATTGCAAGACATTAATTTATTAGAACATGTCGCAATCATTTTTCTTTCCTATCCTCCTCCTGGAGGAATAAGCTGAAGAAGAAAACCCACGCAACCAAAGTTTGTGGTTAAATGTAATTTTTTTTGACATGATATTTATTAATGATTTTCCCACAATCCTTCACTTTGAAGATATTTTTTTTCTTAAGCTTTCTGACAAGAGAGAAATGCAAAAGGTGGCTGAGCAGAGTTTCTCTTCCAGATCTGGAAGCTGTAAACTGCCTTTCCTGCTAGTGCTGAGCCCAGGGCCAGCACACTGCCAGTCAGCTGGGCACTGTGTGGCACCATCCTGCAGTCCCAGCTCAAGGTGTCCATGGAGAGAAAGCACCTCTGCTTTTTGTGTTTTTTGGGGTTTTCTCTTTTTTTGCTAAAAGGTCCAAAACCATTACATTAAAAAAACAAGTCCAAAAACACGATTAAAATTTTATATCTTTTAAATATTAAACATTAGGTTTTAGTGAACTGAATTACCAGAAAATGTGTGGATTTTTTCAACCCATTTTGTATGCAAGAAGATAGAAACTTGCATGTATCTGATGTCAGCCTTTAACAGGTTGCTTGGTGCAATGGGAAAACTTTGAAAATGTCTCTAGTCACAAATCTCAAGAATGCAAAAGACAATCCCATTGATTTGCATCTGTGATGTAACAGTCAATTATTTTTCTGCTAAAAAATGATATGTTTTATAGACGCTAATCCAATGCATTCAAACACAAGAGCATGAAAGGAAAGAAGCAAAACAAGTATGGTATGAAATGTGTGTTGGGCAGTCTTCTGAGGAGTGGGAAAAATGTGAAAAGAAAGTACAATTTTATATTCTGTGCATTCCAGTTCTTAAAAGCCATCTGAGTAAAACATCTACTATTAGCTGCCCTATAAAGAAGAATGGGAAATAGGTGGGTAAAATATGTAAAAGGAACAGTAGTCTAAAAGCTAATTGCTCTTATTTCCATATAATTCAAAAATATAAAATTGCCTGAGCAAAACAACTGAAGTGATTATTCCTAGCCTGTGAATAAACTAAGGCTTACTTGTTTCCCTATTCTAAAAATGCTTGTGTAGGAAAGTTGAAAAAGGAATCTTATTTCTTTCCAGGGTGAGTCTTGCCATTCAAAGATGGTAGGTAGCTCTCAAGCTTGAGCAGGGACAGGTTATATCTGGAGATGCATCCTTCCCTCTCACAGGCCTCAGATCCCCCACCACAGCATAAAGGTTGGCACCCACTTTTTATTCTAGGAAGAACTACTGCTCTCCCCAAAAGCATCCTGGAGAGGGTCTTTGTGCCAGAATATATGTTGTACTGTCTCCCCCACAGCAGGGGTGTTTGGGGTGACTTAGGCGCCAAAGGTTCATGGTGCCACAGCTTCCCTCAGTGCTGGTCCATCAACCTGATTTGCTGGATCTTTGCTTTGTCTCACCAGAGCAGAGGACAGCATCTCCTGCCTTAGCAGGAGACTCCAGGAGCAAGAAACACTGCTTTAACTGGAAGTAGCAATTAAACTCAGTAATGGCAGTGCTACATAGCAGGACATCAAGTTTAATAGCTCAAAAGTTAGGACAGTAAGCATCACTCACACAAAAAGCATGCATCAAATGCATTTCTTTGAAAAACTAAAGCAATTAATCTAAAATTACCAGGATAGAAAAAATTAATTAATTCTATAGAACTGAGTGAAAGGCTGTATTGTCACACTGTCATAGTATCATAGGCTCATTCAGGGTGAAAAGGACCTCAGAAGGTCACTAGGCCAGCCTTCTGCCCAAAGCAGTCACCTCTGAGTGCAGAGCAGGTTCCTCAGGGATACATCCATTTGTGTCCTGAAGACCTCCTGAGATGGAGACTGTGCAGCCTCTCTAGGCAGCCTCTTCCACAGTGTGCTGGGGAAAACATGTTCCCTTTCAACTAACCTGAATGGCTCTTATTTCAAGTTATGCTCCTTGTCTCTTGTTCTCCTGCCATGTACCACTATGGTCAACCCAGACCTCTCCTCTTGCTAAGAACCCACCCCAGAGGTGATGGGGGGCTGCTTCTGAGTCCTCCCATAGCTTTGTCTCTTCCAGGCTGACCAAGCTGGTTCCATCACTCTGTCCTCAAAGGGAAAATGCACCAGCCCTTACCCAGCCTAGGGGGCTCTGCTGAACTCAATCCAGTTTGCCCATGTTCTTCTTTGTTCAGAATCTAGAAAATACCTTCCCTCAAACTACTGACTAATGCAGCCCAGGAGAGTTCCCAGTCATCTTCTCCTTCATGTGCCAGAAGTGCACTCCAAGAGGACTCACTGAATGATTTCCTGAGGAAACAACAGTAGGCTGAGCAGTCTGCAGTTCCCTGGGTAGGTTTTTGTGACCTTTTGAAGGTGAATGAATCACTTTATGTCAAAAGAAGAGACTGGAGGGAATGAAATAGAAGATTGGACCATTTTAAACTCTGGCTTACAGCTTTTCAGCTTACAGATTTTCAGCTAGGTCAGAAAGAATCAGAAAGAACCATGAAAGATCTGGGAATTGTCTTCTGGAATGTGAGAAGGAAAAATTAGGTCAGATTATGACTCTGCTACATAATGCTAAATCTTTCAGTGATCAGTGTAGGATGCCTAGGGTTTGAGTATTAGAAGAACACAAATGAAGGGTTCTCTTATGTGGAGCACCATCTGGTACCCCAGGACACCATCTCATCTTCAGCAGTCCTTGAGTTTGGACTGGTGGGACTCTCAATTCCACCCAAACCACTCTGCTAAACAGTCCTGGTAATCCCATTAAAATTTCCTTTATAGCTCATTATAACTTTGGTAGCAATAAATTACATCATTAAATTCTCTGTTATGCTGGAAAAAATATGGAACATATTTTTTGGAAAAAATTCCTATGTTTTACTTAAACATAGTGTTGAGGCTGTCCCCTAGCTCTTGTGTACCAGGAAACAATGGGAAATGCACAGTTCCCTGTTCACCTTCTCTCCACAGTGTGCAGTTCTCTTAGATCCCATCAAAGCTGCTCTTGAGCATTTTATTTCCTGATGAACTTCCTTTGGGATACATTTCATATGTCCATCTGTCTCTCATCCCCTTCCCATGTGTCTCTCCCACAAACACCAGTTTGAGAACTGTTTACAAAACAGTCCACAGATCTCCTGGCAGACTCTTAAGTAAAACACAGTCTCTAGCCAAAGACTATGTTTTGGAAACTGTTTTTCTTTAGTAAGTATAGTTTCATTTTTATTTGATTTTCTCCATTTGCTAAGTGTGGTTAGCTAGCACTTTACAACAGATATATTTCATCAGCTGGAAAGAGAGGAGACACTCTTGTGTTGTATTTGGAAATGGGAGTGAAACATGTCAGGAATGGCCTTCACCAAGGTCTTTCAAGTTTTTTGTGCTCAGAGGGCTCCCCACATCCCATGTCAAGGTGACTGCCCAGTGGAGGCCATCGCTGCCACTCAGGAATTCAGGTGGGAGGCTTTGCAGGAGGACTTGGGGATTGGAAGGGAGAGGCAGGACAAGGATGTTGGGGTGTGAGTGCCTGCACAGAGCACCTGCTGGCATCTGCCCTCTGGGCATCCTGCCAGAGCATTGCCTGCTCACAGTCCTGCCTCACATGCTGCCTCATTCCCTCAGGAACTGGAATCATGCTTTTCCCACCACCAACTTTACCTTTGCTTGGGGCTGGGTGCAGCACCTTTGCTGCGCCAGCACCAGGTGCAACACTTCCTCTGTATCAATGTTCCTGCAGAGCAGAAGACAGTCTTAAAATATTACCCTTGGTGCAGTCAGTATTTTGGTTTTAGTGACCTTAGGATCAATAGTTGTATAAATCAGTGCTGCAAAATTATTTCTTGCTCTGAAGGGAGAGTTTCAGCACACTGAGCTGATGAAGCAGCATGTCCTGGACTGACTGTAGCCACAACTCCATGCACTGCTCTATGAGGCTTTAGTATCCATCATGTGGCAGAGAACCTCCTTTCCATTGTTTTTATCATATGGAACTGCAAAGATGCATTTTTTCTTTTTATTAGCAAGCCAGGTCCACCAATAATTTTAATTCTGTGGGGAGAACATATTTTGGAGGTAACTTTTCTCATCATTCAGTTCAGAGCTACACATCTTGTCCCTGCAAAGTAAACTCTGTGTCTCATTCTGTCTCTGGTAAACACAAAACCCACCATCTAGAGACATGATCCTCAACAGAGCTGGGAAAGGACAATGTATTGTTTTTTTCTTACAGTGACCAATAGTGGTGATCAAGTACAAAACAGGAAAGAATAACAAGGCAAAGCTACTGCTTCTGTCCTGGGTGACATTTGGTTTTAGTCTAGGCTTTGGAAAACCTAGAGCATTTTCCTCAAATTTATTGTCTTTTATGTGTATTTCTCAGGTTTGAGTTTGAGCAGAAGTGTGGGCCTTCAAGACACATATTTGTAGTTTGTGCATGGACAGAACCAATGGGGAACTTCCTCAAATAAAGCCTCTGAATTTTCTGTTTCAGGAGTCAAACACTCTTTTAACATTTCCTGGTTATGTAGCTTAGTGCAGTAAAGGTGGGGCTGCTCAGCCTGGAGAAGAGAAGGTTGTGGGGAGACCTCATAGCAACCTCCAGTATCTGCAGGGGGTCTGCAGGGAAACTGGAGAGGAGCACTTCATCAGGAGCTGTAGTGAGAGGACAAGGGAGTAATGGGTACAAATTGAAAGACATTAGCTTTAGATTAGATGTTAGAAAGAAAATCTTTACTGTGATGGTGGTGAGACACTGGCACATGTTGCCTAGAGAAGCTGTGGATGCCCCATCCCTGGAAGTGTTCATGGACATGTTGGATGGGGCTTTGAGCAATCTGCTCTAGTAGGAAGTGCTCGTGCCCATGGTGGTGGATTCAAACAAGATAATCATTGAGGTCCCTTCCAACTCAAACCATTCCAAGATTCTATGATGCTATATCAACACTCCAACACTTAATGTTTTCACAAATAAAGTGTTTTGTTTTCTAGCAGCTCCATTACCGTGACAGTGTCAGGAGCTAGAAAATTGATACTTTTCTCTTTTCCTGTCACAGTAAAAGGAGCAAGCTGAAGGTACTTAATGAAGTTGATGTGCATTTTGTTTGACAGTAGTGTCAATACTTTAAAGATCTTTCACTTTTTTTTTTATTCAACCATTTAGTACATAGTAAGAGTTTTCTTTAATACTATTATGTGCTAGAGCTTTGCTTCTTTTCTTATTCTGACTTCTCTTCTAATGTCTGCAAGCCTCAATTGAGTAAAGTTAAGAAGAGAAGGCCATAATGTGTTTGTTTTGCCAGTGCAGATAGCATACAGAAGATAAGAGCATTTACCTATGGCTTACACCAGCACAATCTCTTACAGACTGTGCTGAGAATATACAGGCAGGCAATCTGCATAAGTCTTCTGTGAGTGCTCTGGACAATATTTCTGACTAGATCCTCATCTAATTTAAGTCAGCATGCATGTGTAGACCACACTTTAAAATATTTCAGTTATGTGCAGTGAACATGTTTATCTCAAACTTAAACGAAGTCTAAAGATGGCTAAACATCACAAGCTCTGTTAACCAAGAAACCATTTATTCCTACTTGAGTGATAGAAATTTTAAAGCTGGTTAAAACTGTTATGTAGCCAAATGATTCTCATTGGGCAAACTTAAAAACTTGGTTCAGAAAGGCTTCCAGTATATATTCAGTCTCTTTGCTACTCAGTAGAAAGAATTAATTCAGTACAGAAAAGTTCCACAAGTTTTAAGAGAAAAAATCCATATTAATTCCACAGAATTCATAAGGGGAAAAAAAAAGAAAAAGTAGAAATTGATTTAAAATAAATTTTCATGCGACCCATAAAATTACAAACTTATCAGTGGAAGAAACGGGCAAATATTTAAAACATGCTTTCTGTGGGCAGCGTTTCAGATTATGATACTTTGTTTCAAAATTTATCAGTTTGCGGTTGCAATTCCTACGTGTTGTTTCTCTTTGAAGTAGCTCTATTTAGCTATATTATGACGAATACTAATAGAAATACCATGGGTATTTTGAAAAATGTTCTCTATAAATGTCTGTATTCCATTGCGTGAATTGTTACATCAGGTTAAATTCGGTTAAATCCTAGCTCGTAACTCTACAGGTGATCTTATTTTCATTTAAGATTAAAAATTATTGATGGTTTCTGTTTTCAAAATTCTTCAAGAGATAAATTTATAAACCTTTGTTCGTATACATCTTCACCTCTAGTACTAGGGTTATAATCCATTATATAGAAATAAATAATATATACATTTCTTTTGTGTACTCTCTAATTACACTTTATAAAATCTAAATTACATATGTGAATTTTTTTTTCTCTGAGATATACATGACATTTATTTTTCACTTTGGTTAGTTTTATTTAGCAAGTAACTATGACAGATTTTATTTATTCACACCTCTGTTTTTCAGTGAGGGTATTTTCCTCTCCAAATTACACAATTTTTCATGTGAAGCTGTAGATGGACTTGTAGTGCTGGGGAAATCAGAAACGTTGAGGTGTTCTCTTTCATCAATGCTTTGTTGGGCATACTTTATTTTTAAAGGACTTGTAGAAAATGTGGATATAATTTAACAAGAAACAGTCAGTTCAGGATTTAGACTTTGTTAGACCTTGAAAAGAGTTGGAGGAAACTCCAGTACTCAATCAAAGTGCTTCAAGATCCTATTTCCTAAAGTATGAGAAAAAAAAAAAAATCAATATTTTATTAAATAAGCTGTTAACCACAAAGGTTTACATCATCCAGCATGAGTTTCTGAACAAGAGAAAGGTAAAAAAAACCAAAAACAAACAAAAAAAAAAAAACCAAAACCCTGCTCTACATCCCCATGGAGGGCCTGGGCAAATTCCTGCCTCCATGGTGAACGTTTCAGTTGTTTCAGTGTCCCCTGTGGTGTGTTGGGAACTGGAGGAAGCAGAGCCCCCCCCGCCAGTGCCACTGACATTGCTGTGCCACTCCCACAGTCCCTGTGCTCCTGTCCTCCTGCCCCTGCCCGGCTTCTGCTCTCCTGCTCTGGGAGCCAGTCATAGAGGGGCCATAAAGAAAACTGAGCTTGTGCCTCTTCCCAGCAAGGATTACCTCTGCAATTCTCCAGTCTCTGCAAAGGTTGTAGTTTAAGCCCACATGAGTACAGGGCTGTTGAATATTTAGCTGGCTCTCTTTCTTTCAAGAAGGACAGAATATAATCTGATGCATTTCTAAGTGATTGCAGTGTCTGGAAATACATCTTTCTTTCCTGCATGGAGCTGTTGTATACCCATTCTGAAGTACATGGAAGAAGATTTCTGCTTCTTTTTAATTCTTCTTCTGACATTTTTCATATTCTTACTGTTTTTGGAAAGTCTCCAACATGAAAACTGCTAATTCACAAATTTTTGTTGCGTGTTGTTAGATTTTTAGTTTTTGGCAGTTCTGAAGATCCAATCTTCAATCAACAGCTTCGACATTTTCCCCAATGCCTATATTTAGACTGTCAAAATATTCTATATTTATATATAAATATATATTGATATCACATATGCTATATATCAAACATAATTCGGTTCTGCAGGGTTTTTCTGAGGTCATATGCTGTAGAAAGTTCACAGTTCTGATCAATCTATTATATCTACAAGCTGTTTAGTGTTTTCTACCCTTTGTCACAGTTTTCTGTTTCCCAGTGAATTATTAGGACCCTTTTAAGCCTCGCCCCTTAAGCAATGCCCTAGGCTCCCTGCATTTGTGCTAGAGCTAACTCTGGATGGAGCTAACCTCAGCAAGGGAACCTGCTTCCCTGGGATTCACACTCAACAGTCCAGCAAGAATGCTCTCTCTTTCTACTTTGACACCATGCAGTTAGAGGGTTAAGAAACTATGTTTATTTGACTTATCTTCCATTACGCACAGGGATTCTCCAAGACCCACATATCTCTCAGCTCTCTGAATCCTTCACTGTGCACAGCCTTCCCGGCAGTCCCTTGCCTCTCCACTCACATGTTGTATGGTTTTAGCTCCTTTTAACTTTCTCTTTGTTCTCTCAGTCTCTAGTTTCCCCTAAAGGTTGCCATAGAACACCTTCCTTATAGTGTCTCCACCCACACCCTGCTGCTGGGATCTGGCTGCAGTGTGTTATTGTTTCATGGCTTTCACTACCTAGGTACCACATGATGCTGTTGTCCACATGCCTGTGACAACAAGCCAGTTCTGACATTGATGGAATTGCAAAAATTAATGACCAGCAACTTCTCCACCGCTCCTCATTTCATTCCCCTTAAATGTCTTTTTGCACATAATGAGTTCTGCTGATTTAATATTTCCCCATTTGGAAGATCTTCCCACTCCTCGACCCTCCCCACTGTGTTTCTCCTTCACCTGTACCATTTCTACAATGATTTTTTAAATAGCTGGATCTGAACTGTCACCGGTAAAGGTAATTTCACTTCACCTACACTACACCATAATTTCTGGTTTGACTTTTATTCCTTTCTTACATATTGACACAGTCTATAGGCTGGCTCTCTACAATCACTTGGCAGAGCACAGGGGAGCAGAGAGACCAGTGCTGTCCAAATGTTTGTTCCCTGTGAGCAAGGGTCATAAAGCTCCCTTCTGACCTGTCCTGCATTATACTTATGTTATGAAGCACTTGGTATCCCCAGATATGACACTTGACAAAACTATGTGTCTTTCTGATTGCTGTTAGCAGTGAACTGAGTGCTTCCCACAGACCTACCAGCAGTGACTCCTAGCTCCCTTTTCTGTATGGTAACAGCCAATTTAAAATCCATTAATTTATATATGCCTAGTTAAAAATTTTGTCTCCATATTCATTATTTTACATTTATTGGCACTAAATTTTTGTCTGTTATTTTACAGACTGCCTATCCAGAGCCTAGTTCATCAGACTAAATGTAGGAAAATGTCATCTGAGCCAGGCATCGTGTGATCCCATTATAGACAGCAGAGAGAAAGTGTCATCTCCAGGGCCATGATTCCTCCAAGTCTAATGTATATATCCCAAACAGACCAGGGGAATCCAGACTGTTTCTCTCCACTGAGTACAAAATGAACCTCAGGTGGTTCTTTGCTTCTCTAACAGCTATGCTGTGGTTAGGTAAAATAAATCCCACCTGTTGTGAGCTGTCTCTTTCACACTGCAGACAGCCTTTGTTTATATTGCCCTGAACGATTTTGTATCATCTACAAATGCTGCCATGCTGCTATTCACTTTTCTCAGATGATTTTTGTGTGAATGGGACAGGCACACAAATCCACAGATGCTGGTGGGACTGGCCTGGAAATGTCCCTTTAAAAAAACCCCAAGAAAACCCCCATGACAATTTGTTCCTACTCTTTCTTTCCAACTGTAAGAGCTTTATCTATTTAACAATCTTTTGGGAAGGGCGTTCTCAAAACCGCTTTGGAAACACAAGCATGCTTCATTAACAGCACCACCACAGTCTGTGCTCTCATGGACTATTTCCAAGGAGCTCAGTGGATTTATGATGTAAGATTTTTTCCCTGCAGAAGTTCTAGGCTTTATTATAAATTTCCTATGTCAGTGTTCCTATGTCAGCATTACACATCTATAGGTATTTGGACATTTTCTAATTTTCTTTTCCAAAACTGAGTTCACATTTACCTTTTAAAGGGAGGGTTGAGCAGTTTAAGCAGTTCTTTTACAATTCTAGGGAAATACCTTAGGGTTCTGCTGATTCATTGCTACCTATTTTATTGTTCTGTCCTAAATAGTCCCTAAAACATTTGAGCTGCTCCTATTTGCTGTCATCAGGAAAGCCTATGCAGTGGGAATATCCGAGTTCTTCTTTGTGGTCACCAAGCCCACCCAGCTTTCCTCTTTCTGGAAACCCCATTGGCCCTATTGATTCCCTGATTTCTCACAGCAAGTTTGAGAGAGATATCACTACATCTTTTGGTTCTTTTAGCAAATTGTCTTCAAAATGTTTTTCAGATTCCTTATGAGCTTACCTTTTGTTTACCAGAACACAATCTACACCTGCTTCCTGGAGATTTGTCTTTGATATTGCTAATATTTATAAAATATTTTTTGTTCTGTTTTGTAGAAAATACCAGTATTCTGATAATAGTGGCTAAGATTAAATGAAGCTATTACCTATATTAGGCACATATCTGATTATTATGGTGAAGGTGTAGTTTGCCTATTTCTGTTTACAGTTGGTAGTTTTGATAAGAAGAAAAAGAGTAATTTCCATTAGTCTGGGATGGCCCAAGGTGGGCAACAGAGGTGTTTGTGCTTTGGTACCCACCCTTTTCATGGCATTTTTAGACTGCTCTCTGCGTCATTAAAAAAAAAGAAGAAACACCTTCCATTTTTAAATTAATTAATACTGTTTTCATGAGAGAGGAGATTCCTCAGAGGAAGGTCAATAACATAATTAGCAAAATATAATTAAGATGGTGGTGCTGAAGAACAAGAATCCAGTCACTGGCCAGATGCTTCCCTTAGTACAGCTGGTAGGTTGGTTCTGTCCTTTGGCTAGGCTTGTGAAAAAGAGAATTTAGCAAGAAAAAAAAAAAAGCTCTTGGGTCTGAATATCTGGTACTTGAAAGTCTGCATGTACTACGATTTGGTTTTCTAAGCACTCAATTTTTTGCAACTTTGCATCATGAGCAAGAAAAAAAGCATTGTTTATCTTCTTCATTTCAAAAGTTAATTTTATGTCACATATTAATTTGTAATGTTCAGTGCCTTCAATTTGCCCTTTCATGTACATTTGCAGATATGAGCCCGACTGAAGCCTGAAACAAGGCCATTAGTATAACCTACGAATGCAGTCCATACTCTCAATTACTTTCTCTTAATGAACACTCTGATCTCTGGGACATTTTATAGAAATAAAAACTAATTTGAAATAATAGCCATATTTGAAAGTTTGAACTTTTGTTCGTGGCAGTTTGTAAAGAGAAGAATCAAGAATTATGCAGTAAATTACTGGCAATGAGTTATTGTTCTTGCTCTGTTGATAATCATGGGAACAGAAGAATTGCTATAGTTTAGCAGATGTCTACTGCGATGAGTCTGTTACCAGTTCTTGCACAGTGATCAATTCCTTATGTTTCAAAGATATATTATGTAGTAACCCACACAAAGGAACAGTTTTTAATCTCTAGAAACTACTGCCTGATACAGAGCCGAAAACAAGGCAGTGAAAGTCACAAGTGTTTCACAAAGGAACAGTTTTTAATCTCTAGAAACTACAAAGCCACAGTTTTTAATCTCTAGAAACTACTGCCTGATACAGAGCCGAAAACATGGCAGTGAAAGTCACAAGTGTTTCAACTAATTTTTTCTTAAAATTACTCCTGTGAATACCTGAAGTGCCAAGACCTGGTTCTACCTGCACACTGGGTTTGGTTCTGTTCTTAGTTTTTAAAGAAGAGTTAATGGCATTTCATATATTTACTTGGCATCTTCAGAAAAAATGCATCTTTATTTATCTCTTTGACAGATCCTGGAAAGGCAGGAGTTTTCCCACACAGCTTTATGGGGGCAAAGTAACCACAGCATTAACAGAGGGAATGAAATCTGTCTTCTCATTTTTGTTTTCCAAACTCCAAACTGTTTTCCATCAGAGCACAAGATGCAGCTAGCTTCTTGCTGCTGCTAACTGGATTAAGATTAATTTTACATACAGGAATGTAATTTTCCAATTGCTAAGCACTATTGTCTTTCAGCAGCTTTGTTTTTATTAGCAAATGGAAATCTCTGTGTATTTTTTATTGTTTGTAACCCTTTTTCTTTGTATGATCCAATTCTCACCTGGGTATATACTTCCAGAAAGACTGTAAACTCTAGTAATTCAGTCATGCAGAGAGCATCTTTAGGTGTTTGAATGCTCTAAATATGCTTTCCTGAAGTTCATTGATTAACACAGGGCTCCAGATTTTATTTAGTTGCCAGTGATTATTTCTATAAATATATTTTTGGCCATGGCTTTAATCATTTTAGAAACCTTACTTAGGCATGGATGACTGATGCACCATTACAAGTCATTCACTGTGGCAAAGGTTAATCAGACAAATCTTCTCATTAATCTGAATCTGATTTTCTTCTTTATTATTGAAAGACAATTTTACATTTTCACAGGGAGGTTAAGGAATGAGTTATTATATTATAAAATATGTCTATATATTAAGCATGTGTGCAGTTTATATGAGAGTTTATAGAATAAGGAATATATTGTGCAAAAGCATTTTGTAGTGCTATTCAATCAGAAAAAAAACATAGTACACTTAAACGAATAGAAAACTGTTCTTTTCCAGTGTACAAGTGCATAAAAATGACCTTGATAGCTCTTTTCTTTTTTTTTCTTTCTATTTCTGTGTTCCTATATTGTCTTTTTTTTTTCATTCTGCCAATACTTTTTCATTGTTTTATGTTGATGTTTCATTCTCATTGGGCTGCTTACTTGCTTAATACACGACTTTCCATTCCCTTCAGTGGTGATCTCCATATTACCTTTCTAGCCTTTTCCCAATCTTGCACACAGCCCTAGCAACCTTACAGGTGACACAATGTTGTCTCCATGTGGGAAAGGGAATGAGACTAACTGAGTCCTCTTTCTTTGCAGTCTCTGGACTTTCCCTTAAGATTCACATTGCAGGGAAATCTGGAAGCAGTAGGATTTCCTAGCACATCCTACACACTTATAGGGATGTCAAAACGCAATTAAATACTTAAAATCTTGTTTCTGTTGCTAGCTGACCCTGGCAGAATCATAAGTCTCTAGGCATCTACATTTCTGCCAAAAAAATCCTTAATTTTTTTAACATGTTGGGAACATGACCAACACCACCTCGTTGCTGAGAGTAACTAGGTGTTCTCATATATCCACTAAACTTGGTAATTTCTTCTGTTAGATCAATGTTTTGATTTCTTCTACAGTCAACGTTTTATATCAAATAACTGAATAATCTTGAGAGCAGAAATTGTAATGTCATAGTGTTCCATGCTTACCCCAAGTGACTAGATTAGAGGAATTTCCTGGCTTGCTAGTACAACAGACATGCAATCATTTAAGTAAAGCTGGAAAATTCACCTGAAGAAACTGGAGAATGACATACAGATATATGTTGCTGGCCACAACAAGACTTAGGTTAAAACTGCCTTGGCAGAGGTGAATGGGCAGGGCTCCCACAGACCTGGATGACTGTCCTCATTGCTCCTAGAAAGCAAGGAAACCAAGAAGGTTGCGTCGGCAGCTTCCTGGGCTGAGGGAGAAAAGGTTTTCCCCCTCAGCTCAGTGACAGCTGCATGAGAGAGGTCTCTGTTCCTTCTGGTGGCTTCCCCAGGTCCTGTTCAGGGACATGTGGATGTCCCCACATATGCAACAGGGAGCCTAGGCATATAACTCAGGACTGGATATTTCTCTGTAGGATAAGATATTGGATTCATCCCACATAAGAGTCAGCCTGAATTATTGCTCAGAATTCTCCATTAACTTCAGAGGAGCTCTGCAAGGTCTTTGTTTCTGGGGCTAAGGTTCCCAAAGTTAGTGGAACGAAGCTGGCTGAAAGTGTCAGCAGTTCAGAACTGCGACACTTGATATTGCAACTTCTAAAGGCTTTTGTGGAATGATCTGGTGGGGAAATTTTTGGTTAGGTAAATGCAGTGGTATTTTATGATTGACTTTAATAGCCCTGGAAGTAATTTAAAGAATTCTATAAAACAGCTAATGCCACTACTCTAGAAGTAGGTATTAACTGCCTTTGGTCCAATAATATTGAGGGATCAAAGCCATTCCTCCTAGGTCTTGCTGTAATGAAAGATGGGGTTTTAACCATTCTTTAAAAGCAGTGAATCGTTTCAATTCTTTCTCTCCTGAAAGCTCTTTCTATCACATGTATTTTGATAGAGTTAGAATCATGTCCCTGTTTTCTTACTAAATGTTCCTATTTATATGTTAAAAAAGCTGGCAGGTTTGCAAGTACTGAAAAAAAAAACCTCAAGGGGACAGCATTTTTTAAATGGAATGGGATTCAAAGTGAGAATTCATGAATATGCCTTTGGCTGGCTATGACTGCAATTCTTAGAGAGATCTGTGACACTCTCATTCAGCACAGTCCAGCTGGGAACTGGCATGTTGTGTCTGTGTAGCCCTTTGCTCTCTGCATCCGTAGAGAAGGAGGTCAGTCTCGAGCCCTGAGGAGGGGGAGGACATGGGAGCTCTGGTGCAGTTTGGGAGGGGCTGTGGCTATAGCTGGAGAGTAGGCTCTCTGCAGGGGGTCATGAGACCTGGATCACTTGCATGAAACTGGGCTACCGTCAGCCTTTTATTTGGTTTCATGATGAAGAAACTGCGGATTGGAGAAACCTTCCTGAGCTCAGTACTAACATACACATCACTAGAAATCTCTTCTGGCATTTGCTGGTTTCTTCTCTTTGAACACTGACTCTACAGAATAGAAATTACCATATTGCGCTGTGCATCCTTAATACAGAAAGCAATTATAATCATTGCCAAGTCAGAAACATCTGCCTGAGGGAAGAACTTGCTGGTCTGGGCCATGAAGCTGTTGCTGTGAGGTTATTCCAGCAATAACCATTTATTGTGGTTATTCCAACCACTGTTCTGTTGTGCGGCTCAGTTCACTTCTTCTGATTGTGCTTCCATCTTACTCTTTTTCTACATTCCCATAAACTGTGGGATGAAAAAGGTCTTAGGAGGTGAGAGGGTCTGGAAGAGCTAGTGTCAGCTGCCACAGGTTAGTTAAAGTGCTGCAAGGGCTATAGGGTGTTAGGAAAGATGGCACCACTCAAGATACTGGTCTAAATTTTTTTGCCTGGTTGAAAGTCACTAAAGGCTAAGAACACACACAAAGATAACTCATTATTGTACTTAATGGGCTGTTGGTTGTATTGCATCAGGTTTCCTTTATGTTACAGAGTAATTGGACAAAGCAGAGTCTTGCCATACCAACAGACATCATCTAAAAGCCAGGAAATATTTCTGTATATAGAGATGGAGGGACCACAGCTGCTTGATTCAGAGAGCAAATTGAAAAAGTAAATGTATGAATAGAGTCAGTATGGAGTGGAAGATGCACAAAATTATAAATGTTGTAGAAAATCAAGGTCTCCTATTTATTCTTGAGCATAATGCTGAAACAAGGCAATTTGAAATGGAAGTGAAAAGCAGCATATCCTGAGTGGTATATTATTAATTTATGGTATTGATTGGCACATCAAAATGAAGGATTTAGTAAAAATAAAAGCAAGGAGAAATCTCTGTAAGGATAATGAGAAGATCTGAAACCTGTTAGACAGCACTGGATGACACAAGCTACAGGAACAAAAGGCAGAGCCTTAATTAATTGGCAGTAGATCTCTTGTCCCTTCATTTTGGCAGCAATCTGAACAGGAGTTTCAGATGGCCAGATCATTTCTCTGATCATGTGTTGCTATGCTGTGCAGACAAGCTTAGTCATGATTTTGCTAAAATGCTCAGAAAGGCTTTTGAGTATCCACATTTCCAGCTAAAATATGTTTAAAGTGACTTCAATTGTATGTGCCGTGGATGGCTTGGTGTTGGCCACAGTTACTTTTCACAGCCTAAGCAGCATTAAGGAGCGTGAATTTGACAAGAAACAGCTGAAGAGGAGTACACACATTCCTAAGGCAACTCCTCTGACCTTGCTAGAGCTGATCCAAAGTTCAATTTAGCCTTGACCTGTTTTTCTGTATTTGGCAAGTTGTGTGCCTGGAGAACTGCTTCTACTTCTGCTGTTCTATCCATCTTTGTTCAAGGTAATAACAAAAGAAGTAAAAAAGGCTCAGGGAACGGTGACAAACATAATTGGAGCATAGGAAATCTCTCATATGAAGGGAGATTAATAACATTGGAGTTGTTTCTCTTAGAGATGAGACAAATCAGAAGGAGGCAATAAAAAAGTCCTTGTGATCCACTAAAGGGCCTTTAGAGGTCTACAGCCATGGAATTGAACTAAACTGCTGCTACCTGCTGCTCCTTGTCAGCTGGATGTGAAGTTGGGCTCTCTGCCTTGTGGCTTTTGGGGTATAAAGGCAAAAAACTATCAATTTTTTTGATCCATTCTCCTCCAGGGCAGGAGAAGCTGTTGTCTCTGTTTCTTACACAACAGAAAATAGAAAATCTGAGAGTATTCCAAGTCAAAGGAAAGGGATATACCTTTCCACCTAATACACAAACAACCAAGGAACTAGGCAGTTAATAGTGTTTGAACTTATTATGGTTTGTAACAAGACTTTTCTGGGTTGTAAGAGATGCTGGTAAAGCTGGGAGCAGCTGTGCAGCCTAGGGGATGCCGGATGCTCCATGGGTGGAAAGGGGATACACAAAGACTGGCAGTGAGCATGCTTCCCAGGAAAAGGCAAGGCTGAGGTGTCTGAGGCTTCAGCCACACTGGGGAGTCAGCTGCCTGAGTCCAGTCATTATCCTGCGTCATCCGAGCCAAGAGAGCCAGCCCAGCTTGTAAATATAGCCTGTGGTCAGTGTGGACAGCAGCATTCACAGAGGGATGAAACTGGGTCAGAGCCAACAGAGTTTCTCAGCATTTGCAGCAGACAGGCAGCAGAAACAAGCAATCAGTTACCATGGCTCAGTTGGTGTTTAGTAACTTGGGGGTGATGGTGAAATATCACAAGACCAAGTCCTAAAAACATGCCACCTCGTGCCTCTGTACTTCATAGGCAGCAACCATCAGAACCTCTGAGGACTCACCAAACGAGTTCCCTAAGCAGCTGATGATAGTGCTGTACTTTCTCAGCAAATTCAATTTCATGGCAGTGTACTTTATTTGATGAGTATTCCTTTTTTGGCTGCAGGGCTTCAGCAGCAGTGCGGATGGAGTCTGCCATGCCCTCGCTTCTTACCGTGCTATTTGCTCACAGCACACCTGGGTTTGTAACTCAGCAAGCCCCAGAAATGGTCTAAATGCATCTTTCGTGCCTGGGCTGGGTACTCTGGCATGTTCCTTACTGCCCAGCAAACATCTACAGACTTGGCTGTCATTTGGGAAATGGGAAGGAACAAGGCAGTTCCTGGGACATTGCAGGGACCAATCCCCAGAGATGACAGTGGATCCCTGCTCCCAAGCCTGGTGAGAGATCTGAGTCTCTGGGGCTTTTTTTTCTAGCTTCTCTTTAGAGAGTCTTTGAATTCCAGTTTATTCTTCACTTAATATGATGGGATTTACACTGATCGCTCTTGTTAATAGCTGTTAATGGGAATTTTATTCTTGAATCTCTTGTGTTTGGAAGTATAATTTTGTTTTCGGAGCAAATTTAAATTTGTAAGTGTTCATGGGAAGAAAAAGGTATCAGATCAGCCTCTGCATTTCCTAGCTGATGTTATACAGCCTTCTCTGATTAGCTTTTAAAAACTATTTTTAGCTTAAATATGTAGCATAGAGCCCTAGACACAAAGCTTAATGTTTATCACTTCAAATACACTATCAACAACCTCCTCCCAAAAAGAACAGATTGTAGGTGTGTAAGGGACTCCCTTTTTTCCCCCTGCAGAGAGTCTTCACTTTTGATATCAAAAAGCTTGGCTGCAGTGAGTCTCCCAGCTGCTTCAGCCTGACTCCAGAGATGGCTGAGGCTGCAGGTGAGCTCCCTGCAAAAACTGGGGCAGCCCCAAGTTCAAAGTGAAGCAGCTGGAGCTGGATGGGATGCATTCCACAGACACTTCTCCATTTCTTTAAAATTCCCTTTGCTCTTTTATGTTATTATATTTCTCTTTTACTTCTCATTTTTTTCTGACCCAATTAATGTCTTTTCACTTGAAATGGTTTGTACAGTTGTTAGGATTTGAGGAGAGACAGCAGCCTAATGCTATAAAAGCTGGGAAGTTTTGTCCTGTAGCCCTCTGTGAGTGTCCCTCTGTGTTCTCAGAGGCCTTTGTACATGGAATTTATCTAAGGAATTGAGGCTGTCATAGAGATCTTAGTTTGTGGGGGTTGTTGGGTGGATTTGGGATGATTATGTGAAATTGAGTATATATATGTGGGTAAAAATAATAGTAGAATAAAAGAATATGTAAAGTAATAGCCTTTCAGGCAAAAGTAGCAGGTTTGTGTATCCTAAAGCACATAGGATGAGCTTTCTGATGATTAGGTGTAGGAATGCTAACTTGTGCCCCAAATATCACAATGGCTTTTTATTTTTCTTTTTTTTTTCTTTTAATGCATGTGAAAATAATTTGAGAAGTCAGCTCTAAAACGAATAGTGTTGTGCAACAACTGCAGTATTTTTTCAGGTGAGCTTTGAAATCTAGTGTTTGTGTATATAGTCAATAACATATAAGTTCTTCCATCCCAGACTCTCACATCTGTGGAGCTGATGTCTTGTGTATTTGCTCTTTTCTAGAATAAAAGTGACTTGCTTTTAGGCTGAGCAAAACTTCCTCAAGGATCTTAAGTAGGAAATATGGCATAATCATCTTTTTTTCTTGTGACATTTTCCAAATTTGAGAGGTTCCTAAGCTACTCTTCAGAATACGGATGCAAAGGTTAAGTTATAAAGGTATCTGGCAAATTATTTTTATGATGGATTTAGAAAACTGCCCTGCATTGCTGCAAGTGAGGAGGGATAGGTATTTGCCATTTCTGCCATAACAGCCAATCTCTAGAAATGGGTCTGGCCATTTCGTCTTCCTTATTCTGATAGAAGAAGGAAGACAAGTGTAACAATCTGTATTTCATTAATATTCAAAGTTGGTTGGGTTTTCATGGTAATAGGCTTTTAATGATTTTGCATGGGAGAATGTTTAATGAAAGAGGAAACAGCTGTTAAGTTCAAACATAGGAAAAATAATTTAATGTAACTCATGTAGCATGGCAGCATATTGAAATTTTTATTATAACTTGTGCTGCCTCACTTGTGAAGTGCCCTCATCTTTATTCCATTCCACACACAGTTTAGTACTCAGCCAAAAGACTGTTAGTGACTGTTTATCTTTGAAACCTTCACTAACAGCATTATTTTGCAGCCCATTTTCAAACTAGGGTGCATTTTAGAAAGAGACCCTCTCTTAGATCACATCATATAGGTCTCTATTCTAGAGGGAAAAAATAAGATGCTTAAAAAACGTAATTTTTGCCTCAGTGAATGCTTGTACAGGCCACACTGAGACTGGCCAGCGGATGGGTGTGGATGCTGCGGTGGGCAGGTGGTTGTGTCTGTTCCCTCTGAGCAGCACTGTGGAAACTCTGGTGGGGAGGGATTTCCCACAGACCCCACAGCACCAGGGACAGCTGCCCCGCTGTCCTTAGCTCTGCATCACTTGGGAGCACATTGATGGATGACAGCATGTTTTCCTCTGATCTAGAGATATTTCTGAAGCTTACTAGAGCTGCCTTTTCTTCAGCCAAGGGGCAACTAAATTCACTAAAAAGGAAGAACCTAAAATCCGAAGTGCCATAGATAAGTGAGTACAGAAAAAAATAATTCAGTTGCTGCCTTGCTCTTGTTCACCCTGTCTTTTGAAATTGTAGTGAAACTCCACACTGCACTTTCAGGTGAAGAGCAGAGAAATCTGTGACTTACAGGCTTTACTTTACACAAGGAGGGATTGCTCTCCTAATCCATCAGACAGGTGAACTGCATTGCATTTAGACAGTAAAAGGTGGATATTGGAGGAAATAGCCCATTAAATTACCATTACCTAGTTCTAGAGAGATATTCCTGAAGAAACAGATCACAAATGCGTGAAAGAGCAACCAAGTCTCTCCACAGCTCCTAGTTTTTTGCGTTTGGAAAACAGACAGCAGTGGTGCCTGTCTCTGGGTGAGTCATGCAGCTTAGAGCAAGGACTTTTAAAATCTTCTTATCCATTAGAGAGAGGCACGTGGGTTACACCTGCTGTGTGTTACATGCAAGCTGTAAATCAGGTGCTCTAGAGGACTTTTCCACAGCTGAACCCCCAAAATGCCTCCTGGTAGGCAGGGTCAGACCCAAGGGCAGAGGAGAGAAGCCTCTGCCCTGGGACAGCCTGCAGCAAGTGCACCTCCCCTCAGCCATCCCTTGCCCACACCTGGAAGAAAATTGGGGTTGGCCACTTTCCACTCCTATTTTTGGTTTTGTGGTGTTTCCAAGGCCGTGCAGGCTGGGTGAGGTGGTGGGGCTGCTGCACAGTGCAGTGCAGGATTCGGGTGGGAGAGCAGGAGCCAGGCTGGCAGCACGGGCTGGCAGTGCCTTCCCACCTCACAAAGTTTGCTCCTGTCCCTCAGACCTGGTCAGCCTCACCTGGCTCCCCTCAGGGATCCCTTAGCTCACTACCCTAGCAGGAGATGAATGAAGCAGTTGCATTGCCTTCTTTTCTATAAGCAGAAAAAAAAAACAAACCCAAAAACTTAATTTGGATTCTGGTTTGGGGACTGGCTTTACAATGAAGAAAATGGCTTTTAATATAAATCCAAGCTTTGCAAAGCAATGCAAACCAGTACTTCACACAGTATCTGTACATCTCCTTTTATTTGTAAGCTAAACTATCGTTCACAAGTGGAAGCAAAAGATCAGAAAATATTGCATGTATTTGTAAATGGTGTAAATAACCAAGTAATTTGGTTTTTTTTTTTCACATTGCAAGGTTCTTTGTGAATTGTCCTTCTTCCATATTTAAAATCCTGGAAATTTGTTCAGTTAAATTTGGTACATTCTTAAGATCCAAATCCAAAAACACTTAGATGTCTTAACTGAAAATTCCTCTAACACTTAAGTTGACAATGATGAATCTTAAAATCCAGCTAGCGTCTATGTAGCTTTTTAAACTAATCAATTCAAAAGTGATGGAACTGTACCACCCTTCTACAAGGTCTGCTACACATACAAGGCACTCAGGTTTTCATCAAACCTCCCAGCAAAGATAAAACACACTTCTTGACAGATACAGACGCTGAAAATCAGCCTTAAAGTGAAATGGAAACAATAATAAAATCGACTTTTTTGACAACTAAAATTTTTAGTCCTAGTGAGGATCAGCTTTTGGATTGCAGATGGTCTCTCAAATGGATAAAACATACATCAATGTCACTAAGTGGACAGGGTCACATAAAAACTTGGTTTTTAAAATTTTCTATCAAATTGCATGACAAAACTAAGGACAGCTAGGTCTCAGCTGTTATCTGCTTTATGTTGTGGACTTAGGTGTGTCTTAGCAGCAATATTTCAGTCTTAGGGCTTTATAGAATTATGTTAATTTTCACACTGTGAGATCTATAGATTAGCACGGCTTTGTTTCACATTGACACACTTTCTAAGGAGTTAATCACTTTCACTTTTTTTTTTTTCCTCTTAAACCTATTATTCTAAATTGAAGCTGTTAAAAAAAAATATTCTTTTTCTTACAAACAAACACAAATCCTTGCAGAAAGGCTCCTGACTAAAGTGAGGTGTTCCTGGTCCAAGCTAAGAGGAAGAGGGAGGAGGAGGAGGGGAAAAAAGGAGAGCAGGAGGGAACATTTCTCTTCTTCCTTTCGCTGTGGGGTAGTGTCCCAGGCCCCTCCCTGGATTCTGAAATCTGTGACTGAAGTCAAGCTTCCCGGGTTTCAGACTTGGCAGGAGTGTGCCCAGATGCTGGATGGTAGCTGGGATAAGAACTAACTGGGAAAGACTCACTGAGTTTTTTCTAATGAAATAATTTTGTACCATAATTTTAGATAATTAGACATTGGCATAGAACCTCTGTCTGCTTTCCCCAAACCCCTGGTGGAAAAGCTTTACTCCAGCCCTTTCCAGACTTTTAAATATGTTTGTGGAAATCTTCCCAAGGTCTTGGGTTTTCCTTTGGTTGCAAAATATGTAAGTTTGGACTCTTAGAAATTATCTGGGGAGGGAAAATATTTCCTATTCAGATCTTGTAACAAAACAAAACAAAAAAGAAAAAAAGAATTTTTTCTTTTTTACTTAATTATAAAGGTTGCTAAGAGATAGATACTTCATTCCTTAAAATAGCTTTTTGGAATGGAATAGCAAAATGTTAGCAGACAAAGCAAGCTGGTCTTGCTGTATTGTAAGAAATACAATGTTTTCTGGTGTTGCAGAAAACAGGCCAATAAATAGATTGGAAAGAAAAAATGGTGGGAAATGCTTGCTATGAAATTAATTAGCTATTTAAATAGGAGGAGCTGATTTCTGTAAAAGCAAGAGGATTTCGGTAAAAACAAGAGTGGCTTTTAGTCTTCATAGTGGTTCAGCAATTCAGTCCTCAAGTGAAGATGTCCTACAGGGCAGCTCTAATGTGCTGGTAAGCAAAAAACATGGAGCAGTGAATAAGAAGGCAGTATCTGCTTTATAAATACGTAGAGACAGCCTCACCTCTATAATGTATTCATCATGAAGCACTAAAAGCACTTTGGCTCCATGTCTTGAGGAACATTAAAGTGTTACTGTTAATGCAGTGTTGCTGTTAATCCTGTCCTGCTTAGTGTTACTGCACGCTCAGTGTATCTTTTGGGCTTGTAGTGACAGTATGTTGTAGGGTATTTCTTTCTATTTAAATAATCAAGGGCCTAATTTTCAGAGAGTGTCAATATGTCTGGCTGAAAGGGAATCAATAGTACCAAACTCCTTTATACTAGCTAAGGAGCTGGTCCTGTGTGCTTAAAAATAACCTAATGAGGGAAGGACTGATCTACCTACTGAGATGTTTTGTGACCTACTTCTGCAGCTCTCCTGCTCTTCTGGGAAAGCTCTGCTGGGATTCTGGTCTCTCATCTCCTTGGTCTCCCCCAAATCACTCACAAAGGCAAATTCCACGAGAGCGAGAGAGAGAGAGAGAGAGAGAGAGAGAGACAGAGAGACAGCTGCTTCTTCATATATTAATAATACACAGCCCCATAAATGATTAATAAAATATAGCAGAGACATTGAATGATGGTGTAGTAATTCACACTCAGCTGTTTAGATGGCTCCCAGCCTTCATCCTGGTGGAGCACGGGGCACCCGAGATGAATGATTATCCTGTCATGCAGACTGTTGTTTCCAGTTGCTCAAATTGAACACTGCACATATCAGACAGCATCATGCAGCTGATTATGACCCACCATATGCATGGTCGTAGTCAGAAAGATTAACTTTTTTAATTGTTCAAAGATGCATCTGTGGGAATGGTGTCAGCCACAGACTGTGAGAGCTCCATCCTTTGACATGCTGGAACGTAGAGCTGGACCCAAGAAGCACCTAAACTTGATCATATTTAATTTAACCATGTGTACAGATAGTCTGGTGAATCCTATGGAGTGTCTAGTACAGAGCAAATTCCTGTTGCTCCTCTGGTGGTGGATATGTTCATGTTATCATTCTCCAGCTGTTCATGCCATGGGAAGTCATTGAACTCTCTGCCATGCCTCTCAGAGCTCTCCATGATGATTGTCTTTGTGTGAGATCTATTCCTAAAAAAGGAATATTAATTTTTAAAAAGCCTTGCAAAAATTAGATTGTATTTAAAACTAACCAACAAAACCCCCCCAAAGTGAGAAGCTGGGCGTTAACTGAGTAGCTGGGAGCTGAGTAAAATAAGTTGTCTGTGGGAGATAGAGAAGAGGAGCAGAAGTACAACCCTGTCTAGTCATCTGCAGACAACTCAGTCACTTCTTGCTAACTTCCAGATGATTCACCAAATCCCAATGTCAATCAAAATGGATCAGAAAGATGACACCTGAGAAGTGCCAATTTTTCTCTGTTAATTACAAAACGATCCTGAGGTGGCTTGCTCAAGTATAGATGTCTGCCCTCCAGAGCCCTAAAACTTGAGGATGTGAGGCTTACCTTTTAAATCCCTGTATTCCCTGTTCTCTGTAACATTCTGTTAGGCTGCCAGTACACAGAAGAGTGAAAGGCCACAGCATAACTAACAACCTGTTGATCAAATAAATGTGTTAAAATGCTGTAGTGGAGAAGTGTCTGCTGATGTGGAGCTTGTAAAATCCCCACATACACCTTGTCTCTGACTATGGCCTGCAAAGGGGAGGTGAAAAATCTTGCTGGGTTATCCCAGATAGAAGGAAAAACACCAAAGTATTTAGACCCACAAGTGAGGCTTCCTTCCTCTTCAGGGGAAAAAAATGGGGCCCCAGAAGTAGTTTGGTGCCTTTGTGGTGGTTTCTGAGTGAAGCAAACCTCTGAGGGGAAACAATGCTAATAGAATCATCGCTTTGGCACATGAGCTCTGCTAGAAAGGAAGCCTGTTAATCCCCCCTATAGTCTCTCTATTTATACCCTTAGGCTGCACATAAACTGGCCAAGTACAGGAACAACAGCTGACTAGAAAAATCGCTCCTGTGATTGTTGCTCTCATGAGCTATTATCCCCTTTATTAAGGAGCCGGCTCAGAACAACCTCTCTTAAGGACAATGTTTGTGAAGAAATGTGATTATAATGCTGATTAGGTGAAACTTGGCCCTCTAGCTCGCCTCTCCCTCTGCCCTCCCTGCCCGTTTTCCTTATTGTGCTCTTTAGTGGTGGTGCCATCAGCCAAGCTGGAGGAATGCCCGGACCCCAGCCCTGCCTCTTGCCTCTTCGGGAGATCGGTAACAACCTACAAGGTAAGTTTGTCTTCCCAGCCATTACTTTAAGACATTTGGTTATAGAAGTTTTGCAAGAAAAAGAAAAAAAAATCTTGGACTACGAATTTATGTGTCATTTTAGAGGTATGATCTTCTAGAGAAGGGCAAGGTGTGGAACTGTTCACCAGATTACTGGTGTCCTTTCTGATATTTCTTTACATATGACAATTTAGAAATCAGTGTTTCTTTAGTACATCTGAAGCTCGTTAATATTTGGGATTACCCTTTCTGCAGTTTTTACTTAAGAATAAAAATCCTTCCCAATGTCCTGTTTCACTGTGACTGAATGGAGATGCACCTTCTCAACCTGGAAGGCAATAGAGCCCAGGTTCTTTTTTGTCAATCAAGCTACAAGAGAAAAAAGATGGCTCTTCTGATCTTTCTGCAAAGCACATTACCAGAGGCTTTTGAAGAAACCCATCTTTCATTGAAATCCACTTGACTGAGAAGATACTTTGAAAACACAGAGTGCAAACAACTCCTCCAGCGGTTTTGTTGGAGGAAAAGGAGCAGGAGGGATTCATCATGCTTGGCTATACCGAGCATGGGATGTCTTCTTTGGAAAACTGTCTGCATCATGAATAGCTTTGTTACAGCTTTCATTCTTGCAATGAAAATTGTTAAAAATATCAGGTTACACTTATCTGTAAGAATTTTACAAATTTTGACTAGATGCAACATTTCCATTTGTGTATTGCCAGTGTGATTGAGGATAATTCATTAGATTAACATGAATTTAAGGGCCTATAAACTGAATAATGGAGATTCTTGAAGTAAAGTAGTAAATATCTTTTTCAGACCATGTGCTTACAGTTTTCTAGCCCTTCCAGTGTTGGGCAATTAAAAATTTTATCTACAGTATACCCTGACTTTTGAAGTCACAATCCCATTTAAGGCCAGACAACTATATTATAAATGGAATAAATGAGTATCACTGCAAAGAGCCATACATTATTTTGTGGCATTTTTTGTACTGTATAAACTATTTGTGAAATGAAATTAAGTTACTCTAACAATGGTTTAACTATACGTAGGCCAGATGAGAATGTTGGTATTTAAAGATGGGGAATGTGTATATTTAAAGAGATGAAACTCCTGCCACACTGGAAAGATAAAGGAAAAAAAGGATGATAAGATAGAGTGGTGTTTAGGCTTATGTCTGAGGCTGACTGGAGCCAGATGTTGGATTTAGACGTGGTGGTTGCTGGATTCTTATGAGCTTTCTGCTGCTGAGAGTGCACCAGAGTGGGGCAGAGAAGAGCTGCCCTCATGCTGTTGTGACCATAAGCTACAAAGTACAAGTACAGTCAGTCCTCCTTCTTTTGAAGACCAAATAAAAAAACAGAAGCAACAAGAGAGAGCAAAGGTTTGGGAAATTTTGCACCAATGTGACTCATTATGGGATATCTAAGTGGTCAAATTGGGTGTTTCTAATTTTTGCAAAAGCCAGACAAATAAGAGGATTTTTATTAGGTCATATGTACAAATCAGGCACTTCTGCATCTGGAGGGAAGGAAAACCTTTCCGGTTCAGAACCGAGGTTTGGGCACGCTTATATCTTATTCCTGAGTGAAGAAGAGGGAATTCAGAGACTTCTTGGCCACCATGCTGAATATACATGGGCATGGCTGTCTGAACCTGCAGATCATCTCTTCTCATTTAACCAGGAATAATCTCGGAAGGTGCTGCACAAAGCCGCTAGCACCCATGTAGGACCTATGGTAGCAAATATGAGAGAAGAACCACTGGGAATGTCCTGACTCATTATTCTAAATTTTTTTTTTCTATTAAAATATCTTTTAAAATATTTCGTAAGTTCTTATTTTCTTAAGAAGTCAGCTGTAATTGAGGAGGGATATCTGAAAAATGGAAGTGGCGTTCCTGAGCCATGTTTGCCAGCATTAGTAGTGGCTTTTTGAGAAGCCAGTCATGAGAACAGGACTTGCTCTGTCACAGGTCCTTCAGCATTCTCCTGGCTGAGCCTTGGTAGATGTTCATCTTCCCCAGGGGGCTTGAATTTGGTCCCCTTCCACTTTCCTTCTGGCCTTGCTGATGCATTTTGAAGATGCATATTCACAGCTTAAGACATCACACATTGCTTTCTCCTGATCTAGCACAAATGGGATTTAATATTAATATTTTTTACTCAACAATGTAAGCTGTATTTAATCGAAGATCTGTTAAATTTAATACTGATAAATTGAGCAGTTTCTTAATGTATGTTCACATTCTGTCTTAGTCTCTTATGTATGTGCAGTATAGATGTGATGCATTGGCTTTGTAAACAAAAAAATAAAGACAGGAATAAAAAAGCATTTGCAAACCAAGTAACTACTCTGTGAAGTAATGGAACTTTGAGAGCTGCAGTTCATTCCATGGGCTCAGTTGATCTAATACATCATAAACCTTGACAGGGCAGGTTTGATCCCCCAGCTTTTGACTGTGCGTTCCTTCAGCTCTTGCCCTGGTTCTGATGGCGTTTGGATCTGTAATGAACCAGGCTGACTCACTTATCCAGAATAAAATTGAATAGATAAAAATGGGGGAATTTTGACTTGGGTTAATAAGTTCAATCATCTTCACAAAGGGCCTGAGGAATGCTGTGCATAGTGAAAGTTGATGGAGAGGGAGAATGATGACTCTTAGATAGTAGAGATCTGTTAGATCCCCTTAGCTGCCTCTTCCACCTCCCCAGCCAGGACACCAGGACATGGGTCTACACGACTTCAAAGCACTCCAAGTGGGTCTGGCTGTCCTACCCTGCTCTGCAGTGACATGGTGCCCTGCTCTTTATGTGCACCAGCAGTTGTGTCCAATGGCCCTGTGATGAGCTGGTAGAAGTATATTCAGTATTTGTATGATTTTAGTTAGGTCTCTCCCAGCATCTTGAGCTGATTCTTCAGGATGTCAAGTAAACACAAGTGATAGTTGAAAAATGTGCAGGAAAGCGTGGGGACACAGGATGTGAATGAGTTCTGACAGGGGTGGTTTAGATTACTTGAAGCTGTAGGCTTCACTGCTACCACAACCTGTTTTCTCCATTTTTGTTTCCCCTTTGCTTGGGTGGATTTGGGAGGCACAGTTACATTTTCTGTAAGTGACTGATTTTTCATCTGTACAAAGCCATACATATACAATGGACCTAACTCTGATATCTGGGTTGCAAAACTCCCTTTGTACCCACAGGATACTGAGAGCAGGCTACAAGAAGGTGAATCTACCTCAAGAACAAAGATACATTAATAATTTTAATAAGATCGTACTCAGACATGACAACTAAAACCCAAGTCACCAACTCATGTTTGCTCATCAAAAATATCTGCAGCTGGTCTAAAGAATTTGATGAAGTACAGAAATCAGCAAATAATTTGTTCATAGACTCTGACAAGACTAAATCAGATTGCAAAAAATGGATGGACCTGTATTTCCAGGCTGATCCATGTGTCAAGTCCAGTGTTATAGAAATGTTCCAGCACTGTTCCCATATGTACCACAGACCATACTTTCACTGCTTGCTACTTTGGGCATACCTCTTGTAGTCAGGTCGCCATACTTGACTGAGTTTGTGGTGTGGGTGTGAGCTATGCACTCATTCTGTGTGCCTGGGTCTGCTAAAGGCCATTGGAAAACTAGAGAAGACATTGTCTCTGATTTAGCAGTAAAACCTGCTTTCATTACTAGGTCTCAGGTACTGAAGACAGCCCAAATCCTCCAGTAAGGGAGCTTTCAATAAGACATTGTTTGTTCTGCTGCACTGTCAATAAGATGTCATTACTTTAACTGCAAGATAAGAAAGGATTTGTTAATGGCTCCTCTAGGGGGATGGTGACATTTTTTCCCTCTTATAGATCACTGGAGAAAAAATACAGGAGCAGGATGACATGGAAAGAAAGTCAGTTTGGCACTTTTTTCTTTTATTTTTCTTTTTTTTTTCCCAAAAAAAAAAAAAAAAAAAAGAAGTTATCTATGCTTCTCAATAAAAGCTGTAAGTTATGAAAAACAGAAATTCAGCCTTTTTCTTTTATTTGTAGTCATGTGCAAAACCATGTGATATAATGTTAAATGTTCATGTGCATACACTTTTTTAAGAGACAAAAAGCAATAGCTTATCATATTTTAAAAAGAAAACTGCTGTAAGCAGTAACAGGTCTATAACCTATCATTAATCTGGAGGTACAGTACTCCAGGAGAGGCAGATCAGTTTTTGCCTTTCCCAGGTCCAAGTAAGTAGTTACTAATTAACAGCAGATATGGCAAGAAGTTTTCAGTCCTTGCTCTGGCATAGCTGTCAGTGTTGTAGCCCGGGGGCTGTGTGGCTGGGCATGGGGCTGCTGCTGCATCGCCCTGCGACCCCTGCCTCTGGCCAAAACCTCCTGCAAGTGCCCTTGTCTGGTGTCACCTCTGTCCCAGGCTGCACGGCTGGCTCCTGCACATTGCTGCCATGAAACTCCCTCATTGTCCTGGGACTTTCGGAGTCCAGGTGACATTCTGGCAGTCTCTGATAGAACAATGACATATTTTTTGCAAAACCGCATTTAGGACAATGATAAAGGGCCCGATCCTGTGAGGTTTTAGCCATCTGTATAATTGTCTATATAGTTAAAGATATGAGCACACAGACAGCATGTCTGAACTTGGAAAATTCATTTGGCTTCAGGTGAAGCCTGAGCTCAAAGCACAATAGCTACACCTGAATAGGGATATTCAGAGGACACAGAGCAGGTGCCAAGACCAGACCTGTTTTTTTGCAGCTGTGCAGGGGATTCTTAAAGGCACAAGCCTGCCCATTCATCTGTGCAACCAGCTTAGGCAGGCAGGCAAGTCTCTCTTCTTTAAACTCATTGAAGTAACTATGGGATGAGGAGCCCATTTGGCTGTGTTTTGGTAGATTTTTTGGGCCAGAGGCTTCCCTGAAACAGGGCTACCTCTCCCACCGCCTCATCTCTACTTCCCACCCTGCGGGACCCTCTGTCAGGCTGCCCGTGCGGCCACAGCCACGCATGCCAGCGCAGCCACCGTGCCAGCACGGGCACCCGTGCCAGCACATCCATCCGTGCGGCTGCGCTCCCCTGCCCAGCGCACAGCTGCACAAACACGGGGGCTGGCAGCAGGCAGCCCCAGGGCGGCAGGGAGAAGGCAGAGCCCCTGCCTCCTTATGCTGGCACGGCTGCCAAAATATTTTCACATGAAAAGTAATCTTAACCCCTGGCAGCCTGGGTACTCTGAGCTCTATAAAACTCAAGAACACGACAAACCCCAAGCACCCTCAATCCTGAGAGGAGGGAATGGATATTGAGGGCTGAATGCCAGGCTGGGGGCATCAGGCACAACTTCCATTGGCCTTCCTGGCTCCAGCAAGTGAAGGTCCTGCAGTGCCCATCCAGAGAGGCTCACGATTTACTGCTCACTCTGAGCAGCCAGACCGGTTTAGAACGTGACTGCATGAATGAGCACAGTATGGCTGTAACAGGACACCAAGTGGGTACCAGAGAATGGGAGGTAAGACGATAGCTGCAGGTTGCTGTGGACCCCAGCACAGCTTACTTAGGCACTTGTGGGCATCATAATTTCTCAAAAAGCTGAGAAATTACGTGAGAGACTTATGAGGATACTGTACAAATACCTAACATCCCCCATCCTGATATTATGTTAATGCTATCAGAGTTGGTTGCAATTTCTCTTGTGTAGCACAATTTAAGATATGATTTTCTCCCCCCACCTTGTGCTCCCCCCAACTCTCTCTTCATATGCTGGAGGTGGCTTTTTGGTGACCTGGCCTGTGCATGCTGCACTTTGGAATGCAGTGGGATTTTCTCCCTAGTCTGTGATGTGTACTTGTTCTTCTTTTTCTTTCTCTTCAGCATTTAGGATATTACCATAGCCTACATATTTTTAGAGAAGAGTCTATCTTGATACAACTGATACAATTCCTGACTGATTAACTATAAGTTTAATCTCAGCCATTAGCATTGTTTTTACAGGATGTATCAGAGAATGCAGCAGAAATTGTAGAAAGCAATTTTAAAAGACTCTTGTTTTGAGGCACTTCCAGCTTGTCAATAAAAACCACTTTCTTCAACTTTCCTAAAGATAATTTTTTACTATTATCAGGCTATTAAAACACATTATTTTCTTATGAGGAAAATATAGCTCCAAGCTGTGCTGAGGTTATTTATTACTAACTACATCCATATCTTTTCAGTGTTTTGCATACCTGCTACTGATCCATGCTTGAGGTCCACAAAAATGCAAATAAAATAAAACTTGCAGTCACCATCACTTGCTCCCCTGTATTGGAAAAGCAGCCTTATGTAACAGACTGGAAATGACAGGTAGGCATACCAGAGGAAAATCTAGGCTTGGTGTGAGTTGCTCATACCTTTGCTGACATCTCTGGTGATGTGCAGGCAGAGCACAAAAACAGGGTTGGGTGTTCCAGGTGGGGCAGAACACAGTGTGCTTTCATCTGGTATATACTGACTATCCAAAATCAGTGCACTTCATCTGTTCTGTGACAGAAAGAATCACACTCTAGTATTACCAGAAATAAAATGCTATGCTTTGACTATTTATATTAAGTAGAAAAATAACTAAAGCCTGTTGTTTGAACAATTTTAAATGTGTAAGTCAATTCAAAACTGCATGATCCTCATATGGATTTGGGCTATGGGGATACTTTCTGCTTGTAGGACAATAGTCCTTATTATGTTTTATTCTAAAGTTTCTGCTGTTCTTGCTCTGACAAAGCCAAATTGAAGCAAGAGTGGCAGGGCAATGTGGGTACTGGCATCAGTAAGACACATAGCCCTTAGCACAAAACAGGCTGGAAGTGGTAGTATTTCTGCTTCTACAACTGTCATAAAGCTGCAGAAAGCAGATCCTGAGAATCTCTGTGAAATAAAACCAACACACTGCAGTGCAAAGGCCTCTATTTAAAATTACCCTCTAACCTTTCTGTTCTCTAAGTCTTAGGAAAGGATTTCCTGGAAGCAGAGAGCAAGACCCAGAGCAGAAGCAGAAGAGCACTGATGGCTGGATGGCAGGGAGGGACAGGGTGGACTGCCTGGAGGTGGGAGCATCCCAGACTCGATCCAGATGAAGAAATAAATGATGACTGAAACACAACACAGGGTTTATCATGACAGGAGTGAAAGTTTATAAAGACCTAAACTGTTTATTTATATGAAAGCATAATGGTCCTTGCCATCAACGTGATGTTGAAAGGAATGACTTCCATCTAGGGGATGCAGAAAAACCCAGAAGATAAATTTCAGCACTAGTAACAGTTTAATGGAATAAGATTGAAAAAGAGGATGAATTTGGAAATTAGACCGGGATGACACTGTAATAATTTAAGTGTAGCATTTGGCAGCAGCGGTATCATTCAAGGAAAAACAAACAACACAAATCAACATCATATGTATTGATATTTTAAAATAGACTTTATTTAATGACAATAAATATAAAGAAATCTTAATATTCAGAAACGAATTGCAAACATTCTTAGAAAAAATAAAAAATACACTCTTACATTCTGAATTTATTGACATACACAGAGTCTAAAACAGTGGTGATAGTCTGTAATTTATGGTACTTGTTAAGGCAATGAAATGGTCACTGGCCCAAATTCACCCTGACTTCAACAGATCTGTACAAAGTAGGAGTTTGATCTACATATCAAGTGTAGAAAAAAGGTAAAATGGAGTCAGAGTTTAAAACAAATGCTGATTTTCCCTTCAAACAGATTTTTAATTAAAGTGACAAAGGCTAAAAAAGAAATTACAAATACTCATATGTTGGCAACTGGCCCCCAGCATTTTGTTCTTAAGCCTCCACAAAGCTTCCGGCATGCAAGCAGAACACATTTCAGCAGCTGGAGGTAGAGGCTTCAGAAGCTGCACAGCTTAAATCAAACTATTAGAATGCAATTATCAGGCACTGTGTTGGTTTCCCTCTTCTTTCTCTGATTCAGAACTGTGCTGTGAATAACACAGAGCACATGGCAAACTGAACTGAATTCCTGATGTAATGTCTTCCAAAATGAAATGTTACAGCTACATTAGCAAGGAGCATGGCATTTCAGAAGCAAATCACTGGAGCAAACTGTTAATGTTGGCTAGGTGATGCCCCTGCAGAGCTCACCACTCTCTTCAGCCCAGCTCTGGTTTCAGCAGACTAAGGGCCTGTCAGTGACCATTAAGAGCATATCTAAAAGCTGTTTTCTGGGTCAGTTTGGGCCGAAAGGAACTCAGTCCATGTGTGCCCAGAATGATCTGTGATGTCTCCCAGAAAATGGAGACAAGTGGAAGACTGGTTTCCAAGCACATTTGTCATCTGAACAAAAAAGGTTACATAGAAACACACTCAGGGCTGATTAGGATTTTATTATGGGAGGAGCCCAAGCCATAGGCACATAGGCTTTGCTGATGTAGCAGGTTTTTTAATTCTTATTTTAAAGGCAGGAATATAAACTCTTTATGACACTGAGGGCTAACTCCCCCTTTAGGAAATGATGCCAACTGATGTAGAAAGAAACAATTTGGAGAGTCCCTAGGTATCAAATAAGGTGCATAAGTTTAGCACTTCTGAAAATCAGCCTTAAGCTCTGCCACTACTCAAAATATGACAATAAGTTTGTTTGCTAGTCTCTTTAGCTCTCAAAGAGCTTCCTTAAGACCAAATAATTACCTGAAATGGTACCACTTTGTGCTGCATTTCCCCCCCTTTATCACAGGATGCCTCCTTATCTGCCCCAGCCCTCTAACACCACGTCTGGAAAGGTATTTAAGGCACACTGGTGCTGTGATCACTGATGAGGGAATAAAAATGGCATCTCTCATTTGAACACGATTGCAAATCAGAAAGGTCCAGTTGAAAGTTAAAATCAAAAGCTCCAAGCATGAATGGAGCCAACTGTCCAATCTAACTCATTTTCCACAGGGAAATTCTGAGTACTTCACTAAAATTTTTCCTTGAAACAGTTTTTTTGACAAAAGTTGGTTTTAACTGAAAGTTTGGTATATTATGCAGTGACCGGACCAGAGGGAGTGGGCAGAAACTGAAACACTTTTTCACTGTGAGGATGACTGAGCAGTGGCACAGGTGGCCCAGAGAGGTTGTGGAGTCTCCATCCCTGGAAATATTCAAAGGAGAAGACTAGCCTGGATGAACAGAGAGCTTTGGCTGGAACTCAGGTAGAAAAGGAGAGTTGATGACCTTTGAAAAAGGGGCATTCAGCTCAAGAAGAGAGATCTTTTATTGGATGGGGTAGAAAACACACAGACAAAAATGAGGAAAGGGCTGAGGTACTCAATGCATTTTTGCCTCAGTCTTTAGTAGTAAGACCAGTTGTTCTCTGAGAACCCAACCCCCTGACCTGGGAGACAGGGGCAGGGAGCAGAATGAAGCCCTCATAATCCAAGGGGAAATGGTCCGTGACCTGCTACACCACTTAGACACAAGTCCCTGGGGCTGAATGGGCACTGATCTGCTCACAGCTTGGGCAGACCTACTGCTGGCTAGATAAAAAACTGGCTGGATGGCTGGGCTCAGAGAGAGGTATTTAAAAGACATGTAGATGTGGCACTCAGGGACATGGTTTAGTTGTGGACTTGGCAGTGTCAGGTTAATGGTTAGACTCGATAATTGTAAAGGTCTTTTCCAGTCTGAATAATCTTGTGAATCTGTAGGGTTTGCTCAAAAGATGGGCTTGAGTTACATGGCACTCAGTATTTGGAGATTTTGCTGCAAAATTCATAGGTTTAATTCCTTCTGATTATTGACTGGGTAAAATGCATCTTCCAAATGCTATTTAATTTCTGTAGATGGACTTCATATTTAAAAAGCTATATGAATAATCTGTATAAAAATTCTGCATACCTATTGCATTTAAGAAGAGTACAAAATTACAAACATAAAGTAGTCACCTGGTTTAGAGAGCACAGGCACATTTTTCTTTTTTAAAAAGGTTTTGGTGATTTATATAAATTTGTTCATTAAAACTGGTAAAAAAGAAAGCAAGTTAATAATCTGCAATATCACTCCTTCAGGCACAAAATAGCTCTCCACATACGTGCCTAATCTGTAATTCCCAGTTTGCAGCTGGAGCTAAAATAAGCGGGGAGATCGGCAGCCTGATTTGGAGATGCCTGATGGCTGTAGCACATGCCTCCACACCTCTGACATCCTTCCATATTATTCAAAGCTTCACAGCATAGTTAAGGCCTATTAAATGGTTTATTCCAATCTCCAATTCCAATAGATTCATAGTCTTGTCAGAACTCACTTTATCACACAATGTTGTATCAAAATGTTCAGCTGCACATTCGTCCTATGTCAAAACCTCAGGGAAGAGCATGTTCTGGCGTGAGAGAAATGCAAAAGACAGCCCTCCACAAATATTGATTTAGTATGTGAAAAGACTTTTAACACTTATTGCTTTTACAGGTAGGAGACCTTCAAGGCTATGAGCATTTAGCTCAGAATGGGCGAGAGAACTAATGAAAGTACATTGACTGGGGAAAGATAAAATGCCTGAGTTTTCTACTCACTTGGCGTGCTGTAAGGTCAGTTTGTATGCATTGATTTCAAAGACAATCCTCCTGTTTACACAGAGATTGATGAACAGGATGGGCTTACAGTCCTGTTGCTTCTTGTGATCCAAGTCCATGATTAATTGAAATATCTTGTTATCCATTTAAGTCTCAGTATGCATAGCTAATTCAGAGTAGCAAACAACCATGCTTAGCATGCCAATTCCCATGGATTTTGACTTGTATTTTCTTTCTTTTTCCTTCATGTTTTTGCTTTTCCTCTTCATTTTATAGCTGAGGTCTGCATTAGCAAGCAATCAAAATTCCTTCATTGGATGCAATGATATTCTTATAGCAAATCATTCTTGTTCTTAAGGCTTATTCAAGTTAGTCTAGTTATCTAATAGCTGATGCTTAAGAAAAGTAGAAAGCAGCTTAGGTGTTTGGGAATTAATCTGCATCTTCTTAAAAGGATAAATAATTTTTGTCTTTTTTTTTTTTATTTAATATGTCCTAAAAAGCTGTTAAAAAAAAATGGTAACTCTTATCTGCGTAGCAGTGGTTGCATTTGTCCAAGGAAAACTGGTAAATGAGCATGTAAGAGTTGCAAGAAACAATGTTTAGTAAATCCAAAGTGCTTGATAGCTATTGGCAATATCTGGACAGATATCAGTCGTCCAAGTACTGTTATTCCATATGAAAAAGTACTTATTCATCTTTAGGTCGGAAAGTGCTGTCTGCTCCTTTGATGATTTTCTCAGCTATTTTGCCCATCGTTTTTTTCACACCTTTGAGATCATTCTCATGTAATAGTTTCTGTGTGAGGTACTTCTCTCGTTTGACTTTGCTCTTGGTCTTCTCTGATACATCCGGAATTACATATGAAATAATAAACTTCACAAAGTATATGACATGCTGGGAAAGGTGAAAATGAAAAAATGTCAGTCAGGATGAACAGGACATTATTTTCATTATGAATGAAATGTCACTTTTTGTCTTAAGACGCTGAGCTGATTCAGCGTCAGTATCTAACACTATAGAAAAATATTTTAAAAAGACATGTCTAATAAGATAGAATAATTATCTGACAAAGAAGAATTTCTGATTTTCCAATCCTGATTTGAGCAAGGACTTCTCAGCCTGCTTTGGGGAAACCCTGGTACACAGTGCTTCCATCCTGCATGGAAACACTTGTTACAGTTTCCTATAAGATTTTTTATGTTTGTTCAAATGACTCTGGGGCAATTACTTTTCTCTGATACAGGAATTCTGCTCTAACCACTTTCTGATGACTTCAGTAGTCCCTGGATCAGGACCTAAACACATTTAATAATTAAATAACACCCAATATTTCTCTCTCTTCATCTTGGACTAATTCCCATCTTTTGTAAGCTCAGGCTGTAGCTGCAGAGGAAGGAGCAATTGTTTTTTGATGATCATCTAGAGACTCACTTCTTACAGGGACTGTCTTTATAGACTTCACTCTGCCGTGTACTGTACCTGTATTACGTACATTATTACGAACAGGTATCATGCATGTGCATTCAGGACGCTGTGTGCAAACCTCCTCTAAGTACATGTATCCCATTTCTGCTACTAAAAATTATTCTACAGTTCTTGAGAAAAGAAGCTGCAGATATGCGGGGCAATCCTCAGCTGATGTCATGATTTCAGGGAATTATTTTTCCAATGTTGCTATTCTTTATTGACATCTACCGAGTTCTTGCTCGCGCTAGCACAGACCACCAGCTCTGATAGCTGTGCCTGGACCAAATGCCTCTGAAGGATTTTCCTCAGGGAGGGAAGAGACTAAATAGGCAATGCTCAAACCCCCATACACCGACCTCCATGACAATGATGAAAGCCAGCTTGGCTGCAATGACATGCCAGTAGTATATGTTGTGCTCATACTGGTGCTGGTGACCGGGAGGGTAGCGGAGATCCCGGTATCTGAAAGCAAGGCAGGAAAGTCAGGAGCTGGTCTCTGGCACCTCTGCAGTACGGCACTGCGGCCAGAGGATGGAGCACGACATGGCCCTGCTTAATGTGTCCTGGAACAGTTAGCTCAGGCAACTACTCTGATGGGTAAAATCATATCTGCCAGATAAGCCATATTTGGCTGAAACGTTGTATTTTTGCCATGCTATTAAGAATTACTGATAAAAATTTTAAGGTGCTTTTTTGGGAAAACTATCAGCTAGGAGAAAGCCAAATTAAAAAAAAGTATTTTCTGAATAGCACAAACTTATGGGTGAATACTTCCACTCCATCCTGCCATTCAAAATAAGCTGAGTTTTCCTGTGTTTCCATGTTTCCTAAGGGATATTGTTAAATGAATAAGATGGCTTAGATATAAACCCCATTATTTTTGTAATTGGAAAATGACAAATACATATTAGACACTTGCCTGCATGTTGTTTGGTTCCCAAACCAAGGGGAGGAAGGCTTGCTTGCATTCTTGAAGTCTGATATATTGAAGACAGAAAGTGTGCTGTTTATATACCCCTCCATAGTGTGAGTGCTGTGACTCCCGTAAGGAGGGACCGAAAAGGACCAGTAATAAACCAGACGAGGAATCATGTCAGATGTAAAAGCAATGATCAAAGCCTGCATTTCAGACAGAGAAAACAAAAAAGCAGAGCAGCATTAAAGAAATAAGCCTCAATATGCATTCCTTTGCCATATACTTAGCAACTCAAAAGTTAGCACATGAGCTAAAAATAGAAAATAGGTTCTTTTCCCACCAGTGGTTGTTCATTCTGTAAATAAGCATGTAGTCTCTCATGGGCACAAAACAATCCCTTTCTGGCATGTGCACTCTGTACAGTTTCTAAATTATGCTAGCTCTGCTGAATGCCTTAAAACAGTTAAACTATAAAACACTTTTTTCACGTGCACGCAGAGAAGATCAGCAAATGTGCTTCTTATGAGTACTAATGAGATGCTTGAAGAAATTCTGCCTGATGAAACTAATGAAAACAACAGAAGAGTTCTTCAGTAATAGAAAATTAAATGTCAGCAGGTTCTCCGATGTCTGAGTAAAGGAATTAAATAAATTAGATATATAACGGATCCATCTCTGATCCTAGAAACATCCCACCCTTTCTGAGGTGCTAGCCAGCCCAAATTCGTCTTGGTACTTGTTGCCTCCTACTATAGCATGTGGAAACTGCTCTTGATGCCAAGATAATTTTTTTTAGTAGCAGCTGCATAGTGCTGTTTTATATGACGTGACCATTTGTTTTTATCTTGCTCCCAAGAGAGTCCCTGTCCTACTCAGTCTCCTAGTCACAAACTGGGTAGGAAATATGATCTGTGGGTTTGTTGTGGGAAGTCTTTTCTAAACTCATGAACTTCCCAAAACATCCTATTCTGGAGGACAGGTTAACTATCTTTAATCCAATTTCCTCCCCTGCTACTGCAAGTTCAAAAGGTTTCCCTGTGAGGAAGACTTTCCACTGGCAAGATCTGCAGCTGAGTATTTAGCGAGAGGCTGCCCAGCCAACTCATGGCAACAGGCGCCTCTGGTGGAGGCACCTGAGGAGGAGTGACCAGCTGCACTCCAGGACTCAGAGAGAAGTGTTTTGTCCCATCCCAGGATAAAAATACCCACTTGACAACATGGATGGAAAGAACCAGGGCAGAGACATGGAAGAGAAAGGTGTGAAGTAGGGATCTGATGAGATCAGGTGAAAGGAGGTTTAGGCACAGATGTAGAAAAGAGGCAGAAAAAACTACAGGAAAATCATAGGACAGAGTCAGGGGCAAAGTCAAGCAATAATGGGTAACAGACGAGCACAAAAACTGGTTAATATCTGTTTTTACTCCCCATCATGCCAGTCTGTAATTCATGAGATCTGTATTTCCTTATTTTGATGACATGGGACAGAAAGTTTCCATTTTTGTGCAGCATTTCTGGCCAGACAGTCCCAGCCTGAGGAGGTATTTGTAACAGCTGCAGCAAAAAGAAAGGGGAGAGAGGAGAAAGGGTGAAAAAAAATGTGGATAACTCTTCTACAGTTCCTTGAACAATGCTTTGGTGGCAGTGCTAGCTAAAACAAACTCCTCCATCTGCCTCTAGCAGTTGACTTGGGCTCTGTGCTGGCTTGGGCAGTCCTGGCCCCATCCAGCAGATAGATGAAAATGCTGATCTGACTGGGAATCACCACTGGATCCTTTCCCTCGTCTGATTCATCATGTGAATCAGCACAGTGCAAGAGACAGGAGCAAGGAGGAAAGACAGCAAAGGGAAAGAGCAGGGAGTTGAAAAGGAGGCAAGACCCACCCTACCTCAAGTAGCACCACTGCCAAATGATGAATGATATCCTAGCGTCTTACCTTTTGCTAAGTTGGCTTACTTTGAAGAACCTGAGAAGCTAAACTGTAGTTAAGATAAAAGTTGCAGAAACAATCCTTCTGAGACTGTGGTCCAAGATCTGTATTTAGTTCTCCAGAATATTGTTATGAGTTCAGCTGAGAGAAAGTTTGGCTGATGAGAAACAAAAGGAAGGCATCCTAGGTCTAAAACTCATTGAAAATTTTCAAGGATAAGGTGTTTTTCTTGTACTGCACTTTGGCTTAAATCAAATGTAGTTGGCATGCACTTTTAAAAACTGTTTTTAAGCATTATATGCCAGTGTGAAATGAAGTGAAAATTATGTGTTGTTTATATTTACATGCTGAGTAGGTGTTTTTGACTGACAAGAAGTATATATATTACTGTGTCTTGCAGCTGCAGGGGGACGACCTCACAGCTAAATTACTCTGTTTTTAACTCTGAAGCAGAATTAAAAGTAGAGTAGAAGTAGAGTATTTGTAGTCTGAATTACAAGTATAGAAAATTTTTGTTAAATAAACTTTCTTTCTGTTCATTAGCTCACCTAGTCAGACCATAAATTAATTAATATCAACTTAACAGTAAAGCAAAAATATTCCTTCTCCCTTTGGACCAAATGAGTTTGATGCTGCTTCTTTGTACCAGAAAGATGCTGGAATATGGTATTTACAGAGCTTAATATTTGATCTTACTGAATATTTTTTGCAAGGCCCCAGGTCTCTCATCATCCTAAATCTGAGCCTTGTCTCACTCTCCTCCCTCTCTCAGAATGATCTCCAGATGTGCTCCAGAGAGCTTCAAGGACAGAAATACGAGAACTAATCCTACGGCATCCTCTCAAAGGAAAAACTTTTTTTCCTCTTGAATTATGGGCTGCATTTCAGAGTATTGCACTGGAGAACTACAAACAAACAGCACATTCTTTGCTTCCCAAGCCTTACTGCACACAGTTTTCCATTTATACCATAACTAATTAAAATCAGTCTTCAAATCAACAACAGATGCAATAGGAAGTCCAGCGCCTCATGGCAACTCTCAAAACTGGTGGCTTTGTGCAAAAATTGATTGCAAGTACTAGCAGCTGCTACAAAGGTAACATGCCTGAAGGAGAAGATGCACCAAGGGGAAGATGATACACTCCCCAAGTATAATCAGCTGTAACAAGTCATGTAGAAGAGAAGAAACAATTTCTGTGTACTAAGATAAAATCAAGGCAGGGTTGTTAAACACTGATGACTTGGATCGGTTGCTGGATGTCAAACAAGGAAAGAAACACACTAAAAGGAGAAAAACAGCTTCTAGCATTTGCTCAAGCACATGGCTTTATGGCCCTCACTTCATTAGCAATAAATACCAATCTCTGTGAGGTCCTCACAACACGTGCAGCGGGGCTGTCTGAACGTGACAGTCTCTGGGGCTGAGCCCCTCGCACGCGACAGCCCCACAGGGTGAGCGGCTGATGCCCTGCTTGCACGCTGACATCATCTGCAGAAAGCAGGGCACAAACAACGCCTGACAGAAACCTACACGTGGCTCAGTCAACCCGAGGTCACCACAGCCACTGTAACTCTGCCCTGAATACCATGAGAACTGTGATAAGGTACAATATTTTAAAGAAATCTTGAGATACACCTTCAACTTCTAGTTTCATATTGGATTACAAGATCCAGCTGGATTGATGAGGAAATACAGTTATCCAATAGCATAAGATATTTGGATTTCTCTGAAAACAGAACAGCCACTTTGTTGAGAAAGGCTATTCCCTATGGATAGTCTGAGGTGTTATTGCGCCTGCAGAAGAAACCAGTGGCCATTATTCCTTTAAAAAAGGCCAGCAGCAAGAATTTTCTGTAAGTTAATACATACTAGTTCCTGTTTAAGAATAAGCAATCAGATAATCCACAGTGCTAAATCACAATGGCTTATTTTTCTTCCCAAAATGCAGGCTACAAATAAAATATTGGTGAATTAAAAAAAAAAAAAAAGGTCTGAATTTCATTGTTAGAAGTATATTAATCAGAGTTTTTTCTTAAATATTTTGAATAAACTCTCTTAAAATTCAGTTTATTATGTACTTAAAACAATTAAGTACAACTGAAGAACAGATTAGAGTCTGAATTCTCAGAAAATTAATTCTGATATGCAATTTTGAACACACGTGGTATTTTTAAGCACACAAGAAAGAAGCTGACTTTCTCTTTTCAGAAGACTTGCCGTAAGGATCATTTCAGTTGCATTGCCACACACACAGCATTCCCACATTTGGATGTAGCACCTGCAGAGAAGGCGTTTTCTCTTTTGCTGCTCTTAGCGCCGTACTTACATTGGTGACCACGGCCAGAATGGCTATGCCCTGCAGGATGGGCTGCCAGGCGCCAATGTCCTGTGCCTTCTGTGGAACCATGCGCCTGAACTGCGTTGTCAGTTTCCACGCATCCAGCCGGATTTCCAGCATGTTGTTCATAAGGGCCAGAAGAGGAGCCAGGGGGAATGATGCCACAAAGAGCGTCACAAAGCCAAACTGTATAACTGTGAAAGGGAGAGGTTACATGTTACATCTCCAGGAAATGAGGCTTTCATTTCCTGGAGACGAGCAAGTGTAGGCGTGTATAGTTCATATACTCAGGTATTCAGGTGGAAGAAACAAGGAAGAGTAGCTGGGTTCCTAGTGAATCTTTTGGATGAGAAAATAGTAGCACAACAGTACTGGAAAAACCTGCTAGGTGAAGGGGACAGGAAAATATTATAAATCACAAGACAGCATAAGGAACTATTCTGGGTATTCAGATATCCATTTCTTTCTGACATCTTTACCATGAAGACCTGGAAATCTCATGACTATCTGTCTCCGTACTGAACTGGAAGGCCCAACAATCATCTTGCTTCTGTCTGGGTACTGCCTTAATCACACTGGCAATGTTGTCACAGAATGGATGGTGGCAACAAACCAGCCAAGGCCTGCCAGCTCCCAGGTTACCAGCAACGAGTCCTGGTGACTGCAGACCTCCAGCAGAGCAGTCTGACACAGGGCTCTGCTGTGCAGCACCAGAACACGACAGGGGTCTGCCTTCTGAATGCATTTCTCACAGGATTAGGCAAGGAAGCAGCAGTACTCCTCCTTGTACAATCACATGCTGCTTCCTAGTTATAAAATGGATTAAGGTTTAGCTGCTTAATAAAAACTTGTAAAACCATCTGCAATGGCTCAATCAAAACTTGTCTCAGAAAACATTAATGTCTCCTCTGTCCACCATATTAAACATTGCTTGTGTGAAGATTTTCTTTAGAACATGTTTGTATCCAGCAGAAGTGGTGAATCCAGACTAAACTGTTCCTTACCCATTTCAAGATACTCATAAAATAGTCCAAGTTTTCCAATGGGTTGGAGGTGGTAGTCATGTTCCCAACGTGGAACAACTTTTTCTGATTTAGCAGCTGCAGAATATCGTCCAATTAGATTCTTGATCAAACTATCATATGGGGAGAAAGAGAACATTAACATTGGTAAAAGAACCTAAAAAAGTTGAGTAAATGCAAAGAAAAGTTGGCATTTCTGCTTTTACATTTCTGCTGTAGGTTTAAACAATGGATTTATTTCTGAATTATTCAAAAATTTCTTCCTAAGAAAAGCAACTATTGTTGCCTTATCCTTAAAGTGGGTTTTTACAAGCCATAAATAAGAGTGTAAATATACCAGAACCACAGTGATTTGTATCTCGTAAATGAGTTAAAATAGTAACTTATATATATGACTTTTAAAATCCCAATGTATAACAACAAATCATTCCAATTAATATTAAGCAAGTCTTCAGTTTAATATTGTCATAGCTTCTACTGCCTCAGTTTTGAATATTCAACCTGAAACACATCGAGTTTGACTTGCAGAGGAAGGAAGAATTTCTGATTAGAATTAAAATCAGTTAAAACAACAGAGACAGGAGCCCAGACCAAAAAAGACTCCAAGGACAAGTCTTATTCTTTCAGAATACAATATGCACTTACCAAACTCAGTGATCAAATGCCTGAAGGCATCAAGCAAAACAGTATTTTTCAACCATGAAAGAGCAGATTACTTAATAGTTTGAACTTACGGAACAAGCACTTCTTGGATGTTGTTCCAGATAGCTTTCCCTCCCACTATGATGGCAAGCTGGGTTGTGAGCTCGAGGAGACATCCACCTGGATCACACTGAAGTTTGGGTGAGACAGGAAAATTTTTTTGCGGTTGGGTAACTTTTCAGGCATGAATGAAGCATTTAAAATTAATTTCAAATAATTAAAATAATTAATATTATTAATATTCCTGATTTATTATAAAAACATTACTGAAAGCATTCAAAGAAGACTTCCTAGGCACACCTTTCCAGTAAGGTATGCAAAAGCCAAATCCAGGCCACATATGGTAGGTTGCCAGAATACAGTGAAAGAGTGAAATACCAGGTGAAGTCATGCAGCTCTGTGCTATCACCAGGTCAGGGTCACACAGCAAAATAGGAATGCTTGTACTGATATTCTCTCTTTTCTGTGTGCCCAGTCACAGATTGCAGGACCATGGTAAAATACACTTTTCTGGGTACATGTGATACATTTCTAAGCTCAACTGGTCTTGTGCCATATTCTTTTATGCTAGGGGTTAGTAAGGAGGTAATTACCTTGGGAGGCAGTCACTTTTAAACCCTAGGGTTAAATATGTACAACTATGTTTTACTTTATACACTCCAAATTGCAGCACAATACCTGGACTAATCATACATTCTACATTCTTACCTCTTCATTGCGATACTTTCCTAGCCAATAAACTGGACTTCCAGGGTGACCTACGAATTTACCCTTAAAGAAAGCTATGTAGAAGCATGAAGAATAGTAGTTGACAAACTGGAACAAGAACATCTTTGTGGTCAGACTGTTTTCATAGTCAGTCTGTGTCCTTGGAAGTTCTGCAAAGAAAGAAAAGTAAATAAATTTTAAAAAACCGAACCCAACCTACAAGTAACCTACAAGCCGTTCTAGAGACTCAGCTGCAAAATATCTGTATGCCTCATATTCCTTTATATGACTGAGAGCATTATCATTTAGATTGTACCTAATCCCCGTGTATACTATAATCATTATATAATTCTAAAACTGTATGGGTTGCAAAAAGAAAAGAACTTGTTCCCTGACAATAAAGAAAGAGAAGACACAAGAATTCTAATAATTCAGGGGAAGAAAAGGCACCCAAATCCAGAAGACTCGACAAAGATGCAAATGTAGCACTTTGAACTGATGAACCAGTATTAAGTGAAAACACCACATTACTTCATGCATCTAAAGTAAAACAGCTACTTTAATGTTGATGGTCTGGATATAGAGAATAATATTATTTGGATATAGAGAATAATATTGTTTGTGACTGTTTATCTGTTTAAACATCAGAGTGGTAAGTAGCTTTGGAATGGTGATCTTAGTTCACTTATTTACAAGAAAATAGCTATTTTTCCCATAAACAAAAGCTAATATAATTGAATGTGTTATGCCTTACTGATCTGTTTTCATAAAGCTTGGTTGTTGTAGTAATTTTCTTTGCTTTGTATGTTTCACAAGCACAAAACTGTAAACAATCGATCTTTCAAGCTGCCTATATAAGGCTTTTTCAGGCAAAGAGCTGAATATCATATTTCTCTGATATTGAGCAAACCTATATTGGAAAATTTCTAGGTGGTATTGTGTGATTTTGTGGGAAAATTCTGAAAGATGTGGTACAGGTGTTACACCTACTATACATATAAATACTATAAAAGCTAATTTTTCTAGCTATTTTACCCCACATTTCCGTCTGAGGCAGAGCAGCGGCATACCAAAGTCAGTGATCAGGATTGCCACTTTTTCATAGATGATGTTGAGAATCATAATGACAACAAAGCTGATGAGGGAAGCGGTTATTGATGTGGCTGTCTGTGGAGTCAGGTACTTGCGGATCGCCTCCGTTCCACTGATGTGCTGTGACAGCTTCGCAGAGAACACCAGGAAAACAGAGAGCCTGTAGACAATGATTCCAACAACTGAAGCAATAATCAAAAGGATCTGCCAAGGGAATGCAGGAAAGATGTTCATGTTCAACCACTGGCGTTAGGAAAAAGTGAGTTCAAGGCACTTTTTATGATAGACAAAAGGAAAGCAATTTTGTGCCTGTCATTCCATTGCAAGAGGATGATCAAATAAGATACAAAGCAATAAATAGAGAATCCATAAAAGAAGCATTTTTTTCATGTAGCATAGTAAATCTGCAGGAAAGAAAAGAGATGGCCTGTTTTATGACTAATAACAAGGGTTTTTACTGATGTAAGCCAATATAACAAGAAATGTAATCAAATCTTGCACCTCGAGGCATGTGATGGGAGAAAACTCTTCATATTGGACAATTGGCAGGATGGCAAATGTACAATGCGAGTATGCATTGATTATGGAGGGGGCTGCACCTTCTCTTCCACATGATACTATTACGGACTACAGATCCCTCCAAGGAATAGAAAAAAATTAAGCCAAGTCACGTAGTCTGTAGGAGTTGCAATAATGATCCAGGCACCCCATCTTGCTTGCCGTCTCTTTCTGTGTCTCTTCCTGCTTCTATTTTTCGCTAGTTCTCTAGCTATTGTTCAGTTTAAGGTTCACAGACTGACTATATTTTTTCACTATCTCAGCAAACTGCCATGAACTACCTTTCCTGACCCTGCACACAGTAACTGTGCAGTAACACAAGTGACAAACCAAGAACACATCTCTTCCCTCCAACATGAAATCTGACATATTTAAATCCAACTGCACATCAGTATTCTTTCCTTTGTGTTTCAAATGTGCCAATGCTGAGGCTCTCCTGGGCTGCCAGACACCACTCTATCTCCTATCTGCATCCTATCACTGAGAATGGGGTCTTTTCCAGCTGCTATTTTGCTAAAGATGAGGAGCATGCTAAAACACAGAACTATTCAAGGCAATCTCCTCTGGGCCTGCTCATTGTGTTATATATTGTGTCATGGTTGACTGGACTGCTTTCAACGTTTAGTTTTAATTAAAGTAGCAGCTCTGGAAGATTAAAGAGTGCCCAGCTCTGCTCTGTTAAGTGAAACACAAAACCTGAAAGAGGTCATGGACTGTGAGATACAATGTGGAAGAACACAGCTGGAACAAATCAGACAGAAACTAGCAAGGAGGAGAGCATATAAACCAAAGTCTTCCCCTTACTGCCCCCCTAAAAGAAAAGGCACTTTTCTTAAAATAATGAGGGAAAAATCAATGGACCACCTTCACAAGCATAATTCACAAGCTACAGCTGCAGGATATTTTGATACTGTATGCTAATGATTATTGGGTGACTACAGCTACCTTCTCCATACATTGGGCCCATACCTTATGAGCTTGATTTATGCATGAGATGGAAATCCAGCATAAACCGGTTCCATTCTCATTTTTTGTTCAGTTCAGGAGGATCATTTTTTTAGACAGTTACTAGAAAAGTGAATTTATGAGGGGAAAGACTAGGAAAAGAACTTTACCCAGAAGAAGATGGCACTTGTACAGAAAGTCATCCGCACGCACTTCCCACATGCAGTGTATGGCACATGTTCTTCTTGCTGTAAAAGATTAGGAAACAGATCAAGGAAGCACACAATGTTTTTGTGTGTGTGTGTGGTCCAATTGGAATCTTTATTATACTGAGGGCAGAGAAAAAGGAAAAAAGTACCTTGTTTTGTTTCCTGGAAACTTAACATTTATTCATGATTTCAGAAGTCTTGCCTTATTACAGCTGTCTTTTTTTCTGCCCCTTCTATGACAAAAATGACTTCCATAGATGTAGAGGGTCTCAGCTCTTATTGACTTCAGCCATTACAAGGTGCACGTTCCTTTTGAATGGACCCATCCTTCTTGGCTGATCATCGTATCCAAGGTCATTATCTCTCAAACTTCAATGGCTAAACTTAGCAGGCACTAAAATTTTGGTCCTTGATCTCTGTGTTTCTCAATGTATTCCATACAAACAATGGGATGGCTTCCCCAAGGAAAATGACTACCTCAATGTGGTACTGTGAAAATTCACTGAGTCTTTAAAGAATCACTGAGGATCAAAATAAAATATTTTAGCATATTCTTCACTCTTTGAACTGTCTGAAAGGAACTTTCTAGCTATGACTTTATATATTCAAGGTGGCATAGGTTTATAAGCTTTTAAATTGGATGAGTTTTTTGATTGCATAAGATAGAAAAAAGATATATAGGATAATTTCAACTATGGCAGTTAATTTTGAAACTTTTCAAGTGCCCTCTAATAAACATTACTATAACATGGATAGAATGTGAAAGCAGTGCAAACGATTAGAAAAAAGACAGAGAATAATAATATTGACAGAAAATAATAAAAAGTGAAACTGAACTTGAGTAAACTCCCAAAGCTAAAGCTACTGAAATGTATAATAAAGAGAAATCTAAACTAAGATCCTCATAAATATGAATCCTCTGTCATTGAAATGTGGTTTATCCTTGTCTCTGAAAGTTTGTTGTTATTAATCATAATTTTATCCATATGCACTTAGCAACAATAGCTATTCATACGTGTTTCAAACAGAAACATCTTTGATTAAAAAACATTCCTGGCATAATATATAATAATGCAACATTTCCCTCTATTCACCTTTTTTTCCTGATGCATTCCTACGTAAAGATAGCAAATGCTCTGTGATCTTGGCCTCTGGCAGTAACAATTAATAATTTCTTGGGGATTTAATAAAGTAGACTTAGTCTTCTAAGCTGGGATGATGCCTACTTCTATTTATTTAAGACAGAGGAATCTCAGCAGCACAATGTCCTCAAACAGGCAACTACTTTAAAGTGCTTTCAGTTAGATTTCAATTCCCTCTCCCTGCATCTGTACTTCATCATGTCACTGTTTTCAGGCCAGCTTATCAATTTGAGGCACTGCTGATTTATAAAGCTCCAGTCCTGATTCACCATTTTCATAGTGTCTGCTCACAGCTTGCCTACAGCAGTAACCATCACCAGCTGTCAAAATATTCCTTACCTGTGTGATTTCATTCATCACTACGTGAGTGCAGCGAGCTTCGTATTCAGGGCGAACTTGCTCTTCTTGCTCCAAGTACTCAACTGTGTCCCATTCGTACTCCAGTTCAGCCTGCCGTCGCTTCCAAAACTCCAAAAAAAAGGTAACTATCCAAATGATAGACAAAATCAGCAATACCACGTGAGGACTGGATACTCTTCCCCGCTTTGGGCTATAACTCATGGCTCAGTATTCCATGCAGATTTTCACAGACATGGAATAAAACCTTTACTGGCTAATGCAACGGTGAAAACTGGATCTACTCCTATATGCAATTATGGTTTTGCATGTATATGTACTTTAATATGAGAAACCTGAGGTAAGTGGTGGTGTAACTACATGCTAAAGAATGTATTTATTTATCTATGTATTTTCCTTCTGACTAAGGCCAAAATATGAGCACTTTGGATTTTATATTACAGGCTGCTTTGAAAAAGTTTAACATGGGTTACTTAAGAAACTAAATTGTTTTGTTATGTGAAGACAAAGTTCTGGAAAGTGCAGACTTCTAGAAAAATTAAACTCAGTATGCGAAAAATTGTCACAGGGAAGAGCTCATGCTCATTCACTCTGCAATTTTTGTGTAGACAAGTTATCAATTTGCAGACTACAAAACCAATGTTTGTTCAGGTAAATCTGCTTAAATACAGCTGTCTTTCCTCCTCTGCCAGCATAAACCTAAAGAGACTGCAGCTCTTTCATATGGCATGGAGCTTAGAAACTCCCTGGGCTGGGCCAGCTGTTTCCCTGGACTGTGCTCCTGCAGCTGGAAGTGCTGAGGGATCAGGTACACAGATGCCTAGGCAGTAATGGTTAGACATGATTCCAGCCCAGCTCATTACCTTGTAAAGATATTACGCAGGCAGATCTGGCAGCAGGGGCAATGACAAACCCAGATGTGAAGGCTGGGAGGAGTTCAGGATGCTGGGTGTCAGTACCATGCTCCCTGGCACACACCTGGGTGCTTCTTTCTTGAAGAGGGTGCAGTCTTAGATTAAAATAGTGGTGTGGCTCTGCAGCACTGTTTCCAGGAGGAGTATCCAATCATTGGATACTCCTCCAATGCTGCACTTTCATTGCTTCATTGTCTGGGAGTAATTAACCCTACAATTGGGTTGTTTTTTTTTTTTACTAGTTTGGTCCCTCATTCTGAATGATGAAACCTCAGAGGCATGCAGTTACATGTCCAAACATTAAAGGTTACATCTAAAATCAGGTGTGGTTGAAAAATCCCAAACTGAAACATTTAAAACCAGGAAACACCATGGGCTGTACTGTGAGATGACCTTGGCATCTGCAAATGCAAAACTCCAGAAAACCCTGCTCCCCTGATTACCCAGGGCCTGCTTTCACAAGGACTTCTCCACCCCTTCATGCTTAGAAGCAGCAAGGACACTGCAAGCAGCAGACCAGAGGCTCTCATCTGTTTTCTCCTGCTGAACAAGGACATTAGTCTTCCATAAACTTTTAATTGCTGCCCAGCCCAAATCACAGGAATCTACAGGCTATACTGATTTGTTCCAGCTGCAAATTCAGCTGCTGCTGAAGAGCCCAGAAGTGCAGAGACTCCTTCTGTGATGACAGCCTCATGTGCTAACTGTGACAGAAGGGCACATTACAGAGGGACAACTCTCCCAGCCCCCTATCAGTCGTGTTGTGTCCTTTAGAGCAGGAAAGGAGCTCCTGCTGGATTTGCCATTTTCCTTTTATTTTGAAGCAAGATTATTTCAACAGTGGAAACGCATGACATTTCAGAATCAGGAGACCAAAGCCGTCATTTCATGTCATATTGAACGGCGTCCCCTTTTGTGTGTCCCCCAACACTGCCCTTCAGGCTGGCCCAGGTATTCTGCCTCTGAAGCTGTGTCACAAGGTCTGAGAAGAAGTGCCTCCACCAGAGAACATTTCTTGGCTTAACTGACCTAGCTCAGGGAGGGGATCCAGGGACGGCAGCAAGTGAAGTGGAAGCTGCCTCTTGTTCACAGCCTTTGCCAATCTAGTCTTACCAGCAAAGGGAGAATTGGCAGAGCATTAATGTATAAAAGGGCTAACTCCTGAGGCCAAAGTCCCTGGTGCTTTATAGTGCCTTAAGATTTTTGAGGGAATGCACACAAGAAAATATGCTCTTATTAGAAGTGTATTGATGATAATGATGCAATAATATATCTAAGAGGCTAGTATTAATTTTAATTGTTTTGGACAAGGAGGTCTAAAAAAGTAATAGAGCAACATGAAAATTACAGCTGGAATTACACCAGGACCATGGGTCATTTGGATTCAGTACAATTTTGGTTGAATTTCTGTAATATAATTCACCTCTTTATATAGTGGACTTGCAACAAGAATACTAATAGACCTTGCAGCCATCTCTATAACCATGAAGCTTAACTTGGTAATTATTGTTCCCAGAATCATTCTTCAAAACAGGAAGCACAATTTTAATTAAAAAAAAAAATTGCCAATAAATTAACACTTGACGTGATGGGAGAAGATTACATTAGTATGTTTTACAAAGAAAGCAAATTTTCCATTCTTGTCAGCCTACATATGAATTCAAAATATTACATGAGATACATTCTCTATAGCACCTGGTATGCAGACCTAATACGGAACTTACTTCCATAATTACTGGATAAAACACCGCAATAAAAGCCAACTAACAAACCTGCTAATAGGAATAAAATAAATTGTTTCTAGGAAAATAAACCTTGCCTAATCCCTTGAATATAGCACCAAGTGTTTTCACCTGTGGGAAACATTCTGGTTTCATATACATTTTCTCTGCTAAAAGATAAACCTAGTGCTTGTAACCTACTACACTTTCTAAAATCAGCTTCTTAAATAAAGACAGAGGGAACAAATTCCTGGGAAATATAACAAATTACTATTTTTCAATTGCATTGTGCAGTTACACAGCTGTTAGTAGCACAAGCATCTCTATAAGTCTTTGGGGAAAACCCCCAGCTCCTCTGACAGACATAAGCATGTGGCTGGCTCCTTCTGGATGAACATGTAGCAGTCTTAACCACCTCCCTCAGAATTTTCTTCAAGTCGTCAAAACAGAACAGATACTGAAGACTAATGTTTAAGACTACAATTTTTTGTTTGCTTATGATGAGTCCCTGTGAATGTGCTTGTTTCCAGTTAATTCCTAAGTGCTAACAAATGAAGTCTGCAAATTTATCCTTGGCTGATGCTGGAGGCTTGGCCAAAATTAGATAACAAACCACAGTTGTTGAAACTGACTTACCCCATATTCCCATGAATACTGCAAACACCAGTGTTCCATAGCTATCAAATATACAAAGTTTCTGGAAAAGTGGAAAAGAAAAAAAAGTCTTAAAATATAACCAACCATTTTTATTCTTCTACACCAACCCAGAACAGAACCTAGAAGCTACTTACTGAAAATGCTGATTTTCAGTTTTTATGTAGTTTCATAAACAACCCTTGTGGATAGAGTTCCCTCAATTTCTGTCCATGCACACTACTCTCCAGTAAATCAAGGAAATTAAATCCAAATTTCAGAATTAAAAATAAAAGGCATATATGCATTATGAGGGATAGTAAAATGGTGTCCTATCAAACGTCCCTCCATCTGTTTCTTACTAAGAGGAAAAACAGTGCTTCTGGTCTGGGAACTCAGGAGAGAATTACGGATTTTTAGTACAGCCACTAAGACCATGGGCACATCTGGTTCTCATAAGCAGGATAACAAATAATTTAGTTAGTAAAACCACACTCTGATGGAATACCTCTGTGGTCACTATCTCCCTTTTTTTTTTTTTTTCCATTATAGACTTTTCCCTGCAATCTTATTTCTTTTACCATGTAAGTGTATTGATGCAACACATTAAAGTCGGGCAAAATATTTTTGATGAATAGCTGAAAAATTGCAGTTTTGGGACTGAATCTACGGAGGGGAGTGATGAAAGGCTAACATTAGCTTACTGAGACAAGGTAATGGGGAAAGAAACTGAGGTTCCTTTTGACAGGAGTAAAGAGCAGACAACAGGACATGGCTGTGTGACAGCTTCTGTCATAGCCAACACCAGCCTCTCCTTGTACCCATCTTCTCCTTGGCAACATGGATCAAATTCAAGGCACAAATCCAGATAACTTCTTTATGCAGGCAGGAGGTAAAAATTAGAAATGTCAAAACAAGATTTAAATATTTCCTTAGAAAAATTGATTCAGAGTTACTGAATCAAGTTTTTAACTGAATCTTTCCTTCCCTCAAAAATAACAAGTACCCCCAAATGAAACCAATTTTCAATTGAAAGAACATTTTATTCTCCTATCAAATATTGGCAGTAAAAGACTAAATTTTTCATCTTAGAATCAAGTGGGAGCAATTAATGTTGTTGTTTTGACTTTTTGAAGTTGAGTCACTGTATCAAAAGGAACAACTATTTGCACATCTTTAGCAGTTCTGCAGGACACTAATGGAGGATGAACATTGTTTTATGTGTAGTACTGGAGAAAGTGCAACTAAAGTTCAAGTGTGTCTACAAGCTGTAAATGTAGTTACCTTGGATGATTCACAAGTGATGGTGAGGTTCCAGTAGGTACATGCCTGATCACACTGAGGGCACATTATGATATTACCTCCTATGTTGGGGTCACATACTTCTTGGCTAAAAACAAAACTAGTCAGTCACTCACCAGCACTAAATTCTTTAGTCCTTTTTCACCCATGAAGACAGTGCAATAATCTCAGGGAATTAAGGAATAATTTACCAGTGATCTGCACTCAAGAATTCCACCCCCATCCCTTCCCCTGGCAACATATCCCCATTTCCATTCATAGTCCTCGTCTCAAAAAATGGATGACACATGAGGAAAATAATTTCCATCCCTTTTACATGGTAGTAATTCTCAAAACTGCCCAGACTAAAAATAAAACAGCTCTTAAAAGATCTCACTGTCTTCAGTAGGAAACTCACAGTTGCATGCTCTCACATGCTGTTTGTAGCAAGTCTGAATGGAGAAGGAAGAGCAGCACTGCCTAGCAGAACAAGGGATAGCTGCAGACCTCAAAGGACTTCCTAGTTCCTATTGACTCCTAAACAGGATCAGACTGGAAATGGTGCAGAGGGGAGCTGCCACAAGGATTCATGGGTTTGCAGATCTGTCTCCTGAGAGATGGCAAAGGAGCTGCCATCCCACACTCTCTAACCCAGCATGGTGGAGGCTGGAAGGTAGCATAGTTACTTCCTACCTGTACATCAGGGGGGTAAACACCAGGGAGGCAGCTGAGCTGTGAGCATTCAAGGACTGTGGAATAGCCCTTCAGCAAGGAATGTGATGGACACCCTTCCAGGAAGGGGTATACAACTGGATGGCCTGTAGGTCCTTTGACACACTGCCATAATATTTTTTCCCCTGGGTCATTTGCCATGATTGAATTTTGTTGTGTTTTGATGAGAGAATCTGTGTTATGGTTATGCCTTGCCTTCCAAGGTATCCTAAGAAGCTGAAGGCCCCTCTGCTGTTGCTCTTCCTGTATTTTCCCAAATTAGAAGAAAGAAATTTTTAATGTCTTTGGGTATCTAGTTTAAGGATTGCCACAGTGAAAATAATTTCTTATGGCAATTTGTATTGACTTCTGATTGTCACTCTTTTCTTTGTGTTCCTACACTACGTATGGTGAACCTCATGCAAAATATAAATAAAATGATGAAATAAGAAATTCCTGGATGTCTATCACTGTAATGGTCCATGGATATCCATTATTTATCTAATATTTTTATGCCTTTGCCTTCAAATCCACCATAGCAGTTGTTCTCGGGCCCTTTATTTTGCTTTCTTCATTAAGCAGTGTCTTGCAAACCCTGTACTGTCCCCCTGTGATTAAAATTGTACATGATATTAAACCAGGCCTGATCAGGTACCTCCATGTGCAGTTGTCCTTTGTCAGGCATCCATACAGAAAACAGCCAACTCCTACAACTGCAGCCACAGTCAGCATATTTGTGTAAAAGCCCAGCCAAGCAAAGTAGATGCCAATTTTCTCTCCATAGTATTTCCTGTGGAGGAGAAAGGTGTGGGGTTTTTTTTTCTGAAACGCAAGTAAATTTGCATTCCTGTTTCAAATGGCTCTTAATTTCACACATTTTATGCCAACCCATATTGTCATAGTCCTCTGGTTTCAAGTTTGGGATTGCAGTAGTATTGCATGTTTTTGTGAAAGGATGGAAATGGAGGGGGAGAAATGAAAAACAGAAAAGATCATGGCTGCAAAGAAAAATTTTAAGTGGCTGCATTTTCATCATCATGAAACCAATTTCAAATTATGCTCCTGTGGACGAGCTGATCTGGATGTATGTATCTTCCCTCAGAACTAACCTGTGTCTCTTTGACTTCCCCAAACCAGACCTATTGTGTAGATTTCTCTTTCTCCCTGCATTAGTCCAGTTCCAGTTACACCAACCTGATGAAATCCAGGGGTTGCAGTTTGAAAATGTTTTTAGGATGAGCCCATTCTCTGTAGAGGAGATATCGTTCGCTTGGGCAGCTGGGATCAGTCGACAGGTGCCTAAAACTCGACTGCAAAACAGAATGAGCACAAGAAGACAGCACTAAAATCTAACCAGAGCAGCTCATCTCTCATCTCTACAGACCTTCTCTATGCCACAAAGCTAGAGTCTGGAGTAGCATTTAGACAGTCTTACTGCAAGCTAGGAAAAGGAGCAGCAGCTCTGGGAGCACACCAGGATTCAGGATAGAAGATTGTCAAAAAGGCACTGAATGCTAAAGTAAATGCTGTACATATGTGAGCTGAAAATAACAGGGACTCATCATGAACTCAATCTAAGCACATGTCAGCATCTTGGCACTTAGGAATAGAAAATAAAAAAGGATCCATTCTAATTAGAGAACAGGACTGAACTAAAATGGATTTTAAGTAGCTTTAACATGCTACACATGCTTTGCTTCAAAATAGTACTGTACTAGAAAACAGGCTGGAAAGACTGAGGGAAAAATCCAGGGCCTCTAATCTCTGCTTTAAATTTAAAAGAGAGTTCACGTGGAGATAATCTTTGCATTTCTTAGTAGGTTATAAAAAAAGCTATTTCAATAAAACCTGTTTTGTTTGAGACATTTTCCATTCTATACCTGAGATGCAAAAACATGAGTAATGTTCGTAGAAATCTATCTGCTACTTTTCATTTTCAGCATAGCTGTTATGTATAATTTAAACTGTATAAAAAGACAGTCATTAATTACTAGTCATAAATACTGAGTCCAAGTTCCCCATGCCACGATAGAAATATCCTGCAAGGCAGGTTTCAAATCTTTAAAAGGAAACTTTAAAAATGGCTAGTCACAAATTATACGAATTCTATTCTGTAAATCTTTGATTACTTACAAGAAACATGGTTTGTCTTGATTCTGCCTTAAAAATTTCTTTGAAAACCTTGGAGGCCTCCTAAATATTTTAAGCCAAGTCCATGCAGCTGAAGCAGTTATCATTCCTGACCTCCCATGTTCTCAATGTCTCCTTGACAGAACACACCTTGGACACAGAATGGTGGCTCTGAGGGGGACAAGTTGGGATGTTGCAGTTATGCAATAGATAGAATACAGAAAATCAGCCCTCAGTCTTTGCTTACTTTGCATTCACAGCCTCACATGGAGCTTTTTCTTTGCCAAATATTCTGAAATCTGATTTTTTTCTCCACAATTTCTTTTGGTGCTATTGCTAGCCCCGGTATACAAAATAATTTTCAGTATAACTTTCTTATTCAAATGATATAATTTAAAAAGCTTCAGAAGTGTAGCTGCAAAAGCTGGATTTGTTATTATTGCAAGGTGAACTTGAAACCAATAAAGGTTTTTTCTGCAAGATTCTGACACCTGTGAGGCATTGGACTGGCTGGGCAGAGTCTTCCTATAGAAACCTGAGTCTCATGCAATGTTTGGGAACAAAGGGACTGTTTCTCAATGTGCAAGACTTTCACACATCCTAAAATGAGATTTGTAGTCTACATCTTTATCAACAATTTTACAGGAATTTTAATATTGGAAAATAGCATACTAACGAAACATTGACTTAGGACTGTTAATGCAGTGTGTCATGGGAACTATCTATCAGTCCAGGTGCTTTACAGAAATACAAATCTAAGAACTCTCAAGTGATATATATTGTTTTTCCTTTATAGAAATACGCTTTTAACCAACAGTGCTTTGGAAGAAAATCTCTTTAGCAAAACCACATCATATTCTTAGATATAATACCAGTCCAGGAATAAGGCAATGAATAGTGCTTCTATCCTTTGATATACCTAGAGGATATATATATCTAGATATAGTTCAGACCTCTATTTCAAAGTGTATTTTAGTTACAAGCACCAGACTTACATCATGAAGGGGAAATGCTGCTTTGTAGATTCCAGTGTCCAGTAACTTGTTAATGCCAAATTTTTTCACATTATTTTTTGTTGCATATTCCACACGGGACAGGATAAAATGAACCTGAAATTAAAAAAAAAAAAATTTTGTGTCCTTGCAACCTGAAAGAAATCATATACAGCTATACCTGTCTCAGCATATAATCAAGTTAAGAAAGAGCAATCAGTGTAGACAAAATTAATTGCACAGGGTGTACAAACCTTCAAATCCCTCCATTAAATTCAGGTGGAAAAGAAGTAGGATAAATGTAAGTAAATTTTTCCTTCTGGATTGCCCCGGCTATTTCATAAATCACACAGGACTGTTGCATCCCAAACATTTTTAATTTTTTTAGGATGTTCTACTGAAAGTAATTACATTGATTTGATAAAAGGAATAGTTTCTTTTTATGCTAGAAATAATGCTAGAAATACTCCATCGACTTACAATTCGGCTTCTAGTTGCAGGATTGAAAAATGTGTCTTTGTCTTGGATGTAGAAGTTGGACAAATGTTCCTTTTGAAAAGGGGCAGTGAAAAACTCTTGCTCAGGTTTGATGATATTTTCGTCCACCCTGAAGAGTCTACTGAACCAGTTGAAGGCTGACTTTCGGGTTTTCATGTCATTCTGTTGCAGGGGCAATTTGATGTGCATTACCTCGGCGTACGTGCACAGCACTTCCCAAGGTGCATGCACTTTCACAAAAATAAGCTTCTCATCCAAAACCTGAGATGAAAGAATATTGAAAATAACTATGTAAGCATTTTCATTTTTACAATTCTTGAACTATCTAGAATTTTCTTTCTCTTTACAGCTCATAGATGACCTACTCTAAGTTGCATTCATTGTCCATCCCAGCAAATATATCATTGGCTTCTGTAAAAGCGCTGACATGAGGAAACATTCAGGCAGATGAAGGCATATAAAGATATATAAAAAAAGACAGTTAAATCTTCCCTTAATGCTTAATGTTTACATCTCTGCAAAGTATTTTACAAAGCAATTTAAGTGTAACACTTTGCCCATACAGGGTCATTAGGACTCTGTTTGCTTGTAGTTTGACAGGGCAGGCATGGCTCTGGAGCTGCCAGCAACTCCCCAGCAGCTGAGTTACAACCCAGTGTGATGGGAGCAGGCTAGGCACTCATGGGAGCTCCTGGGCAACAAGAATTCCAAGCTTCCTAGAGAGAATGGGGAAAGGGAAATTAGATGAAACTGCTGAAATAGACAGCACGGGGCATGTTTGCTCCCAGTGGAAATCCCAAACCCACAGCAGCAGTGTGCAGTGGGAACCCTGACAGCCACTCCTGCCTCCTGTCTACACATGGCCTGTAGACCTACTGCTGCTCTGCATTAGTGAGTGTCAGCCACATGACATTTCCTTATGTAGCTCATTGGCTCAGGAGCACTGATCTGATATCTGATCCAGCCTGGGGAAATGTCCAGTTTCAAATGTTTTTCAGTCATAATCACAGCAGAACTATTGAAGACTGCAATTTGTAAGTATAACACCAGGTCTGCAGCAGCCTTCCAGACAGCAAGCATTTACTTTCTTGTGAATGTGAAGAACCAGACTGCATTCGTGGACACGCAGCTGGAGTCCTCACTGCAGACAAATAAATTCTGTGATGCCATAGATTCTAATTTGGGAGGAAGGGGCAAAGCGACTATTTCTGAAGCTCACTATAGACTGCCAGACAACAGCAAAGTTAGACTGGAAGTGATTGTCCTGGAGAGGGAGACCCAGATGGAACACTGCGGCCCTGCAGGGCAGGAAGAAAGAGAAGGCATTTGGAGGGGCTCTAACCTTCCCTGCCAGAGCCAGCAGCCCTGCAGCTGGTGTGCATTTCCACAGTGCTCTTGAACAGCCTGCAGGTGACATCGCAGCCTTTTGAGAAGCAGGGTCACGCGCAGGAGCCCTGCGCTGCTCTCCTGGCAGGGCCATTCTGCCCCAGACACACACCAACCTCCCACCTGTACTGCACAGCCAGAGTATAGCAAGTACCCCTCTGCAGGGTACAGACAGTCGTTTTTATCTTCCAAGCTCTGAGCAAACATGACCTATCTAATCTCCCAGCTTCATGATGTAATCTTCCAGCTTCCCTTTTTTTATTTTGCAGAGGAAGGAGCAGACATAAGTTTAAAAAGATTTTGCATCAGATCTCAAAGACACTGCTAATGGAAGAAAGGTGGGCCTTTTTTTCTTGAGAGGAGAGAAATCTTACAGTGAATTAATATATCCAGTTTCCTTAATCCCACCGGGGCAGCTCTGCTCTCAGAACAGCCATTCACACAGAGAATAGCACTCACCGACCTCGTTGCTTCTAGTTGCAAGCCATTGTTTATCAGGTTTGATTCATATACTTGTCTCTTCCTCTGTTAAAAGATATTGAACACTGTAAAACATCTGTTCCAAGTTTCACAAAAATGTATGCATAGAAAAATGGAATTGCTTCCAAAACCATCACTATGTTATCTCTATAACACTTGATAGCTACTGTGGTGATATGTACAGTCCTACCTACTAATTAATCTGGATCAGTTTTTTTGTCTGATATGGAATATTGCCCTCAAATGCAATTGTGGAGAATTTATCCTCTCAGTTTCTGGTACATTAGGTGTAAGAGGTGTAAGAGGTGTAAGAGGTGTAAGTGTGACTCAGATTTTTAAAGTTTGTAAATCTACTCCTGAAATTTTGATCTCTTTCAACTTTAGTCACTAAGTGAATTACATTAATCTTCCTTTAGAAAGTGTTCATCTCAAATGCTTTCCACTCCACTTTCCTTCCAGAAACCTGTAACTTTATGCTTCTTTCACAGTAATCATATGAGTTCACTCAGTGGTTCAAACTGTAGTATCCCAGTATATTTTAGTCCATGGGCTACATTCCCAAAGGAAAAAGCTGAGAGCTGTAGCACTTGTAGAGTCAGTGGTGCTATTCCAGGAACATTTAATGTCCTCAGAAGGACACAACAAGTTTTTCTCAGTAAAAATCAAATTTGTGGATCATTCAAATTTCATAGTTACCAGCACTTGGCAGATAGTGAGTTACAAAAAACCTGAAATGTCTTTCCAATCTTGAATCTGCTTCTCCATGCAGATGACCTCCTCCCAAGAAACACAGAAACATCCCCTTTCCCCTCAAATACAAAATGTACAACTCCATAAGGGATTTACAAGAAATTTTGAAACTCCATGTGAAGCAATCAAATTTAAAGGCTATCTGCACCAACTTGGTAGTTTCTCAATGATTTATTTGTTTATGTGAGTCAAGGGTAGCCAGCTCTCCCTGAACTACAGACTGCTTGTCAAAATACCAGCCTGGGTAATGGGGGGCACCTGTAGGCAGCTGGGGCTGGGAGCTCCTAAGTGAGCAGTTTGCTGGAAGAACATTAATTTAATGCACTGGGGACTGAGAGCTTTACTCCTGTACCAGGTTAGGCTAGGGCTGCAGTGAGGTTCTCAGAGTGACGTGGGCATACTACTTTCTTACTCCCCCATTCCTGTCATGCCACTGGCCAATTTCTTTGTTGATTAATATGTACTCAAAGGAACTGGCATCTCCCACTACAGGAACTTTAGAAGGACTCAGTGCTTTTTGTCACGTGGTTCTCCATAGCAATTCTAGCTGCCTTAAGATCTGTGCACAGGATCCAGACCTGTTGCTACTGTGCACGACCAGAGTCAATGAATGACCCTCTAGATAAAATCTTGGGAAACTGGATAGGTGCATAGAAAGCAGTCCTCAAGGCTCACCCACTCTAGGGGCAAAAAGATGAATCAGCAAATGGTAAAAATGGTAAAAATCTTCATAAGTTCCACAGGAACAGGTCAGTTGTATATCCAAATAAGTTTCATACAGTTCTTGAATATTTTAAGATGGTTATAAGTCCCCAAACAAGAAAATGCTATTTTTCCAAAACTTTATCAAGTCTTGAAATGAATAATTATAGAACTGAATGACAATATGAACAGCCCACCCCATTTATAGCTTGTTATTTCCCAGCTGAGCAGCTGCATGTAGAAATGATCTCAATGGACTAATCTCATATTTTGTGAAAAAGTATTTTTCTTATCTGTTTTGGGTGTTCTACCTTTTTATTCCACTGAATATCACCTTCTACTCAAGCTAGGCACAAGAAGAGCCAAATATTTCAGTCTGTTTTTTTAGGTTTTTTTTTTTTTTTCCCTCATCGATACTTATCACCCTTCTCCTTATTCCTTGCTTTTTTCAGGACAAAACCACGACCCTAGACTTTGATAGCACTCTCCATAGAGGGATCTCTCCATTCTCAGTAATTCACTTGGCTATTGGAGACAGTATAATGCTGTTTATATTTTTTCCTTGTATATATGTGTGTGTGTGTGTAATATAGACATTTATGATGTGTACATCTAATTATCTTTTTTGTACTGACAGCTCAAAATTATAATCACAAATGTGAATGAGTGTTTTTCTTGCAGTAATATATTTTCTTGCATTTTCAAGATATTCACTATTTATTTCATAGATAATAATGTTCTCCAGTCTCCTTTAAAGCTAAATGTTTTCAGCCACCTTGGCTTCTAAGAAAACTATGTAATGATTTCCTCTGCAATTTTTGTTTTATGAAAACTCAACCCTCTTACCAGTTTATGAGTATATTAGTACACAACACACAGGAGTTTGTCACTCTAGTAGTAACTCTTCTGCCCTTTCATCCCACCTCTTTGCTTCTTCCATATTCACGTGGTTGTTTCTAAAGTGAATACTACTCAATCATGAAAGTATTTCAACCCAAGTTCTGCTTTGTTCCAGTAAATAAAACAGGCAGGGGGCTAAATACCTGTTTGATTTTCTCTATAAATAGCATAAAAATAGATGCAGAGCAATTCTCATTTGTAGAAGTCTAATACTATTTTTAAAAAACTTTTAATCAGATTCCTTTAATAATTGATTATGGAAAGGAGTTCCCAAAATTAATTTTGCCCTCAAAATCTTAGATGAATGTTGACAATATTAAGGTTTCTAATAATGCATAAATTCAAATAGTGAGAAATAAAGCCTCTGGGAGGCTTTGCTAATTAGGGGCTTTGCTTTTTTATATAAATGATTGAATTATGTGTATAGTGATCTATGGAGGAGCTAGACTTTTACCCAGAGGAGTCTATAGTGGTTTTGCATTGACTGGGGAATACAGTATATAGATATAACAGTTTATTAGGCTGGAAGGTGGAGACCATCCAAAGTTTATTTTAGTATCTGGCATTTTGCTCAGCTACCTGCAAGGCTAAGTTGCAGTAATACAGCAATCATGGTAATGCTGCTGATCTAAATCTGACATAGGTTTTGATGATTGAAGGGCTAGTCAATAGACTAAGACACCTAGCATGCATAATCATACACAGTCTTAAGAAAATGAAAGCAGAAAGTAAGTAAATGCCAAGTATTACAGGCATGTGGAAGGATCAGCTTTTGAGAGCTGCTTTTTCACCACGCTGCTTTCAATTTCTGGTGATTGTCTTGCCAAGTTGAGGAGATTAACAAGATTGTGGGTCTGGAAATTGGTAGCAGACCAGTAGCACTTTTCCCCTGTCTGTTGTAAATGGTAGGGAAGATTTGCTTTGATTACAGTGACAGAAGAACGCCAACTTATATCTTCACTAAGTTTCTTTTGTGCAAAAAGTTCCCTACCACAACATCCATGTGGGTTCAGGGTAAAAATCCTAACTAAAAAAGAGAGCTTGAATAGCCTCCTCTGCCTTAACTGACAGGCAACAGATAAATCATAGTCAATAAGAGAAAGTACATGGGGCCCAAAGCCTCCCCTATGGAAAACAGCTGAAGGAAGTGAAGTGGATCATTGTAACAATATTAGCTGCCTCACAGTTTCTTTGATGGTGTTTGGAAACTTTCCTCAAAGTCCCTGCTGTCAGCATCAGAAAACTAATTGATTGAGAAGCTCTGCTCTGTAAGCTTATTTCCCTTGCATTTGAAGACAATCATAAAAATGAGAAGCAGAACATGCTATAGAGAATAAGCCCCAAAAATGCAAACCCAAACAACTCCAAATACATATTTTCTGATATACCCTTTGATTTTAAGCCAGCTTCATGGTTTTTTGCAACCTGATCCGTGACCACACAGAACTGGTAATACTGCAGTCTAGCCCTGCCCTCAACAACAGCTTCCAGTCACCCTGTTTGGAAAGATCCAGTTTTGACCTATGTAGCAACTGCAGAGTAACTCCCTCCTTCTATCTGTCTTCATATTCTTCTGTCATCCTTCCTTCCAAAGTAGTAAAATTTGGGTCTGTGGTTGCCTCAGGAACAGAGGTTTTATTTCAGTGAGTTTCTGTTTCAAAACCAAACCATTCAGCTGAGATGAAGGCAGGTGTGACCGTCCTCCTCCCAGTACCAAAGGTCCCTTCCATACTTATCAGACTTCCTGAGTAGGTTGGCTGAGCACACCACAGGCATGAGCCTGTCATTCTCTACTGCCTCAAATCACTGCATAAAATGGCACAGAGATACCCTTTTACCTGTAAACCCAAGTGCTGCTCTCTCACTGCAGGTATGACACATGCTAAGCTGTGGGAAAAGTATAATTCTTGTTTGAAAAGTTACCCAAGCTTATTTTTGTTCACATTTTTTTTTTCTTTTTGTGGTTTTATTGTTGTTGGTTATCTGAACTAGACAACTACAGAGGCAGGAACTGTTCATCATTTGCTTATGGAAACAAAATTCTCCAGCTCTACTTAAGTTCTCTGTACTTAAAAAAACCCAATGAGATATGTGTAATACTCTCCATGAGTGATAGTTTCATACAATTTGGAAAAAAAAAAAATCATCTATTTCTGAGAAGCACAGATTCCTCCATGGCTGGAAATGAAGGTTTTGCCCACATTCCAATTTAAATTATTGACAGCCTTTCTGTTTATTTCTGTTGGGGGGAAATAGATGGACTAAAATGACATTTTGCATTGATTTATCTTGAATTCACCTTTCTGGCCCTGATCCTTTGACTTTCAACAGTGAGCTCCTTGAGGACCTCAATAAATGAAACTGGTATTTGGGAGCATTCCCGAAGAGACTGGCTGTATTTAAATTCTATTCTGATGGTAAGCTATCCTGACAAATGGGGTACATAAATTGTGGATTTAAAAGATACGCTTTGAGCAAGAATTTCAATTGCTTGCAAGGTACAGTTTCTGGAATCTTCTCCTGGCAGTCTCATTTCTGCTAGTGCTTGCAAAATTAATTGTATACCAACTCTAAAAGTTTGGAATTTGAACTGAGTTGCATATTTGAAACTTACCTACTAGCTTTTGGATCTATAAATTATGTTAGACACTTCCCTGAGGTTGTCATTTCATTAGTTTGACTTTGCCTACCCTAAACCAGATTTCAGAAACAGATGAAAATAAGAGAAACCCTGTGGATCTCCAAGGGCTTCAGAATCACATATTTTTGTCCCTTCTATCAAATCATACCCATGTTTTATTTCCTGCTGTCCTCTGAGCTATTTTCCCAAGAATATTGCTTACTACTATAAACTAATGCTGAACCATTCCATTACATTTACCCAATTATTCAGAAAAAGAGCAGAAAGCCATTCAAATCCAATATGACTCCCAGGATCTGAGTCTTCTCTTGCTGAAGAAGGACACATGGATCTGTGCCCTGTTTCTCTGAATTTGGTCAATTGGATGCCTAGGTTGTGGTCTGATTTTCAAATCCTTCTGTCTAAATTCAGTAAGAATCTGGGGACTCCTCCACATTCATAATGTATCGTTAAAAAACCACCCACTGCAGCACACAAAACATTTCCCTTCAGAAATCTACAGATGTCCACTAATAATTTGAATTCTGAAAAAACTTCCACATCCTGCAATTCGATGGGGTGCTGTGTGTGTCAGGCAGATTTTTTCCCAGTGACTAATCTCTAGATTTCACAGACCTGTAACATTGCACACAATCAGCAGAAAACTTGCTCCTGACTCCAGTGACATGAGGGTATCACCCTATGGGAAGAGACTTCACTAAATCTTCTATTTTTCAGTAAGCTGGAGTTTCCAAACTCTGTGCACAATAAAGCTCTGGATAATAGCTCTATAAAACTGTGAGGGAAGTCAAAGAAAGAGTAGCATGGGCAAGGAACCTATCTATGCTTAAAGCACCCTGAATTACACAAGATGCTACTTATACAATTTGGCATTTTCAGTTCATCATTGATCAGACAGTGATGTATGCAGTATTTAAAAATGATTGTACATGGCAATGCTCCTTACTTTGATTGCATTTCACCACAAGGGTGGAAGTAATTTGTCTCAGAAAAAATTACAACCAAATAAACAACAATGTCAGTAAAGACAAGCTATAAAGGGGTTTATGCCAACATCGCTGAGATCTGAGTGTAACTTGGGCAGCACTAACCCCACATCATTCTGGGAACTGTGATAGGCCAAAATGTTAATTCTAAGGATGCAAAGCTGCACCACAAATGTAGTCTTAATTTCAATCTCAGATATAAGGTATATGAGTACAGCCCCCCTGTTGCTTCAGCTTTTGCTTATGCATGGAAATACTGGTTTTGGCTTCCTTCTGACACATCCCAGTCACCCATGGCTCATGTGTCACTCTCCTGGCTGTACTCCTGTCCATACAGGTTTTGTTGGCCACTTTGCTGTCAGGCTGCACAGCTGGTTCTTGTTCAGCTTGCTCTCCACAAAAACCACCAGGGCTTCTTCCACAGAACTGCTCCCCAGCTGCTTTGTCTTCCCCTTATCTGGTCACTCATCTGATACGGTCTTTTCCTCATGTGTGTTGCGTGTAGGTAGATTGCTTCCTCTTCCTCAGCACACCACAGAGTCAATGTGGCTGCAGATCTTTGTGGAACTAAGAGTTTGGAAAGTAAAGTTTTTATGCAAGCACCTACCCACAATCTCCTGGTCTAATTATTAATGGTTTCATTCTGGCTAATGTTTTAACATTAATGCTGCACTGAAAATACTACTCCACTGCTCACATTTAATTTCCATCACTACTTAGAAAAGATGCTCATTATATTTTTAATATATTTGGGCAATGGCCAAGTATTACAAACATAAATGTAAAATGCTAATTGATAAAAACAATTCTTTCCAAAGGGGCAGCTTTTTTGTCTAATTACCTCTTTCAATTAATTTATATTGCTGATCCTGTGATCATGTGTAATACAACATCCACCCACGGCAGGACTCCCTCAAACCCTACTAACGACATTCCTTATGGCTGTCCTGTTAATGCCAACAACAACACTGTGTAATGAGTATCAACCAACTTAGCTACAGGCCTTTTTACTCCTACTCTTCTATTTCCTAACTGCAAATTATTATTTGTATATGAGCTGCATTCAGTGATATCTTTGTCCCTTCCTGTCTCTACCAGAGGCTGCTCCTGGAACATGGATTATTACTAAAGCAGAGGAGGATGTGGGTGGGTGGGTGGGGGAGTGCAGATGCCAAGGGAACAATCTCATGGATGCTTATTTCTCAGACAGTTCAGTGGCATGGCTGAGCTCATTTTTGTGACCCTGTGTGCCATAATGAATGTAGTCCTCTGATGGAACTGATGAAATGATTAAAGAATAATACTTAATCTATTATTGTGCTTCATTGATAAGGAGCTGTGGAGCTGTGGATACTAAGGAGCATCAAGAAGTCACTGGCTTGAGTCAGAAACTTTGCAAGGTCTCTAGCAAGGACGAAGCTGCTGAAGTGTTAAGGGAAAGAATTATACAAGAAAAATTCTGGTGGCAGATGTGCAGCTACTTAGCTATGTCATCAGAAGTCAGCAGAATGTCAGCAGCTGTGTTCATAACAGTGGTCTGGAGCAACTGGTCATCCACCTCCTCTGGGTTCCTCTGAATACTCTGATTTAATTACCAAAGTCCACTAGGGGCCTAATTAAATCACTGTAGGTACAGAAAATTTTCCCAGTGTTAAGATCTTGGTGTCTAACTCTAACCTGACTCCAGCATTTTCCTGCTCACATCTTCTGAAGGGTGGCCTCTGAGGAGGATGCTCTGAGGTCACCAAGCACACGCTGACAGACACGATGGGCAGTGCTCTGCCCATCTACACAGCAATCTAGTGCCTCGAGCCCTGTTCCCTGCTCAGTTTGATGGGCTTCAGTCTCCCAGCTCCCAACTCTGAGGATAAGTAAAGCAATTGCTGTTCTGGGTGAGGGCACCGTCCCTTCAGCCCACAGCTCTAACACCCAGTATATGAAAAATAACTCACCTTTTGCTTTTTACGATCACTCCTCTTATGAGTCATTTTTTTACTTTCATCTTCATACACCAAAACAAAGTCAATTCTTCGCTGCCCATCTTTGAAGAACAAGGAGTCAGGCTTATCATCAAAATCCACCTGAAAGGCAGGTGGTATAGGTTAATATGAAGATCTTAACTTGCTAGTTCCTTACTTGCCCTTTACACAGTATTTCAATGAACACAGAAATTCAACATAAATCAGCCTTGTGTAACAGGAAGCCCAAAATGACAAAGTTGCACATAACAAAAAGAAGAAAAATAAATTATCCAGAGGAATTTGTCAGGTCTCTGCATGACATCAAATCAATAGAACCTTGACTTAACTTTCATGTTTAAAAATGGTACATTAGATTTTTATAATGAGAGAAGTACTGGGATGCAGCTCCAGTACCAAATAATGCATCTGTCTAGTAATCTGTACACCATCATAGACATATCATTAGATAGTTTGTCTACAAGATTGTTGTTGCCTGATGTGAGTCTCAGAATTAGTGCATTCCCATCTGTTCCCTTACCTGAACAAATGTAAGCATCTCTGTAATTACTAAAAAAAAAAAATAAAAAGAAGCAGTAGTTTCATGCATGCTTGTACTTAAACCCACCACTGCCAAGAGAACAAAGAACATGATCAGAGCAGAGATGAGATCTCCAAACAGACACATATTATCTGGATTTATTTCTCATTTTATCTGCAACAACTCAGCAAGCAAAAACACATTGTTGTGTGCCACACATCCATCATGTTATAACAGATGCCAAAATCAAAAGTTTTAATATATCCATAAGCCATTATCTAGTCCCTGAAGGAAAGTAGGATAGATTGTCATATCCACTAATAACATCTTAATGTGTTATTTCATGTGTGAAACGATACAGATACTTTGGTGACAGGGAAACCTGAACACTTGAATAATGATTTTGTAGTTTCTTAGAGTACTCGGGGGGCAATATCACACATTACCAACCCCCTCCTTTCAGGTAATATGCAGCTGTAATGTCATCCAAATCATGCTATGTAATGTGCACCAGCCTCTCAGGTACTTGGCCAAATCCATCCGTGATGTTAACGGAGGCGGCGCCACTGTAGATAGTGGATAGTTTCCTTCAGAAACCTGAAGTGGGACTCAGCACGGCACTAGAGACAGGAACATCTCCAAAGCTGGCCAGGCTCCTACACAGAACTGCAGAGGAGCCTTGGCCTCCAGCTGACTGGGCATGGAGGCTTGGCCAAGCCAGGATCAGATCAGGAAAAATGACACAGAATAATCTCTTGCATTTGCTGTGAATGTGGCAATGATTCCCAGATGTCCCATCCCTGGAATTCCACTGTCAGACCAAATTTTGTGAGACATGCCAGGTCAGGTTTTGGAGGTCTAGGATGTCTGGTCCAAGAAAGACCATGGAAATGTGGTTATGAAATGTGGTCTATGGGGTTAGAAACCCCAGCAGTGCAGCCTGAAATGGTTGTTCTTCAACTGTGAAGAACCAAGAAGAATGTCAGTCTTCAGCCAGGAACACCCAAGTTCCAGGGAGCATATAGTGTTTTAGGAACCACGTGTCAGTTTTTCCAAAACAAGTATTCTCATGGGGTTTTTTTTTGGCAAAACCTCTCCCTGTAGATTATTTTGTAACTGTTTATTGGCTGAACCAAAACAGGCAACCAAGAGGTGTCTCCCTGTAATTATGACAAAATTTCCATATTTTAAATAAACTCAGGGGTGTTTAAACTCACAATTTTTTAATGTTGCATGTGCAAAGGCTAGGACCTGCTGCAAAGAGGTCCTGTTGATTTAGTTGCTTCAAAAGTCTGAGCAGATTCTTGAACAGAACAGTTTTCTTTGAATGCCACCTGTGTGTTGGGACTTGTGACAAACCTGACAGCAAGCAGCTGCTGACACACATACACATATGGCCAGTATACACACATTCTGCATGTCAGTTTCACAGCCTGGGATAGGATTTAGAGACTACCTAGGCAGTCACCAAACCAAGATAAAATAGCATACTGTGAAAAAAGTTTTAGGAAAAAAAAGGCATTCAGTTTCCAGATGACATCACCAGACCACAATGACATCAAGTATTTCTACCAGCCAAAGCAAGTCAGAGGTGTGAATTTCTAAATTCTTGAGAGATGAAATTAGCATAGTCCTATCAAGAAATCAGAATTGGCTGTGACAAGCTTTCCTCCTGCTGAGGACTAGTCACAGGTGTAAAACACAGACTTGCTGCTATAATTTCCAATCTCATTTAAAACATAACCACGATGATTTCATGTTGACAAGATTGGCTATAGGGAGGAAAGCACCACCAACAGCCAACAGCCCCTGTTGGGACACAGCCTGGGAGCTGCTGCTGTCCCCTAGGACCACGGTGGGCTGCGGCACACCGCGGGCTCCGATGCTGCAATGTGGAAACACAGGGCCCAGATCCTGTGAAAATCAATAACAGGGGGAAGGGTTGCCACTGCATAAAGCATGAGGCCTTTTAACTGGGCTTTTTCCTCTTTGGAATCTTAGAAACATCATTATAATAACTTCTGTTTAAAGACACACAGTTTAGTTGTGAAAGTCAAGCACTCAAAAGCATAAAAGTAGTAATAGCTTTAGCTTTTTTTTTCACTGCAGCTTTTAGGACATTTTTTGATATGACCTGTCCTCAGGATAAAAAAAGACATGGAAAAGAGCAAACATCAAATCAAGTTTTGATAGAAGAGGACTTGATGGTAATTTGTGTTTACATAATTTCACACAGTAATTTTCCTTTAAATGTAGTCTTTTTTAAGCTTAAAAAAGCAGTGATAACTGGATTATCATTAATAATTCGTCATATTAAAAACTGTTATACAGTAGTTATAAAAAAAAATTTATAAAATCTGCCTGTTAAACCAGCATTCTGACTGATAAATTTACTTACATAAGTGTTGTCATTCACACGTGTGTATAACTGTTATTACATGTATACACCTTAATCTCTCTCTTTCACACACCACGCACATATAAATTGAATATAGCTGAAAGATTAATAAATATTTGACTGCATGAATCCAGACACACAGAAGTTTATACTTATGGAGTTAACTTCTTATATATAATCTCCATTGCTTTTAATCACAAGGACATTGTTCAGTTGGCCTTTCCATAGACATTTTATGTATCAATAAAATAATAAATAATTGACTCATGAAGCCTGAATACTTAAGAGATCAAGATTTAGACCTACACAAATAGATTTTTATGTAGCTAATAATAAATTAAATATTGGTCAATTAAAATTAAGAAGTAAAATGTAAAAGAGAAGGTAATAGCCAAGTTTCCAACAGCCACATTAACTTACTTGTGTGGTGTATTTTGTAGTCCCTAATGGATAGCTGGTAATGAAAAATCATATATTATTCAACATAACTACCCAGGGAAAAACAGGACTGGAAACCAAAAAGATGTAGTCTACTTTGAAGTTAGCATTTCCTTTGAGACAATGGTTGTTTTGGAGTTTTTTTAATATGTAATATTATTTGACAGTTTTACAAATGTTACTATCATACCAGTGCACACAAGCTCGCATGCATAGACAAATTAATGGGACTGAAATTTCAATACACAGTTTTTTAAAGTATCAGTAGCAAACTATAGCTCCAAATAATGAACAGGCCCATTGGCACCTCATCTAAAATACAGGACTATTTACTGCACTATTTAATTTTTTACCCTTGGCATAAATACGTTTTTAAGTACTGATGAAGGCAATCAGTTGTGCACTCTAATGTTTTAATAATACTCTAATGAACAGCAGGTTAATACTGATTAACACCACTAATAAAAAAATATATATCTATATAGCTGTGAAATACTAATTATGCTTAGCACACAATCTGCAGCCTTTAATGACTATCTAAGTGCTGGACAACCAACTGCTTGCACTATCAGCTGCTTTTTTAACAGAAGGAATCTGAAGGAGAGAAGGACCTGGCCAGGATTAAAGTTTTTTGTAACAATGAGGTTGCAGTTCTGTGGGCTAGCCCAGAGCAGCATGGCCACGTCCATGCAGCTGCACCTCTGTGCTTCAGTTCGGTCACAGCAGGTGAGCGTCACAGGCTCTTCAGGGAACAAGACAATGGAAAGCCCAGAAATGTGTGTCATACAGACACCACCTCCTCACCAAATGCCTTCTCCATGCTGGGGCCCTCAGTGGCAGCAGATGCACAGCCAGGGGGTGGGTGTGGGATCCTGCTGCGGCTGGGAAGCGCTGCACTGCTGCAGCCACGCTGAAGGCGCTGGTCATAAGCACACCTCTGCCAAGCACCCCCTTCCCTTACACACCTTATCTTCCTACTTCCCGAGTGTGTCCCCCTGCGGCCACCTCGGCAGAGGAATAAGGAGCTCACTGCCCTCTGGTAATCCAGCACAAGCCACCACCAGCCAACAGCACCGGCTCTCGCAGACCCCGGGACACAGCAGCACTTGGAACAGGGGCAAGTGGGGCAGCAAGACAAGCTTGCCCCAGCACAGAAGGCTGAGGCAACGGTTTTGGGAGATCCCCTCAGCCCCTGGACTCAGAATTCATCAGGAGGGAGACTTCTGTGTGCCCTCCACACGTCTAAGCAGGCTCGCTGGTGTCTAAGGGGAGCTGCCGTGTCTCTCTGAGAGCTGCCCTGTAGTCATGGCTGCACGCGATGCCTGCAGTAAAGGAGAACATGCAGGCGGAAAGCTCCTTTCAGCAGCAGCTGTGACCCAGGGAGGAAAAACGGCTTGGCACTTCCAAGAAACCTGCCTCACTTTTCCAGGCTTCTCTAGGCATGATATAGTTAAATATTCAGTGTGGATAATGGTGGGATGGGCAGCACAGAGACAAGCAGGAAGAAAAATACATGCACAGGAATTGCAGCTATTTATTGTTTGCTATACCCTGAACAAGCACAGTATTGTAAGCTGGATTTTTTTAAATAACAAGAGGTTCAGCAGGAATGATTTATCTAACTGGAAAGATGAAAGAAGTGCTTTATTTTGCCTGCAAGAGCCTTTGGTGTGACTGCCAATAGCGCCAAATGTAATCATTACTGGAGGGATAAACTACTTGTCTGCAACCTCACATAATTTTCAGATATGCTTCAAAATAGCATCCTGCAGCATGCCAGTGAATAAATCAGTACTGGGAGAGAAGAGAGCAGAGCAGAGCCTGTGAAACATTGCCTCTGCTGATAGGCACCTGCAAAAAATCCTCCCACTGGGGCACAGGGACAGGCACACGGGGGATCTGCAGGTTGCACTTCAGTCGTGGGTTTTATGAAGGGAAAAATTTCAGAGTGACTAATTAGGAGCACAGTTATTTCTCTCTGTCTGCTTCAGGGAACATTAAAACAAGTAAATAAAAAGAAAACAAACTATATTACCAGGGTATCAGGAAGGATAATTATTTATAAATGACTTTGAGATCATCTGAAGAAAAAGTTGCAGAAATACAAAGTTCTTCTTACTATCACAACCACGTAAAAAGATTTTTAAATTGCTTTAGGTTCTGAGCAACCAATAGAGAAAACTTTCTGACATTAATACCAACACAAGAATTTATTTCTGGATTATATTGATATACATAATATAAAAGATAGTGCTGGAAGATGTAAGTTTATTTGCATATTGCATAATAATGTTGGTCTGTCTCTGGAGGACCATAAAATTTCAGTGCCTTTAATATTTTCCTTTATTATTCATGTTTTTAATAACAACAGAGGACTGTTTTCATTCTCTTTTTAGCAATAATGTGAATATTAGCAAGCACTTCATCAGAAGAAGATTTTTTTTTTATTTCCTCAACACGCAAAGGAATTTCAGCTATGTAACAAACTGAAATAAACTGAGACTAAAGAGAAGTAGAAAAAATATGGGGTGTCACTACAGTCATGCATTTCTGTCAGCAGAAAGCAGCTGGTAACCGGCCAGGCATTGGGATGCCTTGTCCCCTGAGCTAAGTTTGGACCAGACACCCACTTGACTTCCTGTCTGAGTGTCAGGTTGCTGTTGCCTGCAGGAGGAATTCCAGTCACTCCTGATTAGAGGGAGACCAAACAGCCTTACTTTTAAAGAAAATGAAGAAAGTGCTCATTGAGAACCTGCTTTTCAGCAACTCCCACCTTTCATGGGATGCAAGAGCTGGGAAATTCATTCCTTTGAACTTCCCAGAAGCCTTCTTGCAGAAGAAATTGTATGTGAGGGGCAGCAGTAATAGAAAGTTTGAAGAAGTTAACCTTGTCCCTGCAGATATTCACTCTCAAAAAAATCTATTTAAAAAATCTCTAAAAAATCTTGTTACATGCCAATTCAAATTATCTACCTACAAAGCAGACAAGTTGCAAAATGAAACAACTAAAGGAAAAGCCTCGAATTAATGCTGTCTGTGCAGTTTAGTCTTCCTTGTACATGTTGTTTATGATACATTATTAAATTGTAGCATCACATGCTATATTTCTATGCTCTTTGTAGCAGCTATGGAATACTCCTTATTATCATCTTCATTTAATGTCTGACAGTTTTTTTTTTAAATTGTTTTATTTGTTTGTTTGTTGGGTTTTTTTTTTTTTTTTTTTGGGGTGGGGGTTTTTTTTTTTTTTTTTTTTTTTTTTTTGTTACACCTCATCTAAGTAGTTTAAATGCTTAAAATAGGGATTTTCTTCTGACTATGCTTTTGGTATTCTCCTCATAGAATCTCAGAGTTTTGCAAGTGTTGTGAAACTTAATTTTAAAAGATCCCCCAGGACAGAAAGCAACAGTATAACTCTCGTTTTAATGGTCATAAGGCATCTAAACATCTATGCCAAAACCTGTCCACTGTCTCCTAAATTTGGAGTTACAGCTTTATACAACAGGACAGTGACATCTTTCCAGGGAGCTTAGCAATTCTCTCTCTTCAAAGAGCAATACACTCAAATCTGGGTCCACATGTCACTCTCTGGCAAATGCAAACAGGGCCATGGATGTTCTCCTTCAGCACACAGGAAAAAGAAAATCTGGCTGCAATTCTACAAGTCTTGCACAAAAATCCTTTAGCAGGGGTTGCCCAATTATCTAGGACCAAACTCAGTTTTTCTAGTGGTAAGAGCCTTTCATTCCTTTCTGCAATTTCCTGCCACATTTAAAGCTTTATGAAGTACCACAAACAATATCCTCACAGATTTTTGGCTTTTTGGAGATAATTGTCCTATGCATGTGCCAAACGAGGCAGGGATTTTGTGGCAAACTTAGCTTACGATCCCATAATTACAGAAAGCACCATAAGAAGAACAGGACTGTTTCTATTAGCCAATAATTTACTTAGTTTTGGGTCCTCAGAAGAACTTGTAAAATCAAATTTCCAGAATACTTCTGGCTGCAACACACAATCTAAGCTTAGACAAAAGGCACAGTACTTCCCTTCCATTCAACTGTTTCAGGTCAGGCTTCCTCTTCAGTCTCTGCTGCTAGCTACAATTAGCCCTAATGTCCTTAGCAGAGGTTCAGCAGATGTCAATTTTTTCTTTCTGTCTCCTCTGACCCACTGAAAAGATCTAGATCAACAAGGAGGACTTGGCACAGAAAGAGCAGTGCAGAGATGCTGCTGAAACTGAGAAGAAACTACAATTGCTGGTAAACATGAGTAACCAAAAATAAAAATCAATTTTGACCATCAATTTTCAGTAGAAATAAAAATAAATTCTACCAAGACTGTTCAGAGGAGACTGTTCTAACCACAAGGTATATGACATTCCAGCTGTTTTGATGCTATTTCTCTTCATAAAAATATGTTAAAAAATCAATGAACCACAAGGAGACTGTAAGAAGGATTTTTCTAATATCAAAATCTAGGCACTCAGTTGGGAAATGGAAGCACTTGATTGCACCTCATGCTTCAAAAATGTTTAAACAGCTTCAAGTTAACACCTTGCTGCAAAACACAGGGTCAGGGGAGGTGAGGATGTCCACCTCCCAGAAGGAAACCAATTTCCAGTTACTTTGGGTATCGGTTTCCTATGAGATCTGAGGCAGGGGCTCTTGAGCTAGAGCCAGCAACCTTACAGCTGCAGAAAATCTTAGGTGAGCTGGGAACCTTGAACTTTGGACAAATGGAATGGACACCCCCAGGTCTTTCTCTTTCTTGTCAGTTCAGTCTCTGGAGTAAGGAATTTCTTGGTGTCTCCAATCTTTCTTAGAACTTTATTGGATATGTGTGTTTATATGTAGGGTGTGTTCAGAGCTACTTATTCTTGTATACACACAGAGAAATCCTATACATTTGTGAACAAAATTACATAGAGAGAGGAGGTGTATGTGTATATACCAGTTTATAGTGAATTTATATGGGTCACTTATAATTGAGTCCAGTCCTGTGACAACCTGTGCTTTCAGAGCTGAGCCAATTACTTCAGGTACCTTTAGGGAAATGGGGATTACAGCAACTTAGATTTAATCACAAAGATGAACTGCATGTGATGCAAATGCAAAGGAATGCTAGTCTTCTGGAACAGCTAGTGGACTGCTGCATACCTACAGGAGAAAATTTTACAGGTAGTCACAGTTAAAGTAAACAGGTACCCACCCATTCAGGAGTATGAAGGTTTTGCTGGTCTGGCACAGTTCCATAAGTGGGAATAATCACCTGGTTCAGTTCCAAGACTAAAATGAAATATAAAAAATGAAAATAATTTAGCATTTTTTGTGGTATAGATTTTTCATGGATTTATAGTTTTTATTTTTTTTTTTATTAATGCTTTGTGGAGAAGCCAGTTCATTGTACTTATTTAGTGTTCAGAAATGGAACAATTGTGTGTCATACTTCAGTTACAATCAGCAGGTAGCAAGAAAGTGAAACGCCAGGATGACAAGGTAATGCTAGGAGAACATTTTGGCAGTGATGCATCCCTACAGTGATGCAAACAGCATCCCTTTAGTAGTATTTTACTAGTTATTTAGTGTTTCAGAAACTCCATGGACATTTTAGCAGAAGTTTATTTTTCAATGAATAAGGGTACCAGAACTGGCTCCAGCTGTGCAAACAACCTAGCTCATGCTGGCTGTACTTGTCAGGCAAGAACAATAACAGTAGCAAAGAATTTTTCACAAGGCTTGGACTGGTTGTTATACAGGCGGTGATACTGTAACATTCACTCAGTAACACATAACCTAAAAACACACCTGCAACAACGGTGGCTATTGATGCCTCAGCTACTCCTCACCCGTTCCATCAATACCTGTTAAAAACCAACAACCTGGAAACTGAACTGGATTCCTGAAAATACAACATGAACTAAAAATGGCTTTGTCAAATATGCTACTGCATGAAGCCATTATCAAGCACACTGGGAAAGCTGGCTACCAAATCAAGCCCCGGATAACACACAAATTCATCCTAATAAAGCCACTGGAAATAAGGTACAGAAGCTTTACAATTGCTGCAAGGTATTTGCAAGGTTTTTTTTCTTCACAACTATTTTTGTCTCTTAAGGAGAAGTCAGATAACATCCTGAGGCTGAAGATAACATCAACTAGCTGAAGGGAGCAGGCTGCTTCCTGCCTATGCATGGCAGGCAGATGGATCCCATCCGTTATTTTTAGATCCTTAAAGCTGAGATGTATCTTAGTTAAGTCTGTCCTGTGCTGAGGAAGGGCCATGGATAACACAGGTACCTAAATGCCAGTGTTGTCTGGAAAGGATAGCCTCAACCAACCAAAAATGCTATAATACTAAAAGAAGATCTCCAAACTCTAAAATAATTAGCCTGTAGTACTTTTAGAATAGCTCAACACCCATTAGATACAAAGCCAGGAAAAACAAAACTGATATGCCTGGTTACGCTTTGGTTTAGCTTTTTTGCTTGTTTGGTTTTGGGTTTTTTTAACTTAAAACCTTCATTGCTAAATGGCCAAATTTTCATGGCATTTTAAGAAGCTTTTCTTTTTCACTGATGATGATGCTAATTTATAACAGCTGAAGATATGTCAAAACATTTAGAAAAGGAGCACAACAAGATTAGAAATCAACAGGACTCTCTCATGGCCTCCAAGCAAAAAATTCTTGTTTAAATACCCTTTCATAGAGTTTGGTTCCAGGTGGTGTTGTCAGTTTCCAGATCTCTGCTCTGGTGATAGCAAATGCTCCAGGGAGAAGACAAAAGCAAGTCAATGAATCTTTTCTGAAATATTAGAGCCATAGCCCAAATAATCAACCTTGAATAATCAAGGTCTGTGAGCTCTCAACAACATTAAAGTGTTCAGAAACATTCTCAAAATTAAAAAAAAAAAAGAGATGGAAAACATGGACTAGTGCAGCATTCAAACGTCACATGGCGAGACAATAACATTCAGACTCAGAAAACACAAGCACCTCTCAGCAGCTACTGAAAAATTGCTGAACATGTGCATCATTATGGTTTAATGAATTCAGCTTAGACTAGGGTGAGAAGGGAAATATATATTCTCAATGTCAGTGTAATGGGCATCTCCCTGCATTTCCTTCATTCCTTATTCTCTGTGTGGACACAAAGATATCCAGATACAAAGTATTTCTGAAAACCCACAGAAGAAGGAATGTTTCTGCCCACATGTAATGGGCAGAGGGAAGTAGAAATATAAGCATCTTGTTTTGAAATACAAACAGTTGCTCTGAAACTCAGTGTGCCGTTACACAAAACATGCAGGTGTGGACAGAGACATGAAGACTCTTAGCCACTGAACTGCAGAATCAGGAGTTAAAGTTGCCTTTTTGCTAAGTAACCACACCCCCATCATCTGTCCTGTCTAGAAAACCCTTCAGACAGAACTGAAGCGGGAAACATGGCATTCACAGGAACAATTCCAATTCTCCCAAATCCTGATGGATCTGGGGCTGGTCAGAAATATCCTTGTGAAATTTGTAAGTGAGTACAACTTGTCTCTGCATCAGGGTCTCTGTCCAGAATACCTTCCTCCTGATACGCTGAATGTCATGGAAACTTTAGAATTGGGTCCATATTTAATGTCTTAACACATTTGTACTTGAAATAATGCTCAAGAGAGTCCCTGGGTCATTGTCCCTGTGGAAGAACTTATGTAAAAGGGGCCTGCCACTCTCACGTCTCATGGGACAATAGCCAAGAACTTCTCTCAAGTTAATTACAGCTTAATGTTCATGTGAATCCAAAATTACAAAGCCTTGACACTGCTTGAACGGGTGCTCAGATAAGATTTGTTTTGACAGTGGTTTGCAAGGGCAGCTGTGCCAATTTGTGCACTTTTAATCTGGAAGAGACCATTCCAGTCTCTCAGAAATGCAAAAACAGTACTGCACAACTCAGCTTTGCCAGAAAAAGGTGCACCCACACAAAGTGCTTTTTATACCCCCAAAATCACTTAATTTATTTCTCCTACCTCCCCTCCAGCATTACGGTAAAGTCAGTTTTAAGTATGAAGAAAAAAACTCTGCAGCATAAAAGTTTGGTGCTAGACACTAAGAAAAACTTCCTAACAGCAAGAACAGTAGAAGAGAGTGCCTGGGAAGGCAGGTGAGGTCATGTGAGGTCTTTAACATCAGAGATTTTTTAGTACAGATTAATTAAATATCCTGGAACAACTTAGGCCATGTTGAATCTGGTGTCACCTTTACGAGGTTGGCCAAGAGGAGTTTTTGAGGCCATTCCCCACACCCAGCATCCTCTGACTGTAAGTCTGGTCCTAGGGTTCTCATAGCTATGTCTAAGGGTTGCTGTGCTGAGATTTTATATTAAAATAATAGTTCTTCTTACTCATATCTTCTTCAGAAATGTTATCACTCCTGTTAATATTTGAGTTACAGCACATCAAGGCTAGATGTTTGTGTTCTATCACCCAGCCAATTAAAGCAAAGGAAGTGCAAAGGAACAAAGAAATCTACTGGCTTTGTGCCAGCATACTCTGATTTTAATTGACAGATACATCAAATTCTGTCTTCAAGCAATCCAACAACATATGCTTTTGTCAGAACACTTAACCTAGTTTATTTCTATTGTGGTCATAGTTCTGAGTGTCTGCTCAGTGATACCAGTTGGTCTTTGATGTAGTCCTCTCAAAAGATGCTGTTGTAAAAATTTTAAGTACTGAAAATGTGCAAACTACATTACAAGAACATCTTGGTGGTATTTGAGCTGCTGCCTGGAGATTGTTCTTCAGTGTAGGACACTGAAGTGAGCTGTCAACACCTCACACCTTCCCTCAAATATGCCTATGCAGAAGTACTAAGTAGTCCATGTAAATCCCACACTACTTTTTTATAACCTTTGTGTATCCCATTCTTTTGGCCAGGCCATGGGAGATGAATCCTGCTGTTTATTCTACCAGTGATATTTTTAATGAATATTCTCTACAGCTTTGCTTTCTCACAGGTGAGCCAGAATTTCTGACCGGATTGAATAAAGACTCAGGAAATTCCTTGACAGCCAACACAAAATTTCCAGTCTTTTCATTAGTTAATTGGTATTGACAGTGGATGGTTTTGTAAGTTCAGTGATTTCTCACTGCATAATTCAAATTTAAAGGCTTTAATGAACATTTCTACTAGCAATCTCTACCTATTGCTACAGGTGAGAGGCTATGGCCTACTGACAGACATAGAAGCTGTTCTTTCTTTGTAAGAACTATAAAGAAGAACTAAATATAAAGAATTAAACCTTTCCTTGGGGTCTGAATAGCAAAATAATGGAAGCTGTCCAAAGCATATGCAGTAGGGATGAAAGGTTTTTTGCACCTGTAAATTAAAGAGGACTGAGAATGAAAAAAAAAAAAAAAATCAGTATTCAGAAGTAAAAAAAGATGCTTTCCAAAAAATTTAATGACAAGAAAACCACAAATGTTGGATAAGCTGATGTTTGAAAAGACCACTGTGCTTGGCTTTGTAACAAGGACATTGTCAAACAGGCCTGAAGATGCCAATCTTTTTGTGACAAAGAAATTCTTTGTATTTGCAATCATCGATTTCCTCTCAAATTAAAACAGTCAGAGATGAAAAATATCTGCAGCACTCTTTTGGCTTGTAAATAACTTGCATTAACTCAAATTAGTAGGCACCAAATTATGCTGAGAAATCAAGAAGATTTTAGAGCACTAAACTCATAGTACCTGGTACCTAACAAGCCAGTGAGACGTTGTTAAGGACAAGATCTCAGCCCTAGCACTGAACATGGTACCTCATGAGCAACCAAAAATGCAAAGCCAGGAAGTGACATCTGGAATCCCCAGGCTTTGCTATGGAGATCACATCACCTCACTTCCCACAGAGTTTTGTGAGAGTGCTGACAGAATTTTTAAACAGTCTAAGTCCCAGATCCTCTTCTTAGAGAGAGAAAGATAAGTTAATAGAACACTGCACTCTCCTCAGTACAAACCTGATGTGCTCCAGAACATCTGCTCAGCCCCTCCGTGGAACTTGCCTGCAGCATGGAGTTCCTGCTCCCCAGAGAGGGAAGTTTACAGTATGGTTACAGAAAGTGAGACGTTGCAAAGGCAGACCGCAGTGCTGGGCACAGCAACTGGTGTGCAGTGCCTGGCTGCATGCACAGAGCAGCAGTGGGAAGCAGGGCAGGAACGGGCAGCAGGCTGAAGGAGAACTGAGTAGATGACATTTCAAACCCCCATTCAAGCTTCCTCACAGCCCTGTCCTCATACAGCCGTGCCTGAGGCAACAACATTCACTGCATGCAGAAATGTGTGACCATTATGTACGCAATTAGACACGCTCAGGTAATTCAGGCCTCAAATAGACTGCAAAGAAAATTAGCATAATAACAAAATGCATCACCGACTGGAAAATATCAGGAAATATTTACATGTAATTTTTATTTGAATTGACACATTTCCTGATACATTTGGCAGCACTGTCAACACACTAGAAAAGAAAAAAAAAAGGTGATTAGTAAAGTCTATGTGTTCTAATGAATATCAAATTAAAAGTTCATATCATGTTTGCCACAGTGAGGCTCAAAGAACTGGGTGGAGTCAGATTGTTCCCATCTACTGGGATAAACAAGAAGATCCAGATGCTGATTTTTCCTGACTAGTGGTTCTCTGGGCTGTGATATTTTCACCATGCACATATGAGAGCAGACATTATAAAAGTATCAATGGTTTCACTCCATTCCACCAAATACTATTGGCTTGCATTTAGTAGCACTCATTCTGCTAAGTTCTGTGATTAGACTGTGTTTAAATTAGTTTTATTTCCTACCTGTAGACCTCGTTGAAGAATGATTTGATGATTTCTTAGCAGGAAATTATTCAACAACAAATCAAAAATCATGCTACTAAACCCCACATTCTTCACATTCAGAAAAACTATGTATTTGAAGAGAAATTGAATTATTTTTATATCAAACTACGCTTTACAACATATCACTTACAGTTAATAAGAGATCTACACAGCTGCTTTCCGTGTGAAAGTCTTGTTCACTTAGGGTCACCCGCAGTCTTACACCACGTGAGAAACATGGTGACAATTAGTAATGTTAAAATGTAGTAATGCCAAAATGGCTTTCCAGCTGTCAATAAATTACATATTTTGTGCACTCACATAGAGCAGATCTGCAGGTATCATCAACCCAAAAACCTAATCTATGCCACATAATAAGGAAAACATTGATTTTCATTTCAGAAGCCCAAGGAAACCTAATAATAAAGCTATAGATGATGCTGGAGCACAAAGGAAGTGAAATTGCTGTCTTGGAAGACGATTCTTTCTTGTTTGAAAGACTATTCTTTCCATTAAGTTATCTTCTTTTTCAGCTGTGCAAACAAAGGATGGGAACATGTGGAATGACTTTAAAAAATAAATGCTCTTTCATGGCTAACCCTAAACAGGAAAACATTCAGCTGGCTATATAATAGAGGGCATTGCAAGTCTGAGTCACTGTAGTTCACCAAAAATAATAAAGTAAATAGCAGGCAGTTATAAAATCAAGAGATTTGACTTTGTGGAAATGATTCTGCTGATAGCAGTACCTAAATATTTAAGAGACACTGAATAGAAATGTTTAAGGGGCTCAGTAATTGTAAAACAGTTCTTAGGTGTTCAGAACACAAAGATGGCCAATTGCCCAAAACCTGTGGCAAAAATCCTAAAATATTTCAGTGAGACCTGGACTAGCCCCAGCCTCAGTTTCAAAAACAAAACACTGGGCTAATGATGTTTTAGTTACAATTCTGTGATTTCAGAGTAATCTGCTGAAAAGCCAATGTTGGCTCCTGTTTCTCACTGCTGCAGTGCAAGCCAGAACCAGCCTGGCTTCATCCAGCATCCACAGCTGACTGTAAATCACTGCAGAAACTCAGTTGCTAATTAGAATATTCCAAATGTTTTTTCTCAAGCTAAACAGTTTACCCACGTTCAGCTGAAATGGCTGTCAGAAAGAATTATTTTGGCTCTCGTCTGTCAGTAGGCAATTTAAAGATAAAAACCCATTGGTTTTAGAATGTATTAACACGTCTACCTGCTATAATTTTAGACAATATTTGATAGGCTTTTCAGTTGTATACTGATTGTATGCATGGCAAACACATGGCTCACTTTGTCAAAGTACAAAGTAATGGAATAAAGTGATTAAGTCAGTAGGCATCAGACTGACATACTTTTTGGGCATTAATCTCTAGTTGGACTATGGGCTTGAATAATTTTCTCTTCTCCACACATATCTTTTTATAATCTAGTAAATAACGTAAATGTATTAAAATGATGCAACAAACAAGCCCTCTTAAATTTTTCAATTAAGGGCTGCTTTCTTTTAATTATATATGGAATCAGGGAGAAAACTACTGTAATGCTGACTGCCAAATGAGCCTGTTTCATGATTGATTCTGTCACACTACTATAAACTGAGGCATACTTACATGCATATGCATTTCATTTCTTTCATTTTTAAAAATAATGAGAACATTATAATTCCTGCTGTCAAAAATGTAAGTTCTTAGTTTCTACAGTCAAGAAAAAGAATGACCTTAGTCACATTAAGAACATAAGACATAAGGGATCAGGTGGGTCACTGAATTCAGCACCAGCTTACAGACAACTTTGACTTTTAGCTCTGTAAGAAAGTTCTGAAAGAAAAAATTTCTTTACTTGGTATAATCTGTTTTAGTCTGAAAAGGGATCAAGAATTTTTTCCTGTTGCAGAAAATAAAATCCAGGTTGCAAAGGGTGAGATAGACAAATTTTAAGAACCCAAATGGCATCAGGACAGATTTGAAGAACACAGTAGGCATTTAAAGTTACAGATAAATTCTTGCTGATGTATTCCAAAATGCCCAAGCAGATTGAGAGTTTTTAAGCCAAATTGTATCAACTATAGCATATGGCCCTTAGTGACCAGAATGAATAAATCAATTTCATTAATCGATACATCAATTATAGTTAATGTTTGCCTTGCCTAATAAATTATTTTAAACGCAAAATGTTTCATAAATGCACTTTTGAAAAAAGTATACAGAATCTTTAAGTCAACTAATAAACAAGTTTTTCTCTATGGTATATTAACTCTACTTACCAAAAAGATGCATCTATATGCAAGTTTAGAGTAAATAGGAATTGTCCAGTAGATTAGAAAGAAATTAATCAACAACAAATGGAAAATCAAAGGTGCGCATTGAGCTATATACTTGCTGAAATTAATGTGTGTCTATGAAATTAAAGAAGAGATGTAGGCCTCTAAAGCAGGATTTGGGAGTAATCAAAACATTCAGTTCCAGAAGTGTAAACTGAAATCATGATTTTGCAACTGCTGGCTAACAGGAATTTCCTGCCCTACTGTCAGGAGCTGTGGGTAATTCCCTGGGGGTTGCCAGGGTTCAGACTGGGTACAGCCCCAGTGGTGCCCTCAGAAATATCATTATGCAGTAGAACAAGAGGGGTTTACTGTCGTAGCTAGTTTACCAATAAACAAGAAAAACTTTTTTCTCTCAGAGAGCCTTTAAAATAAAAATTCAGGTTGCTACATATTACAATCTGTGAGTGAAATCAGTAACTGCAATCATTCCTCTTTGGTTAATATGGCTCTAATGGAAGAAACTGGCTTTCAGGGTTCTTCTGAAAAAGAAATTTAAAGAGAAATGTGGCAAACAAGCAGATCAATAAGACTTCAAACTCAAACTCATGAACATTGAAATAGTTCTGGTTCAAGACTGTTTGTCATTGCAGACTCTCATTTTAAAGACACAAAGGAAAGGACTGGATCCTGAGTTTTCTGTTTCAGAAATTGTTGTAACCACAAAAAAGGTAAAAGGTACAGAGTAATACCACTTGATCTATCACAGGAGATGCTAGCAGATTTTAAAGCAAAGGAAATAATTTTTCAGTATAAAACCCAAGCTTTTTTCTTCAGAACCCTACCTTCTTTTGTATGCAAGATGGGGCTACAATGACGATGACTCCAGGTTTGGCTAAGTAAAATTTGTCTGTCTAGAGCTTTAAGTAATTTTTGTAAAAGACAGATAGTATATAGGGCTGTTGGAAGATTGAAAGGAAGAAAGATTATCTCTTAGTCAAAGAATTTGCATATAGCCTTAGAGAAGGGGCCTGTGTCCCTGTTTCAGGATGTAATACACGTGGCACTGAGCAAGCTGCTCAAACAAGGTTTGGCCCAGCTTTGTCAGCACAGTTTTCAAGCCAATTGCCCAGGGTGCTATGGCCAGGGAGCTCAGCACTTCTACAGCACAGCTGGGCATTTGTCTCTGAGAGAGGCCACTTACAACAGCATGGAGTGACAAGACAGAACAAGGGGGAATGGCTTCCTGAAAGAGAGTGCTTAGATCACATTCTAGAAAAAATCCTTACTGAGAAGGTGGTGAAGCACTGGAACAGGTTCCCCAGGGGAGCTGTGGATGTCCCATCCCTGGTTGTGTCTGAGACCAAGATGAATGGAGCTCTGAGTGACCTGGTCCAGTGGAAGATGTCCCTGCCCATGGCAGAGCGGTTGGAACAAGATGATCTTTAAGGTTCCTTCCAACCCAAACTGTTCTATGATGATTCTATGATGAAGTGTGGTATGGTATGTGTAATAGCAAAATTGGAAAATGCTCTCGTTTCTGAAAAATGTGTCCCAAAGCTTTTGTCATTGGTGAGCATTTTTTAGACAACTTTGTAAGAAAAGCAGTGAGTTTATCAACTATAAACACAGAATGGGATTAAGATCTGACTGTACAAAAGTGATTGAAAATGAATTATTTTCTTGTGGCCCTACAGAAGATGCATTTCTGCCATTGCAATTGCACAGGACCCCTGCCAGTGCAATCTGGATCTCTCTGTTCAGCATCTTGTGCTTGCACAATCCATTCAGATGTGCTTCACCTTCCCCACATCTTAGTAGTCACTTCAGCATCCTACATTCCTGTGAAAAGGGCCTGGGTTCCTAAAACTCCATGACTCCCTAAAAACAGGAGTTAGGCTACCTGACACATTCCTCTTGGATATAGTGTTCAGGTGTGGCAAAAGCACCATAGACACACAGAGGATGAAAGGAATGAAAATGTTCTGTGCAATCCTTGGATAATTTGAGTTAAACAAGACATGGAGCCAAGCTGTTTATGAGAAAGATAAAAAGAAATCTGCAATTACTACCAGTTTACTAAATGAGACAGTGGACTTAAGAGGTAAAAAAGAAGGTTTGTGTACATAAACACTGTAACTTGCATTTAAACAAATGGCAGGCAAATGGAAGTTGTCTGGGCAATACTAATGCTGACACTGCCTAACTTCTAAGTGCTTGACTTCATAGCCTTAATGTTAACATTTTTCAGTCATAATATATTATTAGCTGCAACCAATTAGGGATACGATGGCTCCTGCTGGTAACTGGTAAAATTTGCATTTAAATATGGAAAAAGATTACTACTGGCTATACTGTATTATTTAATTATACAGTCAGTTTAGAAATGAAATTATATCCGAAGCATTTGAGTGATTCCCTTGAGCAGAAATGATGTAATAATTATTACTGCAATTGGCATTAGGAAACTTTGCTGAAAGTCTAGAATTTCACCTAATCAGGCAATTTGATTAGTGGTCCATATGCAGCAGCACTCTGTGCTGGTTCAGAGCAATCTCAAAATGCACTACAAGAAAAGTAATCATAGTCACTATAGACACTTTTTCTCATGGATCAAATGTATTAAGTTTCAAAAGTCTGTTCAGAATAATGCAATTAAATGCAATTAAATGTGTAAATTCAGTACCATGATGGAAAAAAACACAACCAACCAGTGTGGTTGTTTTAGCTTATTACAATCACTACAAATAAAAATTCTGGTTTCTGATGAAAATTCAACTTGTGAGGCCCAGTAACTACAGCTGGTAAGGTCTGACAGCTTCATGCCAGACAGAAGACCACATACCACAGACTCTGTGGCTTTGAAGACACAGAGGTTTCTAAGTTCCTTTCTGGGAAAAGAGGCATTAACAAGAAGAATGCATGTGTGCACACAGCTTTCTAATAAGAGTAGTGTGGGCAGTCTGATGGAAAATAAGATGCCTCTGCCTGGCATTGAAAAGTCCACTCTTCAACTAAAAATAAAAAATAAATGCATATGAAAATACCAGCTCAACAAATTTATACACAAATACATTCAGAAAACACGAAGGCAATAAAAGCAAGCTCTAGAGACAGCACAAAAGTTTTTCCCTGGATTTTGAAAACACGGAAATATGAGGATGTAAGATCCCAACAGCCATTACAGTCCTCTAACAAGACAAGGATGGAAAAAACAAAGTCGATTTCTCTGGAGAGAGAATGGCATGCTGAAGGTCCTGGTCATTTTGGTCACTGGTTAAGACCCCCCACGTTCAGGTGACTGAATGGACAGATCAACCACTGCACAATTACCAGACCAAGCATTGAGCTTAGGCAGGGTTGACAATTAGCTTTCTAAGGTAATGCCACCATCAAGCCATGCCTTTGGCTGCAATCAGCCTCTTGTTGGGATGGCTGGTCTGTCCTCTGGTTTGTAACTGGTGGCTTGTCCTTTCTGTCAGATGAGGAGTGGAACACACTACTGCCTTGTGGTCATTCAGCTGCAGGCTTAGCTCTAGTTCCTGGCCTTTGTCCTTGGGCAGAATGCCTGCTCCCAGACCCCAGCTCTATGTCACAGCAGAGTCACTGGCCTACATCTTCCCTTCTGTGCAGTTCTTACTGCTCCTTTCCACCAGCCAGTGAACACTCAGGCTAGTTCACTAGTTTTACACAAGGTCAGTGGTCACCCAGCCCAGCCTCCTGGCCCAAGAGAATCCAGTGGTGCTTTGGGTCCAAACCACCATTCAGTGCTCCAAAGTGCAATATGAGGGCACAGAGGCAGGGAAGCTCCCAGCATATAGAATCAGACAGAAGTAGTACATTTTTTTTTTTTTAGATCATATTAAATGCTTTTGAGCCTGTAGCTGCTTCCTGTAAATCTTGGCTCTGGGATGAGTGAGGAGCAGCAGGTTTTTAATCACCCGTCCATGAAGTGGCACATTAGAAATATTCTCAGATATATTATACAGTACTACAAGCTCTGAGGCAGATGCCAAAGATACTTGAGAAAATGTAAGAGCAGTGCTGACCATGGGACAGTGAGAGCTTTTTGACTGCTTGATGTGCAAAAATGTTGATGAAGTATCAGGTATCTAGCTTAAGATTTGTGCTTACAAGCAACTGATATAGAAGGATTATTCCCGGGGTGGAGTCATAGTTCAGATTTCGGTATGGTCACCAACCACCATTGTGAACAAGCCTTTCAGAGTAGGAACAGCAGGACAGCTTTAGACCCAGCAGAGTAAGCACATGATAGTCTGGCATAAAGTGCCATTTCTAGATTTCTCTAGCAATTGCTGCTCCTTCATAGAAGATTAGCCATCCTAGATTGAGTAAATTCTCTCTAAGAGCTTATCAGTAAATAATACTCATGAATTTAAAAATACAAGTCTCCTTTTGCTTGGCACAGAGAATAAAAATATGTGTATTTTGATAGTGTATCTCAGGAGGCAGCTAACAGAGCTCAGGACTATACTGTAATGATCCTGATGAAAAATGACTAGCATTGAATCTTAGATACCATACAGCTATAACAAAACCAAGCAGCAAGAATAATAAGGAGGAAAAAGCCAAATCCTTCCTTTTCTCCTATCTCACCTACACCGCTGTGTAATTCCATGAAATCTTAAAAAAAGCCCGCAGAAGAGGAAATGCACGCTTTGTTTTGGAAAGCAGGGAAAGACATTTTACTTTGGTGTCTGGAAAGAATCCTGCTAAACTGTTTTACGTGTCATGAACATACCAGGTGGCAGTAACACAGGAACAACCACAGGGTTTGTTCATTTTGTACAACACTACAGATCTCCATGAGAGTACAACCAGTGCTGAGAGACCCAGTGAGCCCTCTCCACAAACTCATTTCCACTGAGATTCTAATCCATTTCTTCAAAACTGTGGAAGAGAGAAAATGTAAAAAATCAGTTTTCCTATGAAATAAAACCAAATCCCGACCAGCAGCCTCTAGAGAGTTGTTTTTCATTTAAGCAGAGTTTAGAATGCTTACGCATCTCATTACTACATTAGGGAAAATGCAAGTGATGGGCTGTTAGGAGGTTAGTCATTATCCCTTGATATCAATATGCTGAGATTTGTTCTGTTTTTGAAGAGGAGACCAGAGTGGCTTTACTGCAGATTCCATTTTTTGTGTCAAAGGTAAGAAAAATGGCCTTTTAAAATGTGTGAATCCAGCTCCTAGACAGTAAGACTGGAAGGTACTAGTAATCCAGTGGTCCCAGCAAGGCCATCCAGTCTGATCCCTGAACCAGAGGATTTGACCTCCAGATTTTAATTCAGTTTTAGTATCAGCAAACTGGAGAAATACAGAAACATGAAATCATGGAATGACTACTCTATCCCTGCTTGCTCCAGGCTGGCACTTCAGCTGTGCAGTTTGGACCTGAAGAGCATCCTATGCCACTTGTGAGTGACATTTCTCTTCTGCATGAGCCAGATCTGTTCATATGGACTCAAACCTGGCATTCTGAATGCCAATAGAATGACTGGTCCTAAAGGTGGCACAAGAAAACAGCAAAGAAGATAATGATGATATGGAAAAGAACAGAATGCAAACAGGATGTCTCTAATATTTTTGCATGCAAGGTGTTCCTAAGGATCTTTCTGATGAGCCAAATGGTTAATGGCTTTGGTTGGTGAGATATACTCAGTGAGAGATGCAGAAGCTCTTCTGATGGACACATTTGATCTTAGAGCACAGGATAAACATCTATCCCCAATGCATTTAATTAAACTCTCCTCCATTCTGAAGAAACAAATTAAAATAAAGCAACCAAATCACAAATGATAAATGGACTATTATTATTATTTATGCTTTCATAATGAAAAATTTTGGAAAATAAACAACTGAAAAAATCCCCACACTGAAAAACACCTACTGAACAGCTACTCCCAGGCTCAGGGGACTAAGACTGCAACATCTACACACTTAGATAACTTCATAGACACTGCTGGATCCACTTATCTCAAAATAATAATTTTCATGTTTATGTTCTCATGTTTGGCTTGTAATCCTTCCCTACATGGACTGGAACATGGAAAGGAGCAGCAGCCTGCTACCTCAGGAGTTTACGCTGTTGTGTGAGAACTACAGGAGCAGGCTGTACTGCTGATATTTTAAGTAGAAAGGATGAAACCAAGAAGCAGAACAAGCTGTTTACTATTTCTGTGTGAACACTCTCCCTCCCCTGCCTAGGTCTCATGCATGCCCAGAACCTGACAGGTACATACCCTGAAGGCTGACTCTCTGTAGGACTGTGACAGTAAACTTTGGAGAGGACTGCAGAGTTTGGCCTCTGGTCAAAAGTCTGATAAACTTCTTTTATCCTTCCTCCAGTGTTGAGGGTCCCCAAGGACCTTATCGGATTGGAAGGTGTTTTCTTCATTGTTTAAAATAATGTGATTTATTTTTGTTTGTTTGGTTTTTTATCCCAGATCAACTAAAACAAAACAACTGTCCTGAAGCAGGAAATATAAAGAAGACAAGCTACTTCTGCTTTTGTCATGAGACAAATTTGCCAAGATCTACCTCAACCATACTGTCAAAATTACTACCCCTTTACAGAGGGAACTAGCATACCCCATAACACCTTCCATGTGTTTTACCGGAGGGCAGCCCTCACCCAGCAGTTGCCCCAACCTCCAAACATAGTTTTTTTAGCAGCCAAGCTGATCCCTTGGTGTTCCTCACCAATGCCAAATCTCCAGGAAGAAGCTATGGAGCCTTTTTGTTGGGAGCTGACAAGATTAACACAATTGTAATTGCAGATGGCTTTTTGGTCAGCCTTCAATGCCTATGGATCAATGAACTATCTAATTAGAAATCTTGAGATAGATTTATAAAATTACACCCACTGCTATTAAATTTACATGTCTCAAAGGAGATATATTTGAATTTCTGTAACGAGATTCTCAGCATGTTTGCTTTAAAGTATTTCCCACACTCAGATGTTAGACAGTGTGTTTACAGCAGGGTCCCAAAAAGCTACTTTAAATTACTTTAAAAACAGTGAAAATGTTAAGTCAAAACCTAGATGTACTTTTTAACTTGTGTGTAGGTGCAAAGACTCTGCCTGCAAGCATTCTCGGTGTTGGACCCAGAGTTTAGAAACAAACTGTACTTTTGTTTCATAATCAAGAAATACTTTGTAGTTTTAGCAATTAAAGGACTCCTCAGATTTTACTGCGGTGACCAGTGAGAGGACCCAAAGGAATGGCCTGAAGTTGTGCCAGGGGATGTTTAGGCTGGATATTAGACAAAGGTTCTTCATCCAGAGGGTGGTTGGGCACTGGAACAGTTTCTGCAGGGAAGTGGTCAAGCACCAAGGCTGGCAGGATCCATTTTAACCATGCTCTCAGGCACATGGTGAGATTCTGGGGGCTGTCCTGCGTGGGGCTAAGAGCTGGACTCAATAATCCTTGTGGACCCTTTCCAAATCAGCTTATTCTGTGATTCTGTGATAGATGAACTTTGTTTTTCTTGTAAACTCCAATAAACTTACAAAAACAGCTGGAGCTCTCCTTGGCTTGACTGCATTGCCCTTGAAGCTTTCTCTCTCCTCACTTGGTTATCAGCAAGGGACAAGTTAAAAAATACATTCAAGCACTGACTCTTCTATTCTTCAGTTAATTTTTTAAAAAATTTATTACATGTTCAAGTCTTACCAAATATTGTAGGAGCTATTGCTGGGTTGTGTCTTAAGTACTACCATCACTTTATGGATTAAATTGTGCTTTAGTGAGAAATTCCTTCTTGTATTTTATAGACAGCAGAATGATTAAATGAATTTAATTATTTTTCCTAGAATCAATTTGCATGTATGGAGATGATGAAATATTTAATAGAGATATTCCCTCCATTAGGGACTAATTCTGCTTTTTCAACATTGTTTACAAAAATGATGCTGTTCCCACTCTAGTCAAAGGGACTGCTCACAAGGGTAAAGTGTGCCTTGCTTGACCTCATCCTTATTCATTAATGCCTGTAAAAACTCTATTACACTACTTCCAAAAAAAAAAAAAACACAGAAAAAGAACACCAATAATCTTACTAATATTGCACACAAACTAATAAAACTCTCTGGCACTGCTAGAGCCCTCTGGATTATCATCTCAGCCTTCTTATTATCTCTAACTACAGTACCAAACCTACAGCAGTGGAAATTTTTTTGCAAATAACTAAGAGTATAAAGATAGAATTTTTTTTTTCCTGCTGGATAAATTACCAATGAACACATTTCAATTCTTACTATATATTAAAAAATACATGAAAATGTCACAGATTAATTATTTCAACTCACTGCACCCATAGTTATATTATTTTAGTCCCTTCTTCAGTTTATTTTCCTGATGAACTCAACTGGAAGAATCTTAGTGCCACTGCTTAATGAGTTCCTGACCAGATAAATAATCATAGAATCACAGAATGGCTTGGGTTGGCAGGAACCTTAAAGATCACCTAGTTCCCACCCCCCCTGCCATGGACAGGGCCACATTCCACTGGACAGGTTGCTCAAAGTTCCATCCAGCCTGGCCCTGTACACTCCCAGGCATATGGCATTCACAGCTCCTCTGGGAAACTTGTCCCAGTGCCTCACCGCCCACAGTAAACAATTGCTTCTCAATAGCTGACTGGCCAGCCCTCCCCTTGTGAATACTGTCAAGAGTTCTTCCTCTTTCACTTTTAATTTCTTTCTTTCTTATTCTGTACCCAGAACTCAACATGTTTTGCCTTCATTTCCATTTCCTTACTCTTTTCATTACTTCAACACTTCTTATTTTATGAGAACCTTCAGGGAAGACCCTGGTTGTGCTACATGAGTCTCTCCACTGATCTAAGCTCAAATCTGGTGCTTTTCTCAGGCTTTCTTGAATGACAGTAAGAGACCACAGCTTCTCCACAGGCTGCTTGGTCATGGCTCTTAACTCCTCCACTCTGTTAGCACACCCTTGGATTACTAATATCAGTTGCCAGCATCTTTAGCAGGGTTGCTACACCACCAATATTTTACAACCACTTCTCATACTTTCCAACCTGATCTGCAACCCAGATGACATTTTTTAGTTAATATTCCTCCCACAAAGGAAGGAAAGAATCCACAATATTTCACCCACTGAAAAGTCACTAATCTCATCCCCTTCTCCTGACACAAGTCCTTTAGTATCACCACACCACAGGAGGTGCAGGGTATCTCAACACAAGCACTTCTTGCTTGTGAAGATTCCTTAACTGACTCTAATTTCCCAAACTAGTAGAGGAACAGTCAGGGGTCTCTACTGCAATTGTGGAAAAAGAACCAAGAGCTTTCAGGCTGAAGAGAAGGCTCTGGGGAAACCTCATTTTGTCATTTTAGGACAAACTGGGGGCCTATAAGCAACATGGGGACAGGTTTTTTAGCAGGGCCTTTAGAGACAGGACAAGGGGTGATGGTTTTAGGCTAAAAGAGGGTAGACTCAGTCTATTTATAAGGAACAAGTTTTTAACAATGAGGTTGGTGACACACTGGAACAGGTTGCCCAGAGGTGGTTAATGTCCCATCCCTGGAAACATTAAAGGCCAGACTGGATGGGGCCCTGAGCAACCAGATCGAGTTGAAGATGGGGCTCATGGCAGCAGGGCTGGACTAGATGAGATTTAAAGGTCCTCCCAACCCAAACCATTCTGTGGTTCTATGATCTATCTCCACCCATGCTGGGAGCCTGCAGGACAGACACACACCATGGGAACTGAAGTTTTCCAGCATTTAGCCTGCTGCACCAGCTGGTCTCAAACAGCACCGAACACAAGAGGTAGTAGCTGTTTCCTACAGCAGAACACTGCTGCTCAGCTCATGCTGATGACTGTAATGTAAGCAGTCTCCTATGCAAATATTTAATGTCCCCTAATAAATCATATCTAAAAAATGCTGGAGAACCTGACTAACCAGATTAATGGGGCCAGATGAATTCCATCTACAAAAAAAAAAAAAACCAAAAAAACAAAAGGAAGTGAAACACTAAAAGCAAAGAAAAATCTGCTGTTGGTGGCAGTTCTTACAAAGCTTTAATTTTCAGTTGTGTCAAAATGATGATGATGAATAGTGGTTTAGTTGGAAATTATTTTAATTGTATTTAATGTAAAAACTAAATTGAAGTGCCTTTACACAACATTCTGAAACTAAGCTGCTGTTTCCACCACATGAGTCACAAAAACAATTAAAAGAATGTTTAAGGTCCAGCAGACTTGTAACTACGCTTCTTAAAGTTCAGTTTGCAGTTGAGTATATTTTATTAATTTTTCAATTTGAATCTGGCACTCATTAAGGATGCCTCAGGAGCTCACTTCTCAAGTCCCTGCAGGGAACCATACCTATATATCTACTGCTGTTATCAAATATTGAGAATGGGGTAGGTAAGAAGAGAGTAATTCCATTGAATTAAGCAAAAAAATATTTCAGATGTCTGTATATTCCCTTGGGATACAATCAAGACACTTCTTCTGTCACAGAGCCTTCAGAGAGATGTGGGATGCCTGAGTAAATTGTGAGGGGTGGAAAAGACAATAGATCTATGCTTAGATACTTGCATTCTTAGACTGACTACCACAAACAAACTATTGTTTGGTGGCAGTGCTCATGACTGCCAGTTTTCACCTACCACAGACAGCAGCAATAAGAAGATAAAGTGTGCAGTGTCCTTCTCTGCAGCTTTGCATTCCTACCCCACTGGCACTGAGACTCCCCAGTGGAACATAAGGCCAGAATACCGAGGAGACTTGGGCTGCTGCTGTGCATGGGAATACTTTTTGCATCCAAACCAGTTTGTGCTGCTTCACGTGTTTGTGACATTACAGCCTCCAGTTTTCACTTCAGCTTCCAGATCCATCAGACCGGAACCAGAACACCAGACAGCAGCAATGTCCGAGCGGTCTCTCCTCACAGCCAATGCAGCAGATGAGCTCACTCCCTTCAGAGGCAAGACTGTTCCACCTGCACTCACACTAAGACTGAGTTTGGAGCAGAAAACCCTAAAAACTGCAAGTGATATTAGGCCCATTGAATATTTGGCCCCTAATAAATATCTTTTTAATTTCATATTAAAATATATATATCAAGTATCAGTTTAATAATATGTATTTTGTACAGCAATATTTCAGACTGTTAGAAAGGACCATGCCAAAGACATTCACTACAGCACTACTGACAGTCCATTAAAAATAATCTGATTTTTTCTATTCATCAGGATACAGAGCTCAGCACTTGCATAGTAATTCTCCCCTCACCTTTGTTTCCTCAATAGAAGAACAGCACACAAAACAACCCATGGCACCTTCTTCAGAGCTGTCCTCCTTGACATTCACCCTCTGTTAAATAAATTATCTTGTTAAACACGCAACTGCAGCAGTTCCATATGCTTAAGGCCTGAAGCACCTTTTGTAAAGGTTTTCTCATGTCAAGCAATCAATATTTAGTTTTATTATTTGTGCATTACATAAAAAGCATAGCAATCAGTGACCCCTTTTCCTGGCTACACCTGTTAATCCCAAACTTAGGCTAATGTTACTTTATTTGACTCTTTTAAGTCAAGACTATTTAATTTATGCCATGTAAAACAAAAGCAATCTTGTGTTTGGTTCTTTTTTTTTTTTTAATCACAGCAGAAAACATCCACTTTAATATCAGATTCCCCTTGCGGTTTGCCACATGTCTAGTGGCAAACTATATCTTAAGCGCACAGCATGCCACCCACCCATGACTTCCAAAGAACTGGCAGGTATGAGGAAATAGTATGATAAGGTGATTTTAATGATAACTGTATTGAATGGCGTAAATTGTAACAACTTTATGGACAACAGAAAGCTGGGAGGAGTGGCTGACACCCCAGAGGTCTGTGCAGCCCTGCAGAAGGACCTTAAAGGTTGGAGAGATGGGCAGAGAGGAACTGAAATTCATCAGAGGCAAATGCAGGGTCCTGTACCTGGGGAAAAATAACCCTCTGCATGAGGACAGCTTTGGGGTCCACCTGCTGGGAAGCAGCTCTGTGGAGAAGGACATGGGGATCCTGGTGGAAAACAAGCTGTCCATGAGCCAGCAGTGCCCTTGTGGCCAGAAGGCCAATGGAATCCTGGGCTGCATTAGGAAGGGCACTGCCAGCAGATCCAGGGAGGTGATCCTGCCCCTCCACTCAGCCCTGCTGAGGCACATCTGGAGTGCTGTGCCCAGTTCTGGGCTCCTCAGTGCAAGAGAGACGTGGAGCTCCTGGAGTGGGTCCCACAGAGGGTGACAAAGGTGATCAGGGGAAAGGAACATCTCTCTTATGAGGAAAGGCTGAGGGAGCTGTGCCTGTTCAGTCTCGAGAAGAGATGGGGATCTCATCAGTGTCTATCAGGATCTGAAGAGAGGCTGTCAAGAGGATGTTTGCAGGCTCTTCTCGATGGTTCCAAGCAATAGGACAAGAGGCAACAGGAAGAAACTGGTGCATGGGGAGTTCCACCTGAATGTGATGAAGAACTTTACAGTGCAGGTGATCAAGCTCTGGAACAGATTGTTCAGAGAGGTTGGGGAGTCTCCCTCACTGGAGATATTCAAGAACCATCTGGACACAATCCTGTGCAATGCATTCTAGGATGACCCTGCTTGAGCAGGGAGGTTGGATCAATGACCCATCTTTGTGGTCCTTTCCGATCTTACCCATTCTGTGATTCTAAGAATCTCCCAGGCATATAGTAACAGATCTCATTAGTAATTCTTCTCTAATTACTCTTGAAGGGTCCTTTTGTGTGGAAACACAACATCTGTTATGGCATGTGTACATCTCCCCTTCCAAGTAACTGGAAGGGGAGATGTACACATCTCTTCAAATTCAACTCCTCTATCTGCATTTCCATATTCAGCATAAAGCACAAATCAGCTGATATTAGGACAGGTTTTTGCGAGGTTTTCACTGCATTACTTTTAGTAACTGTAACATTATAGAACTGCTGGAGTTCTGTACAATGTAACAAAACTCTGGCTTTTTTCTACATACTGAATTTAATGAGTTTTCTTTTTTACAAATGGTAATGCTTGAAAAGTCATTTTAAAAAATCTTAAGTTCTTGAGCATAACAGTGTATTTTTCCATTTAAAGGAAATTGTGGCTTGTGCAAATAGAGGAAAAACTTCAGGGAATGACTTGTGATAAATATCCACCATAAAATTTATTATTTAATAACTAGGAAAAGAAACAAAACTATTACTATTAAAGTTGTGCAATTTGCACAAACTAATACACTGGCAGATAAATCCTCCTACAGTTTGTAGACTTACCTGTAAAATGCACTCATATGTTCAGTACAGCTAAATTCAAAATACAGGAATAAAGAAGATTTTCACAGTATGGGAAGTTTTTCATGGACAACTGTGAATTCAGGTATGGTAAACACCCTTTTAAAATAGATTTAAATTGGGTATATGTATGAAGGTTGTATAAGTTTCCTAAATTCCCCCCGATTCTCTGATCTCCTCCAGAACTTATAAATTATAAATGGCTGCAAACTGGTAATTATATTGCAATTAAATATTTATATTCTTACCATTTGGTTTCTAGGAGTTTTGCAGAAAAATTAAAAAGTGAGTGGTATCAGCAGTGTACTTTGAAATGGAACCACACTTGGTGACAAGGTTGGTGTCATTGTGTGGCTTCAATTGTATACTCATCTGTGGCCTGGATTCTGCAAAGGTGAAGTGGCAGAATTTCAAGAGAGAAAAACACCAAAGTATGATGAGACAACAAAAAAAAAAAAAAAAAAAAAAAAAAGTAGGTCAACCATAAGTGTAACAGATACAAGAGGAAGGACATGAAGGCATGAAAAGTGGTTTAGATGTTGATCAGTGCAACACACCAGTGTTTCTTGGACCTGTGCAAGTCCCAGCTCACTAGGAAGTTTCTTGCTGCCCCAACAGTAACTCCAATAGTAATTTAATAAAATAACTGAGACCACGTGTCTACAGTCCTGCTTGTTTCTGCAGGAACGTACACGCACGAGATGTACACGCACAAGAACAGAATGCAGGGAGCAGAAATTCCTGATTCTCAGCTCATCAGCCAGTTTATTGCCATCTTCAGGAGAATGGAGAACTGCAATGCCCCAATCATTTTTAAGTTGATTGCAAGTATGAGAAGCAAATGAGAAGAAAACCAGGTGTGAAAAGACACCACTGGGGCAGCTTTACTCACTCCTACTATAGGTAGACTGAAAAGGAAGAAAGTGTCCATTCAGAAACAGAACTACTTTTTAAAAGAATCTGCTTATAAAGACTTGCATGTTAAAAAAATTATTAGATCTGGCTCCATTGAAATTTTCCAAAGGTGGGCATTATACTTAATAAATTGCAGGACAAAGCCATACTTCTGAGAAAAAGAATTTAAATGTTCAGGTTTTCCACTGCCTTTAGAAGACTTCTGTAGACAATTGCCCATTTCACAGAATCATGAAGGCAAAATGGAATAATTTGGAGGACACTGTGGGTATGGCATATGTTCATATTGGAGTACATCATATGATATCAATAATATTTGTAGGGTCATACAAGAAACATCATCTTACTGGAGCTATTGAAAAGGAAAAAATAAAAGCTCTGGGCAGGCAGCATGACTAAATGCAGTATATGCCATGAGGAAACAAGCAGAGAGGATAACAGTGAGCAAAAGCAAGGAGGTGAAGAATAGCTATACCTACTCTACACCATGTGGGTTACAACATCACCCCTCAGGGCAGGGTTCCAGTAGTACAGTGGGCTGAACAAAACTGGTTGTCTTAGGCTGTGACTCCACAATTAATGTTGCTCGAATAAACCAGTACTTTTGTACGTTTTTACTGTAGTTGCTAAAAATGTGTCCTGAAATGTGGCATGAAAGCCTTCTTAGAAAGAAGAGCTGGAATTCTCCCTGAATCCTCATCAGCACATTATGTGAGAAGAAAAAGGCTGGCATATGAACATCCTCCTCTTGGTCATCTATAAAGCACGGTCTGGTCATTATTGCAGCAGTGTCAAAAGTTGACAAGATGTAGACTCGAGGCTCAAGAAGCAAATAGGATATATATTTGAGTAAAACCAAGACCACAAAGTGTAAGCAAGTTGCTAACACATCCTTATGAAGACCGAAGTGTTTCTTGTCAGATGGGTAGTCAGGATGGATGCCTCTGGATATTGTCTGCACAAGTTAATTTTTCTGGAAACTATATTCAAATATTCTGTAAATCCCCAAACACAAGTAAACCATTTTGGATATTGTGTGAGGCTTGCACCAGGGAATAAATAAATAAAGGGGAAAAAATGCCACTGACGTAAAAATCCTCTTGAAAACAGCCTGAGTCCAAATGAAAAAGTTGCTCATCTTGTTTAAGCATTGGAAAGAAAATGTTTCAACTTGCCAAAAAAGTCTAACCTTAGGACAAGACTTTCTTCCCTAAGCACAAATCTCATCCAAACAATTCATTTCAAATCTCCATACAATAGGCAGAGCAGCTCTGGTACCTCCCTGTGGACTGGGACTTGAGTACAGCTCTTTCTCTGGATGCCTGCCTAGCACTGCTTGCTAGTCATCAGCACGGATAACCAAAACCAACTGTATGCCAAAAAGAGACAGATCGCTCCCTTTATGTGCCATAAACTGACTGAAAACTTCGATATTCCATAACAATGCTTTTCTGATGAGCTATGAACACTTTGGATTAACCTTGAACAGAATTGGAAAGAGTTCAGAAATCCTGATTACTTCCTGAACCAGGGATGGTGTCCTTGGGAAAAACGCAGATGCAAGCGGCAAAATAAAACTGGAGGTAAATGGATGACGAACATATTTGTCAGACTAATAAAATAGTTCTCCTGTAATTATACCTAATATAAAAACCTTAAGACCATTTTTTACACATGCATTTTGCAAGGCAGAGTAGCAGATGTGACAAAGCCAGGTGCTGTGTAACAGGCTCTGCGTAACAACTCATGAAATCATCACTGCACAATTTTTAGGCAATTTTGCCACATAGCATGAGTTGCTCCAAACTGTTGTATACAGTATATGAAACTCATGATTTGCTGGCTCTGAGAGCTGAACTATCCCCAAATTGGATAAAGAGTTGAGTAGGAAAAAATTCAGTTGTCCTCTGGGGTGAAGAATGGAAAAGACAGCTGTTGATTAATACACTGCAGTGCTGATCCACCCTGTAAATTCAGGGAGTGGAGTCAAACAATACCTTTGCTGCACTTCATATGGAAAACTGGATTTGTCTTTGGACTGTTACTGTAAGTCAAGGGATACTCCCATCTGAAACAAAGGCTAATAATGTTGGAGGAAAGACATTCCCTGATTTCCACAGACATTGGGTGAGGCTCAAACTTAGGCACTTTTTGGAGTGAGCTAACTGAACAAATGTGGCAGGCTGTATTTACCATTATTAAGGATTAATATTTGGAGGCAATGAAAAAGAGAAAGTTAATGTCACTAAAATTTTTTACAAATGCAGAAATTCAGACCAAATATTTAATAATCATCACAAATATGTGCTTTTCAGCAAAAAATATTCACAGCCTTTTGAAAAATAATGAGCAGAAACTCTTTTTATTTGTTAAAATTTATATGTACAGATTCAGCTTCTACTTGCTTGTCTAACTTGACTTTTGCCTGCATTCCTTATTTGTTAGATTTATTTTAACAAGTTAACTAGAAATAAAAGGCTTTAGAATATCTTGGCTACTGCAGCTGAAAAACAGCTTCTGAACTGAAGTAAATCTGTGTCTTTTCAGTGAAATGAACAGGCCCCTTCAGTCTGAACCAGCTGAGAAACAACCCCTTTTGGGCTGTTTTCTGGAAATACTTTAATAGAATTCATTCCCACAGTAAATACAATGTCATTGTCCTGGGCTACTGGCACTGGAACAAGACTAACATACACTTTGAATTTAAAACTCTCTGTCCATTTTAATGTCTGCTTTTCTGGCAGACACAATATGCCTTTTTCCCCCTAGCAAAATCACTATCTTTCTTTGCTTTGCCAATTTTCCCCTTACATTTTACTTTGTTTTGCTGGGTTTTTTGTTCTGCAGGGAGGGAGTGGTGTCACTGAAGGAGGGCAGGTTTAGATTAGATATTAGGAAAAACTTCTTTACTGTGAGGATGGTGAGGCACTGGAAGAGGCTGCCCAGAGGAGCTGTGGATGCCTCTTCCCTGATTGTGTTTAAGGCCAGCTAGGACAGAGCTATGAGCAACGCGGTCTGCTGGAAGGTGTCCCTGCCTATGGCAGTTGTGCTGGAACTGGGTGATCTTCAAGGTCTCTCCATCCCAAGCCGTTCCGCGATTACCCCTCTCTTTAGCTCGGTGTGAAGCCAAGGCACGCCAGTCAGGCAGCGCGGGGAGAAAAGGGATGCTGCGAGCGCCGGGGCGGCCGGAGGCGATGGCACGTTTGTATTTTCCTAAGGACCAAGGCACCGGGACACGGGCTGTGCCCATGCTGCGAGATCCCCGCCACACCAAAGGTCTCCGGCATCGCGCCCCCTGCAAAGCGCTGCTTCTGCCCCCTCTCACCCGTTTCCCTCAGGTCACAGGGAAAGAAACAGGCAAAGTTTTGGGTGCTTCTCGCCCACTGAGCCGTGCCGATGCTACGGAGGCAGGACCATCGCCACGGCGCTCCATAAGGCAACCACACCTGGCGCACACCCGCCAGCAGGGACAAAGACATCCCGTATTTTCCGCGGAAAAATCCTCAGCAGTTTTAGCGGCAGGAGCGAGCGGCGGTGCGGGCTCCCTTTGTGCCGCCAGGTGCGCTCCCCGCCCGCGGCACGCCCCGCCAGGCGCTCCCCGAGGCTGCGGCCCCGCCGAGCCACAGCCGCCCAGCGATGAGCCCGCTGTCCCGGGGGAACCCTCCCCGCGCCAGCCTCCTACTCACCGATCTCCCCATCATCGTTATCATCATCTTCCTCCTCTTCCTCCTCCTCCTCCCCCTCCAGATCCAGCAGCACATCCTGGTTCTCCACATTCATCTTGCCGAAGTTGCGTTGCCCCGCGCCCGCTCCCCTGCCGCCGGGGAGCGAGCCCGCCCCGAGCCCCGCCAGCCCCGGGGGCGGAGCGGCGGCGGGGGGCGGGCGGCGGGGCGGCCACCGGCACCTTCCCGGCACCTTCCCGGCAGGAGGAGCCGCCCCCGCCCCGCCGGGCACGGCCCTGCTCCGCCGCCAGGCCCCTTCGAAGCCCTGGGTCTTTTAAAAATGTGTCAAAATATGCACCCAAGCATTGAAGGACTCACCACTGCTAAATGCTGCCGGAAATGTGAAGCCTACGGATGCAAAAAGCTCCAAAGCAACAAGTAGAGTTATTTGGAAAGGTAATGGGAATTGAAGAGGGAATGCTCAAGGACTGAATAAAAAGCCCACGTCTAGAGCTCTAGTAATGTATTCGACTCGTTGTTGACTATTTCTGAGGGAAGAGGTTGTCTTCATCTCTATCTTAGCCTTCAGACAAAACCTAGGAGAATTTTGCAACACAGAGAATGCAGAATCGTCACTATGCAGGAATACTGAGGGGGCAGAAGTACTTATAAAAAGGGATTTAAGTGCTCATTGATATACTCATCTACTCACATATGTTGGTTCCAGGAGGAAGTAAAGGGTTCCTAAGACTGCAAGGCATCTGGAGGAGTGCCCAGACAGGAACTGGACTGAGGTGGTATAGTGGGAAGAAATGGAAATAAGACTGTAAAAATGGATTGAAGAAATGGAGGAGCAGTATTTGGGGAAAGGAGAAGATAAGAAGCACAAGATACCATTTGAGGCTTTTTTTTCCTGCAGAAAGCAGTAAAAACCCTATAAGCAATCTGTTTTCACTCTCCAGTCTATTGTTCATACCAAAATGACTCACAGGACTCAGGATGTTTAAAGTATAAACAAGAAACTGGATGAAAAGCCATTTGTCAGATAAGCTTGTCGCTTGTTAATATGGTTATCTGTTGTCAGTCAGCTGTGGTTAGAGTCACAGCAGGGCCTGGTATTACAGCAAGTCTAAGTGCAAGCACTTTCAGCAAAAACTTAGTTCAGAAATTTAATTGCAGAGTTTTGAACCAGCTCTGCTTGGCAAAGACCTTCTCTCATAGTCTGCTTAAAGACAGAAGTGGTCTGCAAAGGCATGTGTGAAACCATCAGAACTGAAGCTACTGCTTTTGCCCTGTTGATAATGCCTCACTGGTATTATTGTTATCTGCACCATCTGACACTGTGCATTTTTCTCACTCAGATTACGAAAGACTCACAGAACTGAACCACAGAAGGAGGGCAATATGATGGGGGGATAATGATGCATAGCAGGATTTATTCTTTAGTGTCCTAAGTTAAAAACCTGGTGTGCTGCCCTGTGACACATCCAATCTGCCTCTGACCATCTAAGAACGTGCCTTACTCACTGCTGTGACTGCTTGTCAGGTTTCACTCTCCCGGAGGTTATGGGGAGAGAGTGAGTTACATTGCTCCCAGCCAGGAGTGTTCACTCCAAGATGACTCATTTGCAGACACATAATGGTTTTGATGTGCCTGGCACACAGATGCAGTAACATTTTTACATACCTGTATTGTGTAATATTCAGCTGCCCCTTCTTCTTGCAGGTCCTCCCCTAAATGTGGTCCTGGCTGGTGAGATCTTGTTTCACACATGATGGGAAGAGGGCAGGTTACAGTCAAGGTACAACTTGGTTTAGGATGGTGACGTGAGATTTGTGCACTTGGATACTCTCCAGGGACATCATTGTTACCTTGGTTACATACGTCCCATTTTCACATTTAATGAATGAAAATATAATCCAATAATAGCAAAGTTTAAAAAAAGAGCACTTCAAAACCAGGCTTTAACAAAGTGTGGGTTTTTTTTTTAACCTGATCCTACTAAAAATACAGGTAGAGGATCTACCTCCTGCTCCCAGCATAAAGATTTCTCCCAGTATTTACAGAACATAAAGATTTTGTAGGCTTCATTCAGCCTTCAACACCTGAATGTTCAATTTCATAGATTACAGAGCTGAGTTTTGCAGATACCTTAAAAACTAAGGGGAATATTGTGTTTAAAATTCACATGAAAAGCATGTATGTTGGAAAATGCATAGCTATTTGTTTTTTGACTTTGTACCAGATGAAAATATTTCTATGTGTAGTTTTGCTAAAACACCTAAGCTACAGAAGCTCAGTTTTGTTACTCCTGGAAAACAGATTATTAAAAAAAAAAAGTAAATGAAGACAAAAATGCAACAGCACCACCCTGCTGCCATCTCTTTGTCAGATGGATAATAGCAAAAATCCACTCAAAGAATTGTGGGTTAACTCTAGCCAAGTTTTTCAAAAGTCATCTGAAATGAAAAAGTTAGGCAAACTAATCCTCACCCGAGCTCAAGCATGACTGTATTCAATTTTATTGAAGAAATAAAACTTCCTGCTAGTGAGAAACAGAGACAGTCCATGGAGCCAGTGGAAAAATTGCTTCCATGGGTAAGGGTTTCATAGCAACTGTAACAATATAGGTCAGGAAGAGAGTAAAAGAGACTGTTTAGCCCAGTAGTGACAAAATTCTGGTGCAGGCACCAAGGCTTTAACTGGCGTGGATCTGGGCTGGCACCAGGAGCTCTGAGTCACAGGGCCTTTGACAAAGAATCTGGCACTGAGCATCAGAAGCTTGCTGTCAGTCACTGCTCTGGTCCAGCCCCCGGAGAAGGGCAGGTTTGAACATATCCAGACACTGGTGACAAATATTTGCCATCACGTGCTTCACATTCTCTGGTGGGGAGTCCATGAGGCCTCCAGTTTCACGCCTGTTCATATGCAGCCAAAATAATTTTGCAGCACTTGAAGTTTTCTTCTTGTCCTTCTCCCAGCATCTCTGAGAACAGCTGGTTGTTGTTTTCTTGATAATGACATATTACATGTGGAAAACTATCACCTTAATGCCTCCAAAGCTTTTCTCATCCAGATTACACAAATCCAGGTCTTGCATCCTTCCAGCACATATCACTGTCTGTGCTTTTCTCTCTGTTACAAGTTACTGTAAAAAATGCAGTGTGAGAATCTATGCTAGGAGAAGGTGATATCATTATACAAAATCTTTTAAGTACATTGGCTTTACCCACTCACAGTCCTTTTCTCAATGATTGCATTCCTTTACACTCTCACATCCACACCATTACAAGAACAACAAGCAAGTGTTCAGGTGGTCTGGGCAGGGTCACTTGTGTACAACACAGAGGACCAGGGGGCCATGGAGCTCCATCCTTGGAGATACTCAAAAGTCACCTGGACACAGTACAGGTGGTTTTCCTGTAGCAAGGGGCATGGACAAGTTGATCTGCAGAGGTCACTTCCAACCTCAGCCATTCTGTAGTTCTGTGATTCTGTGATGAGATGCCAGGTATCAGGTCCTCATCATCTCCCCTGAGCAATGATAAACTAATTTTTGGACAGGTGTTTTGTACCCAAGAACCAAAAATCACTATGACATGATTCTTTTGTATCAGAACTTCTGCTTATTTCCACCTCCATAAATTTTAGGTAAGTCTGGTCTGAGTTCCTTAAGGCCAGAGTCTGTGCTATAGAATGGGCTAGAAATAAAAGGAATGGTGGATGAGATGTGATGTGATATTATTTTCTTTTGTTAGAGGTAGAGTCTGCTGCTGGCAGGCAATCTGTGTTCTGGTTTGACTGGAATGGTAAATGCAAGAAACAGTCCCCCTTTCTGTTGGGGACTATGCCCTTCGTTTAATATGAATATGGTTTATTTTTAATTGAATATAGTCCGTTGTTATCATGCTTATGCAGTTACATCCACTCATCCTTCATTTCTGCCCTCTTAATATTTCTACTACCTGTCAATACCTCTGTACACTTTGTTTCACTGCCTCACCCTTTATTTTCATGTACTGTGCTCAACAACAGATACTGTATTCCAAGTAAGAACTCACCCACAGTGAATACTATTGCTGTACCATTTTGGACATGATTTTCCTTCTAACATGCAACAATTTTAATTTTTGTCTTTTCATAGTTGTCAACTCATATTTCTATTGCACCCTGCAATAAGTCTTAGATCAGTTTCTGCAGCTGAGCTCTTTGTCAGGCAGTTTCCCATTTTGTATTTCTGTAGTTGATTTTCTGTTCCAAAGTGGACATGTTTATCCTTGTTTTTATAACATTTCCTCATTTGATCAGTTTGTTCTCATTTTTCAAGAAAATTTTGAATATGAGTCTTTTTCTTGGTATCAGCAAACTGCTGGGGGACACAATTCATATGGCCTAAGCCATAGGCCTAGCAAAATAAAGTTAATGAGCATGTAGAAAGCAAACAGTCAGAAGATTTGGAGGACTGGTAGGTCAGATGTGCTCCAAAAAAAAAACCTTGGAGGGAGTTTTGTGGGGAAGCTATCAATTACTGAAAGATATTAAGGCCACTATGGAAAATTGTATCAGTGCACATAAAATTTGGGAAAAACAGCAGGAGACAAGTATCACTGTGTGAGGATTTCTTTAAGGATGCAGGAGTTAGAGTGGTTCATCACTGTGGGATTCATTGCAGAGCAGAGAACAGAGCTGTCTTTCTATTCTGCATTCTCAGTTGGAATGAAAGGAATAATTATCCCAGGGACCAAACAAAGTCTATTATTTCACATTTCATAAAACATTAGACTTTTTAATAACTGCTGGGATATTGTGCCTTTGTGTCTGAAAGCAGGGGACTTTTACACCATTACTGAAACTTTGAAACACAGTAACAGAAAAGAGATCATTTGAAATGCAAAGCCCCTGCTATAATGGAAGAACAAAATCAGAGAGAAGATAAAAACTAACTAAAGAAATAATAAATAACACATATATTAATATTATATATACTTAATAAAATGGTATTTCCCCACAAGAAATTCCCTTAAGTGCACTGAATTATTCACAAATTTGCTGCATTAACAGTCAGTAAAAGAAAATGTAGAAGAAACTTCTTCCAGTTCACCACACCATATATTTTTCCTGTATTGTTAAGTTGGTGCTTGCAATCTGTTCAAGCCTAGAGAGAAATGACTGTGAAGGGTTTTGAGATGATTTTGTTTCATCAAGCTCTTGTGTTTATTTCAGTCTGAATCACAGATAGGGAAAGCATTAAGGTGAAGCATTAGGTGAAGCATTAAGGGAAATTAAATTGCCCAAATTCAGTACAACTCTAGTATTTTTCTTTTACCTCAGTTATGTTTCCAATTGCATGTAATCCTCACAGATTTCTTAATTCTCACTCTTGCATGCAGCCTTCAGTCTGAGATGACAACTTCAGTCTCTTTTGCCCTCTATTGAAGTGAATTGGTAATGGCAATTGCCAAGGAAATGTGAGCTACAATGCATAAAAGAGGATATAATGATGGATCTCAGACCAGTGGCGTGTGTAATTACTTGGTGCAGAAGTCTCGTGAGGGCTGCCAAGTCTTCTGCTGACTCCCACCTATGAGTTCCTTTTGCATTCTTTCTCTAGCTGTCCTTAGTATGGTAAGTAGATGTGGTAATCATCTGGCAAACTTTTTGTCTGACATTTCTAACCTGTTTAATACCAAGCTTTTAATTCTTAGGAAAGGTAGGTACATGGCCAATGTGTATCTTAGAATAATATAGTTCAAGTACGTTATTTTTCAAACACAAATTTCTGAACTCAGATAGTTCAGAGTATTTAAACTTCATGGAGATAATGAGGTTATTTCAAAAGGTGAATTATGAACAATAGCATTCAGTCATTTTCTTGGCAGTATGCTGTTCTAGTCTTATGATATTTTAATTCTACTTAAAAAAAAAAAAAAAAAAAAAAAGTCCCAAGTCTCTCTGGATATCTCTAAGTCCCAGGAAATGACTGTAGCAAATTTTAGTAATTCTGCAAGAGAGAAGTTGGGGAAGTTAAGGCCCACACCTGTAGGGTAACCAACAGGTTTTGTCTTAGTGCTCTGAAAAAATGCAAAGAGCTGCATTTAGTACTGACCTGAAATGGTTAAACTAATTTGAATAATGCTGTCATCATTACTGTGTCCAAGTGCAGGTACACTCTGGTTGGGAAAGTAAAGGATATGTAATTTGCTACACTTGTTGCTAAGTGTTTTTTACAGTGTCACTTTCTCAGTTAATTGGGAAAAATGTTTGAACCAACACAGAAATGACACAACCATAGCTGAATGTTCAGACTACAAAAAGTATACAATGAAGTCTTTAACAGTTTTTCTAATTTGAAATAAGAGCTGTATGTCCTGGAAAGATAAAATTTGTGAATTTTTGAACATAAGGAGATAAAACTTACTGGAAAAGTTGAAGAGTGACCATAATATTGTGGTAATACTACAGTTTTTTCCTGCAACTGCCACAAAAAAACCCACACATTAAAAAAAGAGAATGTTTCCAGAAATTTGCTCATGGAAGTCATGATATTTTATTTTTTATAAAATACTTTTAAAATTTCCTTTCTATTTCCAAGTTGGCTTACTCAGACAATCTTCCCTGAGCAACTGAGAAAGCTCCATTCTGTAGAACCCACTTAGCAATGTGTGTCACAAACTTACCGTTCCATTATCAGTGGAATATATATTTTTTCAGGAGAAACCTGAATTATCTGGTGAAAAATATGCATATGGGAATTTATCAAAATAAGGTCAGAAGGACTTGTCTTGGCAGTTACTTGTGCAGGTTACATCCGCTGCCCTCATTGTCATCACCTCCCTTTACTGTGGCGGCTGATGCATCCAGCACTTCAGCCAATGTTCATTTTAACTGTAATTCCAGTGGGATAAGCGAGTGCTACTTCTGTATGCTTTCAGTAAAGCTCTGTATTTGTGGTAAGCAAAATGCTTTCAGTGAATGTTTCTGTACATCTCCCCCACCACTTGCAAGCACAGATTTTCCATTAAAAGTTGAAGGGAGAGAAAGAAAGAGGAATTCTGAAATAAATCCCACTATTAGGTAAGTGACCTAATGTCAAAATACTTCCCAGCACTTTTAAAGATAATTTTGTTCTATCCTGTGGCCATGAAAAATAACTTGTCAATAACTGTATCCTGTAGGGATAGAACAGGACCTTCTGGTATTAATGAAAACCTGGCAATCAAACTTCATGAGGCTTTACTTATAGCTGAAGAATGAGTATAACTCACACTTAACACTTAAATGGCTTTCCTTTATTTCCCAATCAGACTTCTATCAGGATGAGTTGCTCTTCTGCTAGGGATGGTCTTAATTTTCATCTAATCTTCAGTAACATTGCTGTTTCTGGGTTGTTGCACTGTTAAATGCTATGACTAAACTGGCTTGTGGTCATGTAAGTGGTATAAATCAGTAGACTCCATAACTGATGGTGTGAGAGCATTCTGTAGCAGGATTTAATGCTTGCACAGGGCTTTGAGGAGCACATGTATCTCCTGTATCAACTCCTCTTCCCCTCTGCTGCAAAAGGAAATGGTCTTGTCACCAGTCCTTCCTCCTCCTCCACTCTGTCATGTTGCACATTACTGTATTTCAAACTTACTCCAAGAAGGAATTACACTGACAGGCAAACAAGGAGAGTTTTGGTCCTCCTGAAGAATGTGAAAAAGGGGTTTTGCTGTATGCTGGTTTGGAACCCCAGGAGGATTACCCACATGCTCTGCAAAGTATCTTTATTGCACTTTAAAAAGAAATGGATATTTCTTCATGTCTTCCATGTTTTGCAAATGCCAAGAAAGAAAACCACTTTTATTTCCTATGGAACATTATTTACTATGAAACATTAAATATGTATCTATATATACATATACACACACATATATACATACATATATATAGATATATATATAGATATACACCGAGTGTGAGAATTTCCTTACCTCAAGGTATGAGTCAGTTTTAAGCAGCTTCTTTTTTCTCTCCTTGTGTTATTTTGCTTTTCTTGTTTTCTATTCAAAGTGAGATTATATGAGCCTTAAGATGTCAGTTGAGTGAGACTGATCTCTTTCACCAGGTAGAAGCAGAAAAGGAAACAGATAGATATGTGAGGAAGCTGGGACTACAAACCAAGTTACCCATCCTTTGCTAGGTGTTTGACACCTTTGGTGATTTTAAAATGAGGATTTTTCTGTTTGTCTCTGTGGCTTTGTCCTCCTCAGTGAAGGCTGCTGCATCGCCAGGAATGTGGATGCTTTCTGCTGCCCAGGATCCTGTTTTGTTAACACTTCCTCCTTTGGCCACTTGCCAGAAAATCACCTTGGAAACCAAGGCACCAGTTTCCATGGTCACTTGGAGAAGCATATGTTTCCATCCATTGCATGGGGTATTAGGAGGAGGAAGCCCACAAGTTTTTTTGCCAGATAAATTCTGCGGGATTGGACTGAAAGAGCTGCATCCCGACCTTATTTCCTCCATCAAATCCCCAGTGAAACCACCAGAACTGCAGAGGATAAACAAGTGCAAAATGTGGTTTTACATGAATGTCCTCACAACTGAGATGTGAAATGACATCTTACAAACCACTTGCCTGTGACTTATTACTCAGAAAAATTCAAGAGTGAGATAAACAGGAATAAAACAGAACCTTGTTCTCCAAATGCAGGCACATAAAATTACATGAATAATAAAAAAAAAGGTATTTAAAAGCACTCACCTGATGGCTGAGGTGAAAACTAGCAGTAGCTGGTTAATCTAAAGGTGTGACTGTCCCACTACCCCACACTCAGAAAGGGCCCGTGAATGGTTGTGGATACAACCAAAATACAAGAAATAGCATGAGGATTTTTCCTGATTCCCATGCTAGCTGGATTCAAGCACTGTAGGATCAAAGAATAAAAATGTAGGGGAGGAACTTGTTGACTTCCTCTAAGGAAAAGCAGAAGTGTTCCTTAGGCTGCTGTGTTAACGCTTCTCTCTGTTTTGACCACCATAGGCTGCAGCAGAAGCACCTTCACATCAGGAATTGTATTCAGGTCAGAGAAAACACAGCAAATTCTAATACTCATCTGTGGCTTAAACTTTTCCACGAAAAGGTTGTCACAATTCTCCTTCCATTTAAAAGTTAGTTTCCTTCTGAAGGTGCTATACCCATCAAGTTCCTTAGAGAAACAACATGCCTAACGATGAGATCCAGAATGATGGTTATCATGAAGTAACCAAATCCATACTGTGATCCTGCAAAGCACCAGAAAAACTATTTAACATTTTGCAACAGTTTTCCAGATCTGCAGCTTGAAGCTATGGCGATTGCTTCGTGAAGAGCAACTCTCCTTGTTGCTGTTGGAAATTAAAGTTTCAAAGCAAGAAATCTTCTTTCCCTTTTACAGATGTCACCATTCTCAAACTTGTGTCTGAGACACCAAGACACTACAGCTCCTGTTTCTTGATTCTTACTTTTCTAACCTTCCGTTCTGAAGGAAAATGATTACATAAACAGGAAATTAGGAGAATCCAAAGTCAAATACCATAAGAACATTTTCTATTATATCTGATGTTTCAGTATGGGGATGTGACAGATCACTGCCAGTGCACGGAAGGGTGTGAACAGCTTTGATTTTATTTTACTGAAGATATGAGCTGACTAAATGCCAACCAGCCAGTCCAGAAACTACACAAAATGGTAGCATTCCTGATTAGTTCCTCTCTCTCCAAGCCAACACAGCCTTGCAACCCAAAAGAGCCCTTTATATTATTTTCCACATGGTATGGAACTATGCAGAAACTAAATTATATGACTGCTGTGCCCCTTTCAAAATTAATTTAAAGTGAATAAGTTCAGTAAATTCAGGCTGTTTGGGGGCACACTGACTAACCTGGCTAACCCATTTAATCACATTAACTGACAGAAATACATTTGTGGGAACTACTGTTCAATGATGAGTTGGTTCCTGCTATGTGATATCCCCTCAGAACACCCGGGATGCTTTTACTGTGTGTGTATTGCCATCAGCAACTTTGATTCCCCTGAAAGCAGCTGATGGTTTTCAGCAACCACAGCTCAAGTGAAGAGTTCACCTCTCACAAATTGATCAATTTTGTGGGTGCCCTGCAGAGCCACGGATAGAGTTACAGCCTTTAACTGCTAACAGGTGGGAAGAAAATCAACTCTGCTTAAATTAACTTGAAAGTTCACTTCAGAAACATGTATCTGCACCTTCAATACCTATTTATTTGCAATTTCACCGCATTTTTTATTCCATCAGTTATGATCAGTTTCTAAACAGATACCATAAATACTGCAGCACAGATTTCATCTCTTTATGGGCAGGGTGCAATGTGAATTGGAGACTTCGCTACACCTCAGGACCCCCAGAGAGGCTGTTTTCTCTAAAGTGTTTTCAGTTGTTTGCCATATACTACAATTGCCCTGTACATGAACTATTTAAGCAAATTCTAATATTAGGCCTGGCTCACTAACCTTTATTTACTTTTTGCTAGGAGATTGCTTTCCTTCTAAATTATGCATGCCTAAATTGCAAACATCAGTTTCTCTTAAACTCCCTCCCTTAGCTGGATATGACTAAATCAATTATGTTAATTCTGTTAAAATTGTTTTCAGTAATCCATTATTTTCTGCTGCAGCTATTTAAGCAGAAGCAACTTGGCTTGGCCATAGGAATGTGGCATGTCAAACTACTCTATTTGTCACTCTTTCTAAAATGACATTAAAAATAATTAAACAACATGAAATGGCTGTGATTTTAATCGAGAAAAATTTAGGAAATGCCAAATGTTGGCTGTCTGCACTTTCTTAATGGGTTTACACAGTGTATGTACTTTAGTTTACACTCCATAAAACAGCGTCATGTTCCTTTTTTCCCACCAGTCTTATGGAAAAAAAACAACAGTAGCAACAACAATAACATAATTCCACATAATTATTATGTGGACCAAAAGGTCTACATAATGCCTAGTGTTCTCAGGAATGGAGCCTCAGGTAGCTAAAAATTAAATAATATTGGAGCCCTGCCTTGGGAAGCCTTAAGAATCTGTGCTTGTGTCAGATTCACTTCAGAGAAGTGTCAGAGCAGAGCCCCAGGAAGGTAAGTTGAACCCAGCCCTGAACATGGACAGTAGATATCCTGCCCAGTAGATGAAGGATAGTGTGGCTAAAGCAAAACACTGAATGGGTTTTTCTCTGAACAGGTTCCAAGCAAGGGTCCTATGGTGAAAATAGCACTTTTTAATGTAACTGCAGTTAGTTCAAAATGTAGAAGTTTTTTTCAATAGCAGCCTTTGTGCATGTGTTATACAAACAAATCTATACTATTTTGTAGTGTTTACATTCTTTACAATAGAGAATGAAACTTCTGTAAAATAATTTCTCTGATCCTTTCTGTCAGTGCATCTCTGCCACTGAATATATTGTATCTGGTTTTACTCTCAGATTCTGAATATACATGTCTTGCTCCACGCTGGATTTGGTTGCCCCTGCAGAGTGATTTTTCTCCTTCCAAGTGTGACTGGCAGCTCTTAAGAGCAGCACACACATGCTGCAGCTACCTGGGGACACAACACTATTAACTTCTCTCAGGTTTTCCAATGCATGTTTATGTTTTGATTGTTGGGAAGACCTTTCTAAGACAAGATCATACATGAGAGAAGGAGGACAAGAAGAACATGGCATTTTAGCTCAGCACATGGACCAGCAGTGTGCTGCCTTGGCAGCTCCTTGCCATTTGCAGCAAGGAGCTCCTGCTGACATCACCACTCACCCCTACCCTGCAGTCTCCAGTCCATCTACATTTTGGGCTTGGTTTATGACATTGGAGGTTGTACAAGGCATAAAGGAAAGACTCTAGGCTGGAGAGCTGTGAAGAGAGCACCAATATTTCAGGACAGAGATGGGAATTTTAAACCTTCCTGTTCCATTTCTCAGGACTGTGTAAATCCAGCCATCTCTCTGTTAGCAGGGGCAGAGGAGAGGGATAGTCCTTGGTGGAGCTCATCTCTATGTTGTTGGGAGGGAAATCTGGTCCCTTTTCATCCCTTCCATGCATGCGTCTTTATGTAGGACTTGAGAAATCATCTTTCACATGATCCTGATGTTTCTGCCCTTAGAGATACAACTCTCCTGGTCCTACAGACAGTCCTAAACATACTTTTCCCCAGATATTTCTGGGGAAATTCTCCCTGGTGTAGCCTTCCAGGGACAAGGTGCAGTGATGCTCTGTGATGTTGAAGAGACATCCAAGCAGGCAGATGAGATGCAAAGGACACCAGAGAGCACTGTTATTTAAAATAACAGTGTTATTTAAATAACACTGTTATTTAAAATAACAGCCACACCTGGCTGTGAGCTGAGACTGATGTGCTGATGGGTTGATTAGTGGAGGAAGAAGCCCAGTTTAAGACAAGAGTCTCCATGGTTATGAGGGGAACAAACCGAGGTGCTGAGCCCAGCTCTATGTCTGCAATTCACAGACCAGCTGCAATGCCTGCCTTGCAGTCACATGATAGTGTTTTGACCTGGTTTTATAGTTCTTTTTGTAGAAGAACAGTATTTCTGACTCCATAGTCTGATCTTTCACCTTTGACATACCCAACTAATGCAAAAAGATTTTTTCTGAGCTCCTCTAACCCTTGTAAACATCAAATCTCAAAGTCAGAATTTTATTCTGAATGATGGTTTCGGTGAGGGTGCATTATGATAAGGCTTGGACAAAATCTCCTTGCACATGTTGCTTGTAACAGCTGTATTTAATTCATAGTAAAATATAGGAAACAGTAAAGCTCCTTCATGGAATTAGACACCTGAAAAAAAGAGCCACTGCCAAGATCATAGCTATATACACCATTGTAAAGGTCCCAGATAAAAATTGGTTTTTTTGGGCTGCATAAAAACATAGAGATGCAGACATTGTTTGATGGAGGTAAATATGAAAATAAACTGCAAAACCATGACAGGTTGACACAAAAACATCAGAAAAGTAAGCAAATAGCCGAGCAAGTATTAGGCATATAGCCTCAAAAAAAGTCAATAGTCAGAGACATCTTTCCATGACAATTCCACTGCAAGGACTTTAAAATTGAGAATAAGGTCCTTTTTTGATAACTTTGGTTTTATTCTTTGTACATTAAAGGGACAAAAGTCAGACAAGTATCTAACTTTAACATAATTTATTCTTTCTGAAGGAAACTTTCATGAAGACTGAACACTGAATAGCAGTTCACATTCAAAAAGAAAATCATCTGTCCCCAGAATCTTGTCGTAGTTTCCTGTGAAATTCAATGTATTATGCCAGGAATAACAGTAATGAGAGCAACGGATAAATATCATCATGGCCTGTGCTTGTTTCTTAGCTCAACTAAAATGGCTCCACCTCTCCTTCCTGCTTTCACATGGAGCTAGGAGAGACTAAGTGGGCAGTTGCAGGACTTCTCCATGGGCACGAGCTTTGCCCAGCCAGTAGGAGCAGGGTATCTTGCCCAGGAGCTCCTACCTCTGTCAGCCTGGAGGAACCTCCATCTGATCCTTATTGGGAAGATTAAGGTTGTTTCCAGGCTTGAAGTAGCACTTGAGGCTTTGAATACCAGGAATACTCTCTTTCTGGTGCTATAAGGGACCTTCCATGAGCCTGTAAGTGGTTCATGGAAGTACCATGGAAGGCCAGCCACTAGGTCTGGCTTTGAGCTAATATTAGATTTTCATTCTTTGGTGGGTTTCTTGCCTGTACAATAGCTTGGGCTTCCTTGAGGGAAAAATCTTCTTCATAATCTGCAAAGCTTCATTGTAGCATTGTGAGAAGAGAAAAATCTTTATTTTCTGTGAGATCAAAGGGCCAGAACCCATGGAGATCTCTTTGACTAAAATGGTGTAAGTTTAAAGAGACTTGTTACATCACGATGTGTAAGAAAGGAAAGGGTGGTTGTAGCAGAAAGCCTTTGGAGGTTTGTGCAGGCAAAACGAGTCACCAAGAGAAACTGTGTACTGAAAGTAGGTAGAAAGCTCAAGCCTGGGAGCAGAGACTAGCAGCTCCAGTGAAGTTTGTTTGTGCATTTGTCAGCCTGAGCCTTATGGGACTAGTTAGTTCTTTAGTATATTTCCATCTCCTAGAGCTCTTTGAAACTTTCTGTAGTTGCACACAGCCTTGAAAATCCAGGCTAGGCTTAATATTTAAAATGTGTTCAATATTTCTGAAGTGCAGAACATGGGAAGAGGCTGCTGACATCCATAGGGTATAGACAGAAAATAAAGCAAAATGATAATTTTAAAGCATAAGGGATTATTAAGAATGATGGTTCTGGCTCCTTTAGTTACGGTCAGTCATACAATGCTCTCACAAATTCAAAAGAGAGCTGCTACCTCTTTTGAATAGAACAGCTCAGTAAAGAAAATAGTCTCAGAATACATACCAGCAGTACAAAAGAAAAAAAGACTGCCTATTAGGAGCTAACAAAACTTGGAAAATGTTTTAAAGAAAATTGAGTGTTCCTTGAAATCTTTCTATTTACATTTTGATATAGGTATGGCCATACAAATACTATGGGCTTTGAATATCTGAATATCAAGAACTTGCCTCTTCCTCATCCAGGAAAGGTGCCTGTCAAGTAAGCCAAACTGCTGGGATCTGCCCAGCTTTTGGGAAGGACGCAGGAAGGCAGGGCTATGGGCAGAGGTAAATCTTGTGTTCTGGCTTCCCTTGGGTGCTTGGGACCCTTCACCAGTGCCTGCCAGCACATAGGAATTTTATGCTGTTTTCCCCATTTTCTGCTGCCACACTGGACACCATCAGATGGTCTCAGCATTCAGTGAAGGAGCCAAGTACCTGGTCCTATGGATATCTGAATGTTTTAAGATGAAACATACTGCTGATCAGAACTAAAGATAAACTCTTTCCCCAGTCGTATCTGGGCCGGCTTTTCATGGAAACAGGCAATCTATCACGAGTGTTCATTAGGAGCTATAAAATGGTGGGTGTTGTGGTGGTACTGAGATGGTTGGTGTGAAGGTGGCATTTGTAAGCTGCTTCATCCTGTAATGTCACTCACTACTGTCAGAAGGAAGCTGTTACTAGAAAGCCTCAGCAGATGTTACTGCATTATCCAGCAGAAGAGATGACATTAGGCGTTTTGGCTGGAGGGAAAGGACATTATGCTTCAGAACTCCTTTCCAGTCCCACATAGGTTAATAATTCATGACAATTATTTAGTTGATCTTGACCTAAGGATCACAAGGCAAGGCTAGGCTAAGAAATTCTCAAGGCCACAGGAGAAATTATTGATAGACCAAGGAAAAGCAATGGAAAGAATCCAGGCCCACAGTCTGGCAAAGGTGAGTATGCTTAATTTACAGACTGCTTGTCATAATTGCTTGTGTCTGTCTAGAGAAGTGGATCTTTATGGAAAAGGTTACCTGAATAAGTAAGGACTGGGTAGTTAGTTTCTCTAGAAAAAAACAAAAAAACTCCAAAAACCCCAAAAACCAAAAACAACAACAAAAACACCCAACCCAAACAAACAAACACCAAAAAACCCCTTTCAAATTAGCTTTGGATAAAATATTTTCTTTATATTTAAATTTTCCCACAAATGACATAAAATAAATTATCAGAGACTGCAAGGGCAACTGTAATACTAGCATTTTTCTACAGAGGCATACTTAGGAAAAGCTGTTCAAACGATTCACACTGAGGTATCTGCAATGACTCCAATTGCAGTAGGTGACTTACCCAATACATATGTGTGTGTCTATGATCTAGAAAGACACTTAAATTACTATTGAAAGTGAATGAAAAAAAATTCCTAAACCTAATATACTGTTTTGGTGCTAAGATAAATGATATCAAATTGTTATGATCTTATATGAAAGAGTACAGAGTTATTTCATCCCGGGCATTTAGTTTCCTGATTGTTTTGAAAGAGTCACCACTAGCACAGAGCGATTCCACTGCTGTATTTTGCAGCGCGTGGCAGTCATGTTAGCGCAATTAAACACACATTTACTCATACATACCCAGCGCAGGCACTAACAGCCACTTCACTGAAGTCACTTTCAGCCATAATTTATATGCAGCCCTGGGGTAGCTCAGCAGCTCTCTCTCACTGCTGTTTCTATACCCACGAGCTCTGTAGTAGAGCTGGGGAGCGTTTGCAGCTGCCTTTGGAGCAGAGCCTGCTGGAGAGGAGCGCGGAGGAGTCCAGGCAGCCTCCTGGTGGCAGCACGCTCCCACGGACCCAGCACGCCCACCCTGCTGCACCCCGCCAGCAAGGGAAGCACTCACCCGGGGGGATAGGAAAGAGAAAGAAAAAAACCCAAAACCCACCCAGAACAAACAACAACAACAAACAAAACACATAAAACACCTTTCCCCCCCACAAAAAAACCCCCAAACCCCCAGCCAAACACCACACCCCCCCAAAAAGGGGAAAATAGAGAAGAAAGAAAATAGAGGAGGAAATGAAAGAGAGAAAAAAAGGGAAAAAAGAAAAAGAGAAAAGGAAAAAACGAAAAACAGCCTAAAGAAAGAAAAAATAAAAAGGGAAATTAGGGAAAATAGGGGGAAAAGGTGAGAAAAGAAGGGGGAAAAAAGAGAAATGAGAAAACAAAGCCAAGAGAAAAACGGGAAAAGAAAGAAAAGGGAGAAAAAAAGCAAATAAAATTAAAGAAAATAAAATGAGAAGATGAAAAGATAAAAAAAATTATATATATAGGCTTGTTAGCATGACAGGTTGGGATTTGGAAATGTACTTAACTTGAGAATATTAGGTGACATGTCTCTAGGAAAGTAAAAATGAATTTAATAATTCCTTTAAACCTCTGGAGACCTTTAAACAATTCAAATGTATTAGACATTTGTTGGCATTTTGATGTAAATTTTACCACACACTATGTAAAGATGAAAGCATTTTGTATGGTTTATGTATTCTGTATTTGAATATACTATTTCCCCGTACATAAATTCCTTTAGTAAATAGGATTTAACTCATAACTTACACAGAATGATTTGGCATTTTTAACCATGCAAAGGATTAATACACAAGAAAATACACAAGTGCTGCTCAGATTTTCACCTCCCAGTTACTTGTTTTAGTCCCTAGTAGACAATTTCTCAAAAGAAACAAAAGCCTTCACTTGCAGAAATGATCTTGTAGCACTAAAAATTTAGGTTTGCCAACTCAGCACAGGAGGTGCAACATGGAACAGCAGTTATCTGCACCACAAAAGAATCTGAGAAACAAACTTGTGGAAAATTGATCCCCAAAATGGATGGTGTTTGTCCTTTCTTGACTTCTGCATAGTGGAAGCAAAATTGCAACAAGGAGTGTACTAGTGCACTAATGGAGCTTTCATCCATTTCTCCTGCAAATCCTCACACCAAGAATTAAAAAAAAAGAGGCTGGATTCAACCAAGAGAAAATAAAGAGTGAAATCTTGAATATTTCAGTCAGTTGCAATGATTATCTTAGATTTACCTTCTTCCCTCTCCAAACCTTACCCACTGAATCCACCCCACCAAAGAGAAATGTCCCATCTTGTCCTGTTGAAGTGAGGTCTGTCTGGAGCTCTCATCGGCAGAACCCCAGAGCTGTGAAGTTCCAGTTGCTCTCAGTGCCTGGAAAGCCCCTCCCTTGACCCCATCTCCTGTGGCTCACCAAGGAAACCCCAGGCAGAGACACCCAAGTAGTGGCTTTCACCAGCTGGATCTCAATGCAGGTTGGTTTTACAGAGAAGGAAGAACCTCTAGCAAATTAAAGTAATGGCAGAGGAACTCCTGTGGAACTTCCCTTCAGACACACATAAGGAAGCAGGACTACACAATAACTTTCAAGGGCTCTGCTCACTGTTTTCTCTTCTTCTGGTTCTGACCATAAGTTCTGTGTGCTGGATAATAACATAGTTTTGTATTGACTGGCACTTAGAGGTTGTGTGTTCATGGCATTCTCAGTTTAACATATCTTCCTCTGTCTCTGTCTGCAAAGGGCACTATTTTCCCCCCAGAAAATAACAATCCAAATGCAATTATTTTTTCCAAACACTTGAGTAGAAGCAGCTCCTTTAATTAACAAAAGAAATGGTCCTATAGGTCTCTGTAGACTCCATTTAGCTGTGGAAATAATCTCCTTATGTTCAGTGTGCTGAAGTAAAGGAACTTTATTTAGAGTGTTTGTATTTTACAGCTTTTTTCTTTACTCTCAGGCACTCAAAATGTGTTATCTCTGTTTTCAGTGTGACAGACTGGTACTTAATCTACCTCACAAGACTGCAAATCCTTTTGTAAATAAAAGGAATCCAGACTGGATGAAACCATTATGCAGGGATGATTCAGATATTTGATTTTGCCTACAAGGGAAATGATGTCTCATGGCATACAAAAAACAGAGGAAAGTTGTCGCTATAGAGCGCGACACAGTATAATAAGAGACAACTCCAACAGAAGGGCGAAAAAGGGGCGTTTTATTAAACCAACATAACTTTTATAGTCTTTCCAGATATTGACACCCATCTGACACATATATAGTGCCCATTGGTCATAAAAGAGAAATAAAGTTCTCAGTCAACACCCAGGGAGCCACGTCACTCTTGAGCCAGCCAGAGTCCATATCTCTCAACTCTCTCTTCTTCTTCTGGTCCCCATGGTAACAACCTTGGAATTCCTTTAGGAGAGATACAGGGCTTCTCCTTATCTTCAGGAGGCCTGCTGGCTCACAGGGACAACACAGAATGTCTTTCCCACAGAAAGTTAGTGGTGCTCTCTCTCAGAGTCTTGGCAAGACTTCCCTCTAACACAACACAATCCAGGGAAGATATTGATGCAATTCTTCCTCAAGTGTAGAAGTAAGAGACCTTTTTTATGATTTAAGTAAGAGACCATTTTGTAATTTACTGAATGGGAAAATATATACTGTTTCACATTTTGCACCTTCATGCTAGGAAGAGAAGATCCATTGTTTTGATCATTTCAGTGCAAAGTTTTGAGGATATGATTACGTTTGAAATGGAAGTATTTATTTTACATTTTGTCACTGTGTTTTATTATGTCTAAGCAAACAACTGTCAATTTATAAATATTGAAGAGACAATCTAAGTCCAGGAGACTGACTATTGAAGAGGCAGGCTTTCCTTACGGGTTGCTCATAGTCTTGGAAAACTTTTGTGGGCAGAGCTCTTGCTACTGTTGATACACAGAAAAATGGTGTGGTTTTTTTTCCTGATGAAAAAACAGACTCTAGACTTCCAGGAAAGGAATGGTACTGCTGCTTTCAGGTTTTACACTATAACTTTCAGTAGATGCAAGCCTTTTAGTTTGGGGTCACACCTCCTTGACTATTATGAGTTGAGTTCAAAGTAAGTCAAGTTGGCCTTACCATACTCATTCTTCCCCACCTGGAAGCTGCAGTCCAGGATTTTGGTGGCAGATTTTGGTGCGAGAAACCTGCCCACAGCCCTGAATGATTGTTTGCCAGCTGTCTTGTCTGATGGCATTAGTGTGCAGCCTTGTGCAAAAGCTGTTCCTGGAAAGGCATTTACTGAGTTCCATTGTTGCAAAGGAATGTAAAAGGACAGGAAGTTATATTTTCCTTCAGTCATCTTGGTCAGACAGAAGATTGGATTCTGCTGTCAGACTATTACAAACTGGTATATGTTACTAATCCATGTATATTGATATGAGAACACATATTAGACACTACATCATGCCAAAGGAAAGCTTCCCCCCTACAATGTGAGAATTCTGTGTGCTTTTGGCTTTTGCATCCTGTTTCTGTTCCCTCCCTCACCAGAAGTGAGATACATCACCCCTGATAAAGCCTTTTCTGGGCTCTGTGAGCAGTTATTGTGCTTCCTTGACTGCTGACAGAGATAAATACTTCAACTAAAATTTGAATACAGTATTGGAATTAAAATTTACTATGTAAGTAAAATAGACTTTTGAGATCCAAGATATGCAGCAAGGCTTAACCTGGAGAGTTTGCAGAGTTTAATGCTGGAGAGATGTTTGGAGTCTTTAAGCTCTCTCTTAGTTATTTGTAACAGTGTAAACTGAGGAAAACAATAGGTTGGGTTTTTTAACAATTTATTTACAGGAAAGAAAAGTAAAGCAGAAACTAAGTGACTATTTTATTAATAATAGTAGTTATATAAATATAACTCAGAAGTTACACATTCCCTGTTTACAAATGTGATGTTCTTCTTCCGTTCTGTAAGAAACTCTGTGTGTGCTTACACTCCTGCTCTCCAGACCTCTGCATTACATAGAAGATTTTCAAAATAACTGGTTCCTTTTCAAAACTTGCATAGACACATAGGTCAAGGCCTCCTGTTGGGATATATCTCTCTCAAGCTGAAGAGATATACCCTGGAATCGAACTTACACATATAAACTTCCAATTCCTGAATTTTCAAGGTTTATTACTTTTTGTAAATATGTTGTATAGTTTATACATATATATATATATGTATTATAAATACACTTGCAGATTGCTCATTCCTTAGAAGAGGTTTTTACTACTCACAGAAAACCTGGGAGACAGAAAAAAATATCTGCAGTCTCTTATCTTGGAGTGGATTTTTATATTCTGAATTTCAGTCTGCTGCATGCTAGACTAATGTCCAGTCAAGTATGTGCCACTGAGTATGGACGGTTCTTTCTCACTGAGGTAGGAAACTTGGCACATATGGTTTTCTCTAGAAAACACCAGTGTCTTCAGGCCAAATGAGAACAACAAGAAGTCACATAACTTGCTACCCTGAGGAGCCTTGTGATTCAAGTAAATTGCATGGTATGAATTAGCAAAGAGGAATGAAATTGGCTGATTACAGCTCCAACCCTCGTGCTCCAAAGACCATGCCAACTGAAGATGTTTTCCCTTAACTACTGAATCATTTACACCAGACTTCATGAGACATCTGGTCTGAGCCAGACCATAAAAAATAAGAGCATGGGTCCCCCTTAAAGCAGCACATCTCAAATCCTAGCTGAAATTGCTCCTGAAATGGGATCTAGAAGACTTAAATGATGAGCAGGAAGCTATCTATGCGTAACCAATGGAAAACACAAGACAAAAAAAGTCTAAACTCACTACTTTTCTCTTTTGTTGATGCATGTTCCATATGTTAGTATATACTCATATTTCAGTACTTCATATACCACTTGTTCAAGAACTGAGAGCATACTTCAAGCCCCCATCTGAGTGTATTACATACATTCACTATTTAAAGCATACAGTGTTTCCTTGATTATTTCACTCATTGCTCAAAATAATTTGTGACTTCATAACATTTTATTTATACAACAATTACTTTGATTCTCATTATTTGAACCGTAACTGTATTGTTTCATTGTAGTTAATTTTCCTACAGCAGTGATAGTTAGGTTCAGATTTTAACTGACTTTGAATTGCTAGCTTCATAAATTTTCAATAAAAGCCTAAAATCCTGCAGAGTTATTGTTTTCTTTCAAGGCTGAAACATATGTTCACCAATCATGGATAGTAAGAAGTAACCTTACATGATAAAGTCTCTGTGTTCTCTTTATGATGCGATAGTCTCTTTGCTAGCATTGAAGTGGGGAAAAAGATTACAACAATCCTGGATATTTGAATCTGTCCTCACTGACAGATAGAGAAAGCTATTTTTTAAATGCCCAAATAAAATTCAAAATGGAGCAGAGTTCTATGTCAGGGAGAGAATATTTTTATTTCACTCAGTACAGATAAAATTTAAGCTCAAAATCAATGCAGGCATGCATATTCCTGCACTAGAGCCGCATGGTCACTAAGAATCCTTGACTATAATTTTGGTGTCTTTCATCTTAAGGTAAGTTGCTATTGGTGCTGCTACTCTAAAGTGCCAGGATCAACCTTAATTGGCTTTTCCACACAAAGCTTTGAGCTATACCAAAGTTTGGGAAATTATATTGGAATACATGAGGAGTTCAATGTGCTTTCCTTCCCTACGCATGAAAATTGAGTTAAAAATTTAAAAACACCAAGCACCATATTTCTCAAAGTAACTTGACAAAAAAAAAATTCAGTTTAAAGTATTATTGTGTTTTATTATGTTCTAATGATTAAGTGAAATGTTGAACCACTAACCTTCAAAAATGGAGGATGAACACCTAATATTACTGTGAGAGGCAGCAATTGGTGAAATCAGTAATAACCTTGGCAATTGCCTTGGTTTCCCATCTTTCTTTAGCAGCCACAGCAGATACAACAGTGAAGCAATTTGTCTCTTGGCTTTTCATGGCCACCTCCTCCATTGTACAGACTGGCTTGCTGGCCAGGCTTGAGTGGTTTGGAAGCGTGGCTGAGATTATCAGCTGGCTTTAGCAGCACCACTGTTATGGACTCAGTTTTCACGCTGGGCAGGGAGGTCTCCACCTGAGTCCTGCAGCGAGACAGTTTCTGCTGCCATCTGTGGATGTTGGACCAAGCCAGACCAGCTCCATCTCCCACTATCTCCCTGGCCAACACAGGGAAGGTTCAGCTGCATGCAAGTTTTTACACAAAGTCTCTGTGGGAAGAAAGGCACCCTGGGAAGAGAACTTGTTCTCCATCTACCAATCAATCTTTAATTAACCTCAGGAGGAGGAAGAAAATTGTAATTTAGGTAACCTGTTTGCAACTATCCTAAGGCAGAAAAGCAGGCAATGCTGCTCCATTGCTTTCGTTTGCTCACCAAGAGCAGAGACCACCCCTTCTGTCCCTCTGGAGCCCCCAGGCAGGTCAGGGCCATTCTTTGCTTCCCATCACCTGAAAGATATACTGGTAAATACCAGGTCTGAATGAAGCCACACATCCTATGTGGGAATTTTTCCTTTTTTTTCCAAAATAAAAGGATTTTTTTAATTTCTGCAAAATTAAATAGAATTACTAACTTTACCAATATTTGTTTTGCTTAATTTTTCTGTTTTCCATTTGAAGCATATGTGTGAAGCTGTATTTCAAAGGGACAACACACACTTCTTGCAGAGTAGCTTCTCTTTGAATTACTTTATTGGAAAGCATGTTGCCTAGTCATTAAAAGAGAAGTAAATTCTGCCCATTGAAAAGAAGGGGGTTCTTTTCAGAAATGTGGTTTTGCCACTTTCAGAAAGCTTACCAAATCACTATTTATATCTACATTTTATTCTTCTAACAATACAAAATAGAGACAATAATAAAAGCTCCTTACCTTCAAATAAAGTTTAATATAGAGATATTTCAAATGCAGTGTTCTGGGCTTACAACTGTAATCCCAAAGAAGTCAAACAATTATTAAATAAGTTGTTCAGCTGCTGATACCTGACCCCATATTGGTTCATAATTTGTCATGAATTATGAATTAACTTCATTAGTCAGATTAAACATTAATTACACAAATAAATATTTATTATTTAATAATAAACTAAAAGTGAGACATTTCACTCACTTTCTGATAAAATTGTTGATCTGTCAGTACTGGAATCTCAGCCACTGAATGAATAAACTCTTTGTTTCTCATATGCAAATATTTTCTTATTGTGATCTAATAAATTAGAGAGGTTTTCTTACACGTAGGTTTTTCAAGTCAAAGATTAATGAGAAGTTATGATAAATATTATTTGCTAGATATGACATTTAACACACATTAATGTAATTAATCTCTTAGGACATGTAGGTAAATTGTGGTGTTTATTATACAAGGATGCATTGCAAAGTTATTTCATACATGGGGGATTTTCAAAGTCCCGCATGATGACATTGATGTAGTGCTACTACTCTGTTATAATCTTTGTATATTATTTAAGTGTAACAAATACTTCATTCACTGCCTGCCCTAAACTTTGCATTTGATGACATTCTTGCTGCTGTGTTAATATCGGGTCTATTAAGCTGGACCTCATGGTCCATTACCCTTTCTTTAGGCCTGACCCCATGAAGTTTAAGGGTCTTGAGCACAGTGTGAAAAAGCAAAGGGTTTCACTCTCACCCAAGGAGCTCATTAGGACTTTATAGAAACACAAAAAATACTCACACAGTACCAACATTTGCACTGAGGGATACTCACCAGACAAACAGCCTGGTGTCAGGAGGTGTTCATTGTTCCCTTTTTCCAGGCCTGCACACCAATTTAGCAGGCTAACTAAAGGGACCACTCATTTGTAATCCCCCATTTCAGCCTTTGTAGTGGAGATTCATTTGCCAGCATCTTTTAACTCTGCTTCCTTGAAATTCCCATTTCACTTAGGACAGTGTATTTGTAATCAACTGGCTACTTGAAATACACTGGCTGCGGTTACACTGCCAAACGCTACTGCGGGATTTGGGAGTTGTCTTTGTTTGCTGCCTCAAGGCAAGCAAACAGTCATTCACAGTACATCTTTAAAAGACCTTTTCGCAAATCATTTACTGACAGAGGGCCAGGTTCTGCTCTGTTTACCTGCTTTGAATAATGCTCCTTTTCTCCTAGATTTTAGCTGATTTACTGAAGGGGTAAGGAGCTACAAAAGCTGCAGAAGGCTGTCAGAGTCCGACCCTAACCAAGATAAGAATAAGGAACTGCTCTCTCTTCTGCCACTAATGAAACAACTTTGCACTTCCTAGGCTGGAGTCTGTCTGTGTACCTATCAAAGTGTCAGCATCTTTGGCAAATATGCTGTGTGCTGCTAGTGGCTGATAGCACAGTTCACTATGGATTTGGGTGCAGTATAAACATCTTCCTATATCATCAATAGATCATTAAGGCTTTTGCAGTATTCAGTCTCTAAGCACAATGACACAGGTTGTGTCTCAACAATATTTTAAATTGTTTTTTCTTTTATATTTAAGACTCGGACATGAAACCCCAAAGTACTGATTTTTAATTCATTCTCATTTTTTGAAAATTGATGCTCATTGCCTTGGGCAGCAGCAGCCAGCTGTCTGGGTGGCAACCTTTGGTATATTTTTCAGAATTTCCACACTTCCCATAAACAGAAGAACAACAGATTTGCAGACCAAAGGGACTCACTTTACACCAAATCCAAAGGGTTTTATGTTTTCAGGCAAACAGGAAAAATTGTGTAGATAGTTTTTGCTGGCAAAGATTCCTTTTAATATTTCACAATGCTATCTTTACATCAGGAGAAGCTATTTAGCATCCTAGCCATTTCTCACATTCTCTGTGAGATGTTTTGCTCTAAGAAAGAGCAATAGACATTAAAATAACTACAGCTTTGGGTTTGGCCATGTGTGAAATCTGAAGTAGGGAAATTGTTGTTTCTACATAAATGGCATTTAGGTGGGTATTCCTACTATTCCCTTATGTTGATATACACTACACTATGAAATCAGTGCAGAAACATACAGCAAGAATTTGTTAATTTGTTAACAGCAACAGAAAAGTAGTACCACATGACACATGTATATTTTGGTTATTTTGGTTATATTATGGTTATATTTGAGCAAAACTAGTTTTGTTAGTCCCTGTTTAATTTTTCTACTTCAGAAAGAGGTACCATGTAAGTCAATTTGGTGCTATTAGTGGATATGATGTAAAAGAAATACAAACAAAACAGTCTGTTAAGGAAATATCATATCCCTTCAGAATCACCAGAATGGATTTAGGTCATTGCTATAGTTCAGGAATGCTGTACATTTGCTGACAAATAAGTTCACAGTTAATTCTTGGTCAATGAGCCCTGCCTGGAGTATTAGGTGGAATTTATTCACTACTACAGCCCAGCATAGAAAAGCTTATGTCCTGCTTGTTTGCCAGCCATTACAAAGCTAAGTCCTCAAATCTCCATGGTCACAGTTTGGTTACTTTTAGTTGCTACGACATCTCTATGTCATTTTCTTGACCCATAAATTTACATCTCTTGGAGTTTCCTAGCCCGACCCCACAAATGTTTCATCTGTTTACTCCTAAGTAAGATAGTGAATATAATTTTGAAAGGGATTACAGGAGGAGATGAAGAGGCCAATGAACAATTCTACACCTCATTTGAAGGCAACCCAAAAGCTAAATGGAAATGTTGAAAAGGATGCAATCAGAGGAGTTAGTTAGAAAAGGGAGGGAATCACTGGTCATCTGAAATGACCAGTGAAAATGCAGTGAAAATAGTGATTTTTTTGAAGATAACAGCCACCTACACCTTTTCAGTACCTTCAACAAGTGGCAGGGCCACAGGACAAAACAGGAAACCCGTTAACAGTAATTTCAGCATAGCCCCTAACAACAGCATGTTCAAAATGACCCATGTGAAGACTCATACTGTCTTGATTGCTAAGTCACTGAGTTTATCTGAACAGCTTTGTGGTGATAATTAAACTGATCTGATACTGCTGATATTTGGATTCAGGAAGTTGCTGAGCCAGTTACACAATCAATTTTAGCATCTCTGCTTTGGGGATGCAGGGATAGGGGGATTGAAGGGGCAGAGGCATTTAAACAAACAGTGTAATTTCTGCAGTGAATGTCCGATTGTGGCCTAGGACTTTGGCCTTTGGCCTCCAAATTTATTTAATCTGAGATACGGTCAAGACACTGCAAACAGGAAGGCTCCTGAAGCTATCACATCAATAATCTGTAAATTTCACTTTGTTCTCTCACAAGCAAAACAAACAAACAAATGTAGAAGCCATTCTTCCAGATGCTGTTGTTCTTAATTACAATGCAGAGGAAGTCAGCAGTTAATTGAATGGAGTCCAGTAAAAGTAATTATTTTTAAAAGCAAATGTATACTGCTTGAAAGCTTGTTAGATAAAGTGTAGCATAAAAATCAACTATAGGTCATTGAAAATTTTAATATTTCCTGTATGGATTTGTTTGCATTCTTAAACAGGCAGAAGCCAGGTGTAACATTATCTTTCAACATATTTCAGAGTAGTATTTGTATCTTAGCTGAAATAATTTCTTGAAATAAGTGGCATCTTTACTTTGCATTCTGTTGTGTTCGCCAGAATTTCATGCCCAGGTGATGGGGCCAAGTCCTTGGTGAAGTGGGAGAAGCTAAAAAAATAGTTCTATCTGATAGAACTGCTCAACTTGAAAAGTTTTCTTCAGACTTACTTTAAAGCAAGTAGAAATAAGATGAGTAAGGCAAGGCCCACCTGGAACTAAATCTGGCCAAAGATGTCAAGGACAATAAGCAGAGTTTCTTCAAATACACCAATAACAAAAGGAAAACAAAGGATAATGTGGGCTATTACTATGTGGAGGGGAGGGCCTGCTAACAGAGGACACAGAGAAGGCCAATGGAATCCTGGGCTACGTTAGGAAGAGCACTGCCAGCAGGTCCAGGGAGGTGATCCTACCCCTCCACTCAGCCCTGCTGAGGCACATCTGGAGTGCTGTGCCCAGTTCTGGGCTCCTCAGTGCAAGAGAGACGTGGAGCTCCTGGAGTGGGTCCCACAGAGGGTGACAAAGGTGATCAGGGAAAGGGAACATCTCTCTTATGAGGAAAGGCTGAGGGAGCTGTGCCTGTTCAGTCTTGAGAAGAGATGACTGAGGAGTGACCTCACCAATGTCTATCAGGATCTGAAGCGAGGCTGACAAGAGGATGTTTCCAGGCTCTTCTTGGTGGTGCCAAGCAATAGGACAAGAGGCAACATGAGGAAGAACTTCTTTACTGTGCAGGTGGCTGAGCACTAGAAGAGATTATCCAGAGAGGTTGTGGAGTCTTTCTGCAGATAGTCAAGATACTTCCTGGATGCCATTCTGTACTAAGTTTTCTAGGATGACCCTGCTTGAACAGGCAGGTTGGATTCATGACACACTGTGGTCCCTTCCAACTTTATCCATTGTGTGACTCTGTGAAATTGAGGATTCTAAACACTCTCAATGAATAATGTACCCATGGCTAAATACAACTTATACTGACTTTTACGTCTGCATGTACAGCTAATTGTACAGTGAACCATGACTAGCCGATCTCTAGACCTTCCAAGTACAGAAACACCAAAAATGTAAAAGTCATACAGTATAGTAAGAATAATATAACAACAGTACTTAGGATAACTAACAGGGCAACCAGAATAGGTGTAAAATAAATAGATGCTGTCTAGTGTTAATTTTTGTAAAAAATAAACCAGATGTGTAGCGCCTATAAGGATTATATATAAATTCAACAGAACCTCAAAAAACTGTATGGTGTCATTCAATTATATAAGAGTAGTAAATATTCTAGTGTGGTATCAAATGGCAAAAAAATCAGGAAGGCAGGTTTAGATGTGAACAAAGAAAAGGATGATTACATGAGATTTGAAGAGAAGAAATTACTGCATGAGGTGCAAAGATTGGGCTAAAGTCTAATAAGGGCAAATGATGCTGGGATATTACAAATGCATCTTCAGGATGAGTTACTATACTAAAACACAGCTATGGGTTTGATATTGAGAAAAAAATCAGAGAGGTAACTGGACTTTGAATCAAAACCTTGTAATATCTTTTAAGTTGGACACAATAATAAAAATCCCCATACTGTCAGCAGCTGATAAGTGTCAAAGAAAAGCCTGTAAGTGACAAAGAGAAGACTCTGTAGCAGGGACTGGCAATAATATATTTCAAGTAGGTGGAGAATAAAAATGGCCTTCCATTAAAGAAGGCATGAGGACAGTCAGAAAACCACACAGTCATAAATCCTGAAAGTGACCTATTTCATGATCACCTTTGACCTTCACAAATTGCATTCCTACCTTGGGATATTATCAGTTCCTACACAGGGAAATTTCAGGCAAGTGTTGCCCCTGGAATGTGTAGAGAATTTTATTGTTTCACACTGATTAGTGTGAAACTTGGTATTTTAGCATCAAATCACATGACAATAGTAACATAATACAAGTTTTCAGTTTTGTTAAAGAACTTTTAGGCAAAAATGATCAAGAAAGTATTTTCCAACTAAAACCATTTTGTCAGTAAGTGTTTGACTAGCTGTAATGACTCTTACATGGTACCATGAAGATGTTATTTTCTTCTTTCACAGTATAAAGTAAGACATTTAAATGACATGAGTGTGTGGTGAAGAAAGAAGTAATTGTATACAAAGGAGTAGGCACTATGCAAATACCTGGATAGATTACGATCTAACTTAATTGAGTAATTGATCACATCCTTTTGACTTCTATTTCAATGAGTGGAGAAGAGGGTTTAAATAGAGGTTACTTGGTGCAGTAATGTTCTTATAGGTGGTCAATGCAGAATCAAAGTTTATGTACATAGGACTGACTGAATGGCCAACAGTGATAGGTAAAATAACACATGGTAAAGATGCCAGAGTGCCCTTCCCTAGCAACTACATTGCTTTGTAACATTAGCGTATCTCCTAAATAATTTCTTCCTGTTGGCCCAGAGTTCCAGTGAATTGATCTCTCAAAGATGTGCTACCTAGGTATAATTTGTTTTATTAAAGAAAAACCCACCAAACCACAAAAATTGTTTCAGTAATTATTTGGGCAGATAACTGGCAAACACATGAACAGATACACACTAGTCAGCATAGATATAAAGGAAAATTGTGTTTAACTATCACAATTAACTTCTTAATGGGAAAAACAATGAAAGCTGACAGGTGTGAAGTAGGAGACAACAAAGAGGCTTTTTGATTTAGCATCACAAAAAAGATTGATATGTACCATCATTAAACATGGTATTGATGGCGGCATCTTACACTGGGGAAAAATGGTTCCTTAAATGAGATAAGAGAACTGTATTAAAAGGATATAAATTTAGGGATGTCACAAGAATCGTAATGAGAATTAGGTTTAGAATTTCCTCCAGTATGCTCACTCGTGCAAAGGAGAAAATTATAAGCTTGAATTCTAGTGAAAAAAAAAGAATGTTTGAAATACAGATATTTTAAAGTAATGAATCTTAGACCATATTTATAGTCAAAATTTATTCTTGCATTTTTGTAAAAATAATTAAAGAAAAGATTTTTAGAGTAATAACAGAAACTCAAGTACAATACTTGATACCCGTAAAAATTTGGGAAAGGAAGTATCTTCTTTGCTATTTGTTTGCTTGGAGACCAAAATGTAAATGAACAGCTACAGTTTGATATGTTAATTTGGCCTTACTTCAAAAGCTGACAAGCAAAGAATGCAAAAGACACAGAGCACAGGTAGTAACACAGTGTCTCTCCTATATGAGGAGCTTCTAATCTACAATAAAGGCAATTCTTTCCATGGCAGCCTGCAAGGAATAAAAAGAAGAAAAAAAAAGATTTCTTATGTACAGTTCTGTATTTTCACCATAGCACAGTTTTTGCTTGCAGCTTTGCACCTTATGACACTCTGAATCTCATCACTCCCAAAATATTTAAGGTATAATCTTCATCTTCAGTGAAATTTTACCAGTATTAACACATGCTTGAAATAAGTGTCCATGTCAGGAAAAAGAATCAGTACACCAAGAAAATGAACACTATTCTTATTTGAAAAGTATTCCTAAAATAGATAATGTTCTTTTCACTAATTTTGACTTATGAATTTTCTAAGTGAAATTCCAAAATTGGGCAAGATCCATAACAGAGGTTACAAAGAGCTTTCATTTTTATATTTGTCTTCATAAAGCCTGTGTAACCCCATGGTTTGGACAAAAAATAGCAATGCTGATTCACATGGCTTATAAAATAGTTAATTTCCAAAGATATAAGTACCCACTTACTGACTACCTTTGTTTTTGCTATTATTAGCTCAAGCAGAAACCCTTGGAAGTTTTAATCATACAGATTCAGCCAGCTCCTTACCAGACATAACCTTTGAAACATGATTATACACCCCTGTGTGTATGGCACTGGCCCAAACAAATTTCTCACCTGCTTCTGGGCAACTACAAAACGCGTATTTTCAAGAGTTAAACACCTCATGGGCTCTGAGTTCTCCTAGACTATGGGAGTCTGTCAGCACCCCAATGGCTGTCACAGGCCTGAGCTTTCACCGGAGCACACATTTTTCGCCAAAATTTCTGTAAGTGTCCTTTTTGTTCAACAGAATCCAGGTGTGTATAATGGGTGGAAAACCAGATTAAAGCCAGTAGTTAAGGCTTCCTTTAGCCAAAAGACACTCAGTTACAAGATGATACCCATTTTTATACTTTAGCCAGGTGTATAGCTAGTCAGCCTCAGGACAGCTAATGCCAAGCCTAGAGCAACCCCACAGCAGAATGTGAGAAGTGTTCCCCAGGTCACAGAGTGGGGCTTTTCTTAATGCTCTCTCTCCTGCCACACAGACCGCCTAGTCCTCACTGTGCTCATCTTAGTGACATGTGATACACAAAATAAAAAACCCCAACACAATAAAACAGTATTTTGGCTAAAAAAAAGGGCTATCTGCAAAACCAGGAATTAATATTTTTTACCTGGAGAATGCCCAAATACACCAGAATTTGAGGTTTTGTACATCCTTGTCTTAATCACAGTACAAGAACACATAAATAAAGGTTGTACAGAAAGATCTAGAAATATTGTTTCTTCATCACCTTCTCTCAGCTCAGGGAGCTTTCTCTTGATCAAAGCCTATTCCTTGTATGGAATACTCACAATTATAACATGATTAAAAATTGGTTTGGTGTTGCACCACTGTTTACACAGACCTGTCATCAGGAACATTGTTCCTGAATACTAGAATAAATTCATTGGATAATTCAGGTTGGAAAGACCTCAGGATAGTCCAATAGTCAATAGTCCAATCTCCTGTTCACAGCAGGGTCACTTCTAAGTTAGACCAGACTGCTCACAGTTTTAGCCAGTTAGGTCTTCAAAATCTCTGGGGATGGAGACTGCACAGCCTCTCCAGGAATTTTCTACCACTGCCCAATTGCCCTCATGGGAATTTTTTTTTCTTTCTATTCAGTCTGAATTCCTTGTTTCAATTTATGCCTGTTGCCTCTTGCCTCCTGTTCTCTCACCATGCTCTGCTGTGAAGAGCCTGACTCTATCTTCCTGCTAACCTCCCCAGTGGTACTGGTGGGCTGTTGGTTGTCCCCTGAGGCTGTGTCTCTTTCAAGCTGAACAAGCCCAGTCCTTTCAGTTCCTGCTCTCTGGGCAAGTGCTTCAGACCCCATCAGCCTTGGGACAATGCTGAACTCACTCCAGTTTATTAATCTCTTTGTTGCATTGGTGTGCTCAAAACTGAATGCAGCACCTAGATGTAGCCTACCAAGCATGGAGGAATGGGGAACAAATCCCTTCCTACAGCCCAAAGGCTGCATCCCTATTCACACCTGAGGCAGCCTTGCTGCTAGGGCACATGGTTGCCTACTGGGCCCCCAGGGTGGGCCATTCCTGCAGAGCTGTTCCCCAGCCTGGACTGCTGCAGGGGTGCTCCACTCTTGGGGACAGCACTTCAACTTTTCCCTTGCCTAATCTCACAAGATCCCATTAGCTCTTGAAGTTTCCCAGACTGTCCTTTTGGGGGATGGTTGCAACATTTGCCTTTCTTGACCTTCTCCAGTTGTTAGGGGCCTTTAAGTCTCTAGGACCTTCCAAAGACAATAGATAATAGAGAATCATGTTTTAAACATGAGGACATAGTTAAATGCAATTTGCTCCTATTTGTTCCAGAAGGAAAAAAAAAAAAAAGGTTTAACAACATTAGGAAGACACCATTTGGTTCAAAGAGCTCAAATGCAGTGGGTGAAATCTAGGTTTTCTGGAAGCCTCTGACAAAGATCTTTTTGCCTCCAGAGGGAAATGTAATGGCATTTATAGTTCAGTTAGGGTTTGGGTTTCCTTGCTCTGAAGCTGTATTTGTCAAAGCAATTGAAAGCAACGTTTATTTTTTAAAAGGTACCTCTGTTTGCTCCAGGCATAACTCGAAGTCCCCAACAATGGAAAGACTACTTTATTTAGGTTAGATTAGATCAGATATTTAATATGAAAATTTCTGTAATTAATTAACCCTGTTAACCAAGGGAAAAATAAAAATCTGCACAGAGCTTCTCACTGTTGTACAAAGTTAGGAGGGTTTGCACTGTGTACTGTTGTCTTTCCTATTAGGTATTATTTTAATGGCAAGAACACAGGAAATTTTCAGGAGAGATTAAAATGATGCAACAAGTCCTTTCTTTCTAATTAATCTCAGAAAACTGTGCAGATTTTACTGCTGCAGGAACACTCAGGCAAAGTGTATTTATCTTACTTAGTCTAAATTTAAAAGTTACTTTATCTAAAATTGTCTTTCTACCTGACAATCAAAGAATTTGTGTGTTCCTGTAGGGATTAAGTCAGGAAGCAGTTTTCAACAACAACAAATTGAAACGTTTACTCAAGGAAGTGTTACTTTTATAAGTGATGGGAAACTTCAAATTTGATTACAAGCAACCTTTGGCTTCCTATCTGTTCAACAATAGGCCATGTTGTTAAGGGCAATTTCCATGCACAGCATGTGGGTCCCATTTTTTCATCCTTAGACATGGTTGTTTACTGTTCAGAACTGTTTATGCATTTTAATCAGGCTTATTCAGCAGCGCTTAATAAATCACCACTAAGTGAATGTACCAAAACAAGAACTATTATACAGGATTTGTTCCCCTTACACAGTATTTGCTGCCCTCAGGTTCCAGTGGATATAAAAATAAAGAGTAAATGGGTAATTGAGTCAAAAGAATAATTATGAGACATATGATTTTAATGCCTTTTGTTGAGAAGTTGCCTCCAGCAACTTCCGTTAGCTACAGGAGCCTGCCTTTAAATTCAGCTCGGGCCAGAATGACTTAACAATTGGAACCTGCCTTCAGCTCATGGCACTGGAAAGCTTTTTGAGGGGATGAAGCCGACAGCCCAGTTCCTTCCTGGCAGACATTTATGTGAGACAAGGCAAAAGTCACAGAGATAAGTGCTTAAACATTCAGGTATCTTGGGGTCTGCAAACAATGGAGGAAAGCACTGCTAGTAAGAAACTGCTATGAAGAAGAAAATAGATAATTTTAGTTACTAATATAAGAAATACCCAGAGAAGAATTCTTTTTGCATAGTCTGGTGAACAAAAACATTCCAAAAGTGTTTCAATAAATAGTAATGGTTGCATTATTAAATGTTTTCTGTGATAGCTCTACTGCATAAATAGAAAAATTTCCAGGAATGAAGGAGTATTTTATCTTGAAAGATTTTTCCAACACAGCTTTAACTGGATTTCACTGGATTACTATCCCTTCCTGTGACAACCAGGGGAATTTTACAGACATATAGATCATGCGCAGGAAAGATGCAACACACATGGCATGGTGCCCTACATATGTCAGAGTAATGTCTGGGAAAACAAAGGAAAATACTTAAGTATTTGTATTTGAATACAAAAAAGGTTTGTACTATGTAGGGCAGAGCTTCCCAGAAACTACTGTCAAAATGCAAAATGTAATTTTGGAGATTATTTTGCAGGTTCCTTGCCTTGATCTGTCAGTTTGCCCTACTCAGGCCACTAGGAGAAATGTGGGTGGGTAAATTTGGTCTCTGTTTCTCTTACTTGCAGAAATCCTGCTTCCTTTTGGGTCATAGTTATTGGTTAGGCTACCTAGTCCTGATGCTGCTCGTTGTCATAACAGCTTCATCCAGCAGTCAGCAGCCATGCAAGACTACCCACCTACTCTCCTGCTGGATCATAACCCCTACCGCAGCTTTGCAGACCTTTTCTCCTCTCCCCCAGCCTCCCAACTTGTTTGGGTAGCACTAAGGCTGGTTTTCTAAAAAGCAGGATATTTGGGGTTCTGCTTCAATCTGTTACTGTTACCATGATAACAAATGTTTGTGAGCAGAAAAATTGTCACAACATAACAAAACTCTGTTACCTAAATAGTGAGATTTCCTTTGGGAAATTATACAGCTCAGTGTTCCATAAGCTTAACTAACATAAATTATCATCTTGACTTTAGTGGTGCTCAGTTATCATGATCAGCATGGAATCTAACCTTTCAGCTAGCTGGATCAAGAAGGCTCAAACCTTTCAAGAACACCACACTGACATACTGTTGTCTTCAGTAACAGCTTGGCTAGAACTACACAAAAGATGGATCCTGAATTGTGCAGGCAAAGTGCTCAGTTACTAATATCAAACTGGCAATTCTGCCATTCTTCCTTTGAAAATAGGTTACAGTCACTTCACATGCAGAAAGAGAAAAGATGTTTTCCTTTGATAAATGAATAACTACTCAACAATGATGCTGTTTTATTAAATTGCTTGTTCTTAGGCAAAATGTGGCCAAACCTGTTTCTTGTGCATCACTTGGAAACAATGCCCTGCTCAGACCATGTTGGGCTCTTCACCCTGAATTTAGATTTTTTTTTACATTTTTTTAAAATTATTCTATTAACAGCATTGGTTCCCTCAGTGAACTAAACACAACCTCCACGACTCTAGGCTGGTGTGCAGTAAAGAGAAACTGTCAGAGGAAACCAGCCCATGACATTTCATGCAGTGTTACCTGAGCAGGACTTTTACTTGACTAATGGACCTTGTATCATAATTGTTAGGTTGAGACCTAGCTGTCAAGATTTTACTTCTTTCACAACAAAACACAAAATGTGTTTTTCTTTGCCTTGAAATTTCATTATATTACCTAACACTTCAGTTAGGAAGTGCCAGAGTCATTCAAGTCAGCCATTTGACACCTAACCAAATTGGGAACCTTCACCTCAGTAAAATACTTTTGAATGCAGTAACTCACCTCTGATGCTCCCCTGCATTATGTTACAAAGTGTAAAAGAATCTAATTATGTCAATCAGTGGGCAAATATTCTTTTCTTCATACACAGAAATGCACTTGAAACTCCACTATATTTTTTTGGAAACAATTATTTCTAATGTTTGAAAAATCAGTGAAATTTCTTTTTTCAAAGGAAGCATGAAAAGAGTACGCACCCTCTGATAATACGATGGTGACTAATTTGTCTCCTAACAGCCTTATCTACATGTATCTTATTGAAGGGCCCTTCTAGGTACCTTTATAGGTAGGCCTTTCTGGGTATTAAAGAAATTAGTATAGTAATTGAAACATATATAGGGAATAGAAAAAGACTGTCCATCTGTCCCAGTTACTTTTGAGACAGACTCACCTGTGCTGGAGCAGTGCAGCAGCATGCTGTGCCCTTTGACCTGAAGAGGTTAAAGCTTTGGAAACTGTCAGCAGCTGTAAAATAGGAAATACGGGGTAAGTAGTCCACATGAGAGAATGGACAGAGGAAGTCAGTGGGAAAGGGAGGAGAAATAGAGAAAACTGTTACCATCTCACCTTCTTTAAACTACTAAAATATATAAATTGTTAGAAGAACATTTAATAATTAAGCCTTTTGTAAAAATGTAGCTTGAAACTATGACATATAAGAGGACCACAGTGCCTGATTGCAGAAGTAGCTGATACTTTTGACCACTATGGCTTATCCAAAACTGAAAAACTTTCCCTAAAACAATTACACAAGTTTCTAACACCATCACTATTCCCAGAGGACAAAGATACACAACAGAAGTTGTGTGAAATACCCAAGACACTCAGAAAACACCTTGCTCTGATTTTTATATCACCAGATGCCTGAAGAATCAACACTGCTGTAAATCATGCCAAAGTACATGAAACTGTACTGGAAAAGCTATTGGAAAAGCTCTGCATTTCATGTAAGTAGAGTTGTAAATATGACTTATTTTTAGGAATAGAAATCATCTTCTGAGAAATCATTGTACATTTTAGAAACTTTTTTCTGAATCCTTTGTACCAAAGTGGGAACAACAGATCATGCTACTGTCTAATTTAATATGAATTACAAGTTCCTCTATAAAAGCTCTCTCACATGCTTTGTACTACTCCTGATATGTCACAAGAGTGAAAAAAAATCCAAACTAGGAGAATGAAATTTCCAAATAAAGTCTTGTATAACTGAAGCATTCCATGTGTGGTTTCTGCAGGAAGAAGCATAGTTAAAAAAGTTTAGTCACATCCATATATCTAGCTTTCAACATGTGTTAAAATCACGCACAAAAGTCAGGGTGCATGCTGCAGTAAGATTTTGCACACATCTGCAACATAATTTGACAGGGAATCAATTTCTTTTCACACTTCAGTATTTCACTTCTGTGTATTTTTTTGCAACTTGCTGAGCTTTAATGCCAAGCCAGATTTGACAGAAATTACTTCAGTCATCTGAAACTGAGCTGTTGAAGCTTTTTATGGAACTGGATTGAAAGAATGCTAATTCCATCTGCGTTTGTTCAGAATGATGGTGGCTCCTAAGCACAGCAGTTTCCTGGTGAATGGTTAAGTTCAGTTGGGAGTGCTTTGAAATTCTTTAGCTAAATCTAGATTTCTCAAAAGCCTGACTAACCTGGCAAAGTTTATATTGCTTTCAGGATGTCAGGACTGTAAAAAAAGAAACAGCGGGAGATAGGAAGAGAAGTAAGTGTCAAGGCAAACTGCCTCCTCAGAAATTAGAATGGCAACAACAGGGTGCCCCAAATCTTCTAATGTTGTGGGCTGGATGCCAGTTTTTTTTTTGCTCCTTCCTCATAAGGCAGCTGTGGCTTGCAAGGATTGGGAAGCTTGCAAATGGCTTGTATGGGCAGCTACAGAGGAAGCCAGTACCCAACATAAGCCCACCCAGGCTCTCTTTGAGGCTGCCCCTTTGCTGCTGCATGCAGAGCAAGAGAGCAGTGTAGTTTCCTACTCTGTTTTCTGAACATGGACTATGTTCCCCAATGCACAGAAAATATTTACAAGACAAATGGAGAAAATACTGAGCTGTGACAGGAGTCAAGCCTGGCCAGATTGCAAAAATCTAATTTTCCTCTCCTTTAACATCCTTTCTTTTCCTTGAAATAGACCAAAAGTTTCCCCAGGCCACCCGTGGTACACCCAATCTTAATGTGGTGCAGGTAACACTCATATACCAAAAGACTGCACAGTGCAAGTAACCACAACATTTTTTGGTGCCTGCTATGCTTAAGAAGTCAGCTTATAATGGGTTCATGCCCCACATCAGGCAGGTGTCATAACTTTTATTTAAACTGTGTCCTAAGCTTCATGGTAAACAAAGCAGCAGGTGTAAGCCAGAATACTTTGGGGATGGTACAAGAATGTAGAAATTAAACACATAGTCAAATCCCTCCTGCACAGCTGGAGTCTTGCTCCTAGTTTGCTGAGTGCTATTTCTACCATTGCTGTTCTGAGGTATCTCTGAGTTGGAGCTAACCTAAGTGGTTTGCATCCAGGTTAGCTAACCTGACTGAGTTACTTTCTTGGACCAGGACACCCCTGAAATGATCATCACCAAAACGTCAAGGGAGCATTTTTGAATGGGGAAACTTAGAGCAAAACCTGCCTAAAAGTCTGCAGCAGCTCTGCAGTGATGATATAACCCAGGCCCACATTGCCAAACTTTGTAATACATTGAAGAACATACTTTGAAGTCTGCTGTCTAATATGCTCAGGTTAGACAAAACAGTGTGAGACAATTATCTCCAAGAGTGTGGAAAATCCATCTACCTTGGAAAATGGCAGATAGCTATGTTATTACAAATACGTTTTAATGTGTAAGTCCAAAGCATTTCTTGCCAGAGAAATTCAGGATCAATCTCAAAAAATGCCTTGATAGGATTAATGTATAATTCCTTTGGCTAGAATATGTCACTCCAAAGCTTACAAGCAGAAATGTAGAGTACATGGTATTATTTTTATTGGAAAAGCAAAGTTGGAAATCATTAATGAGTTCAAATAGTTGTTTCCAAAGTGTCATACACAGAGTCCAGTAAAATTATGACTGGCTAGAGCTGCCTTTAGCACATCTAAGCAAAGACAGCCTTAGAAAAGACCTGTATTTAATTACCTCATCTTTGTCTCCTGCAAGTGTGCATCTGTTTCTACATCAAGATCTTTGTTCTTGGCTTTATAGAAGCTATATGGCTTCCATAAAGTTTGAGCATCTCAGGCTGCCAGAGAGGAACATTGTGTGGATGCATGGAGGCAGATGGCTCACACCACGTCAAGTCTTCACGACAGAAATGGCAGATGTGCAGAAGTTTTTGCATATCTGATTTTAATAGAAGGTAAAGGGCATTTAAATTACTAATTTCTCTTCTTAAATCAATTTATGCACTTTATCCGTGCTGATTGGAGGTGTCTTTGGGAAAACTTGTAGTCAAGAAAAACAGAATGTGAATTTGCCCTGGGCTAGGTAGGATGTTCCCCATATTTACATGCTTCTTTTGAATTACAAAGCTTTTTAGCTGCTACTGTCACAAGGTCCTGGAAAATACATCTTCTCCTGAGATACCTATGCTACCAGTTTCCAACACAGCTTATGCAGTAAAATAAAGGAGCCTCTCCATTATCTTTTGTATGCCTTGAAATAATGTCATTGAATCACAGAATCATTTAGGCTGCAAAAAGAGCTATAAGATCAATGAGTTCAACTATTAACCCAGCACTGCCCACTTCACCACTAAACCATGCCCCTAAGCACTATATCTGCATGTCTTTTAGATACCTCCAGGGTTGGTTGACTTAACCACTTCCCTGGGCATCCTGTTACAATGCTCAACAACCCTTCCACTGAAATTTTTTTTTCTAATATCCAATCGAAACCTCCCCTGGCACAACTTCAGGCCAATTTTTCTTGTCCTATTGCTTGTTACTTGGAAGAAGAGACTGACCCAGACCTTGCTACAACCTCCTTTCGGGCAGTTGGAGAGAGTGATAAGGTCTCCTCTGAGCCTTCTCTCCAGGATAAACAACCCCAGCTCTCTCAGTCACTTGTCAGAAGAACTGAGTTTCAGCTTCTTCACCAGCTGTGTTGCCCTTCTCTGGATCTGCTCCAGCACCTCAATGTCCTTGTTGTAGTGAGGGGCCCACAACTGGACACAGCACTTGAGGTGTGGCCTCATCAGTGCCAAGTACAGAGGGACAATCACAGCCCTGGCCCTACTGGTTACACTCTTGCTGATACTGGCCAGGATGCCACTGGCCTTGTTGGCCACCTGGGCACACTGCTGGCTCATGTTTATCAGGATGTTCAACAGCACCCCAGGTCCTTTTCTGTCAGGCAGCTTCCCAGCTACACTTCCGCCAAGCGTGTAGCGCTGCATGTGCTTGTTGTGACTCTAAAGCAAGACTCAGCACTTTGTGCCTCGTTCAGCTTCATACAATTGACTTTGCCCCATCAATGCAACCCTGTCCAGGCCCCTTTGCAGAGCCTTCTTGCCTTCCACCAGACCAAGACTTCCACCCAACTCCGTGTCACCTGGAATATGACTGAGGGTACACTCAATTTCCTTGTACAGATCATTGATAAAGATATTATACTGAGCCCAGGGACACCCCCCACTCCCCCATGTGACTGGCCACCAGTTGGCCTCCATTAAACATCCCTCTCTGGGCCCAACCATCCAGCCAACATTTTACCCTGTAAACAGTGCACCTGTCCAAGCCACGAGCAGCTCACCACCTTTGGGTGGATCCCATACAGCCCCAGAGACTTGGGTCTGTCTAAGTGGTGTAGCAGGTCACGGACCATTTCCCCTTGGAGTATGAGGGCTTCATTCTGCTCCCTGCCCATCTCCCAGGTCAGGGGGCTGGGTTCTCAGAGAACAGCTGGTCTTACTACTAAAGACTGAGGCAAAAAAGGCATTGAGTACCTCAGTCTTTTCCTCATTCTCTGTTACTGTGTTGCCCCTCCCATTCAACAAAGGATGGAGAGCCTCCATGGCTCTTCCTTCATTTGTCACACAGGTATTTATTGAAACAGTTTTATTGTCTTTTATGGAGTAGCCAGGTTAACTCCTAGCTGGGTTTTGGTCCTTCCAATTTCCTCCCTGCAATACCTCATGAGGTCCTCGTAGTGCTGCTGAGCTGCCTGGCCATTCTTCCAAAGGTAATCAACTCTCCTTTTTTTCCTGAGTTCCAGATAAAGCTCTCCATTCAGCCATCCCAGTATTTCAGCACATGAGGACAGCCTGCTTCAGTGTCTTTGTAAGTCCCTTCTTGAGGAATATCCAGCTTTCCTGGAATACTTTGCCCTTCAGGACTGCCTCCCAAGGGACTCTAGCAACGAAGCTCCTGAAAAGGACGAAGCCTGCCAAGGCTTTGGGAGTCCAAGACAGCAATTCTGTTGAGCCCCCTCCTTAGTTTTCCAAGAATATAAACCTCTTATCACTTAATGGCTGCTGTGCCCAAGACTGCTGCTGTCCATTACCTCACCTACAGTCCTCTTCTGTTCACAAACAGCAGGTCCAGCAGGGCAGCTTCCCCAGCTGGCACACTCACCAGCTGTGTGGGGAAGTTACCTTCCACACAGTCCAGGAACCTCCTTGACTGTTTCCTCTAAGCTGTTTTGCATTTCCAGCAGACATCTGATAAGCTGGAGTCCACCATGAGGACAAAGGCCAGAGATGGGGATTTACTAGAGTGCAGACCTAAATGTTAGCTGTTCAAACCTAAAAAAAAAAAAAAAGAAAAAAAGAAAGAAAAAAAAAAGAAAAAAAAAGAGCTTGCAGAAGAATAATATGTATGTAAATCTGGCAAAAAAAATGTAGATGCTGTTAATATGCATGCTTGCCATTAAGCATCAGGAAATTTCCATCAAGGATGGAAATGCTATCTGAGAAAGGGCAGAGCTGATGTAGAAGAAGGATCGCCAGGAAGACTTTGATGTAGTTGCACAGATCTTGTGCTTGGTATGTTACATAAATTGTCTACCCTGTCAGTAAGACTGTCCTCTGAGTAGGGAAGGCTTAACTGAGTACTGAGAATTTAATGTATGTTTCATGTATCCCATTTTTAAAGTTTTGCAACCTGAGAAGTGTATCTTCATGATTTCCAAACACCTGATACAAGCCAAAATACCCAGTGAAGGCAAACTTTCTTCTCCTTTAGTCTGATTAAGGTAAATTAGTAAATTGACAAAATCCAAATGCAGAGCAAGTACTTTCCAAGTTTGCATAATCAAATGAAAAGAAGTAAGAGCTACTAATCATGTGAATGTCATATCTACATTCTGAAAGTATCTGGATAATACACATCCAAAAACTTTTCACATCCATGGCTAAGGATCTACTTGTCATGCAATTCCGGGCTGCATTCACCAGAAAGGATCTGGATTTTAGGGATGCCACTTGTTTTACTCTCAAATCATTCCATACTCCAGATCTGAACAGGGAATTTATATTTTCTTGTGCTGTGCTCTCCAGCTTTTGACAGGTAACAACTCTTGGGCCTGATTGTACTCAATTATCACATGCCCAGAGGACAGACAGAATTTGGTAGCTACTGCTCAGCAGAGCTGCAGATGTATGTCCCAGAGACCAATGCTCAGAGGTTGCCCTGGTTTAATGAGTTCATTTCACTATTCTACTCTACCACCCTGGCTTAACATCACACAACCAGTTTGAGGTCTCCACTGGGAATCTCTTGAAAAATAGTATTTCCTTCTTATTTAAAACCTGAGTCCTGTGATTTGGTGGGTTTTTAGTACAGCTATGACAGGAGAGTCAGATCATGTGCGAGAGATGCCACTGATAGATGAAAATCAGAAAGAAGAAAGAGACTGCTTAAACACACATTGTAAGGCATGAGTTAAACCCTGGAACTAGAGATGCAACCTGACATGAATTGTTAACTCATCATGATCACTGCCTTCCATGGAGTCAAATACCACATGTGTTGATGAACCTTGTGGGTCCCTTCCAATTCAGAAGTGTGTTGTGTTATATTTCTGTGTGTAGTGCTTATAGTTCCTAGAAACATGAAACCTGCTAATCATACTTTACCAAACTACAAAGCTGAGATTAACATATTAGTAGCCCTCTGGCATCAAACGTAGCCTTGGAGGAAACCAAAAACCAAGTCTATCTTTGAAGGTTACAGTCTCTGACAACCATCATTTCCCTGGTGAACACCTTTTATTCATGCAGCACAGCTGGATGGACTAACTGCACATCCCAAGTGTTGAATTATGGTTTTCAGTGTCTCGGCCCCTTGGGAATTCTCTGAGAATTTGATCAGTGAAATGAGAGACAAAATAAATCCTTAAGTGTGAATAAATTTATGAGGGGTTTGGAAAGGCATCTACTTGCAATGCTCAGAAGCCAGTGCCCTCCTGACTTGTTTCTTTCCCTCAGAAACATAATTTCTGCACCTTATACTACAACAATGCACAGTAGCTTCAGATGTAGTCAGGGATTCAACAGCCTGGATTCTGTCCATTCTGCAGCAAGAAGCAAGAGTCTCAAAATACTCACGAGTAAGATACTTGCATTAATATCTCTTGATGAAGGCCTTCAGATTTGTAAATACAAGCGCTCAAGCTGTGGAAATTGTTTAGGCTGAGAACACTTATGAGAATACATCAGGGCAAAACCATCAGACTCATCTTGGACTTCTTCCTGCTCACAGCCACTGCTGTAAGACAAAAGGTCAAGCTACATCGGTCTCTGGCATGAAGCAGCCTTATCAACTCTTAGGCTTCCATTCACCATATTTTAGTACCAATGGAATTAAGCGCCAAAACTCCAGCAGGGCCAACCTACCCAAAGATGTAAAGGAAAGATTCGGACATGTGAGCATCTAATTTATATTCCCCAAGGTATTACTTAGTACCACAGCAGTTAAGACATCTTTCCCATTTCTCATCCAAGGGCACAGATGATTCCACCAGTCCAGCTGGTTTTAGCTTTGAACCACCCTGGTGTCCAAGGGTTATGCTCTGCTGCTATACAAAAATAAGGGATGCACCTCCTCCAGAGGATTCTGCAGGGAATATCCTCAAGATTAGACTGGCAAACAGCTGCTTTGAAATAAAAGGATTTCTCTGCAAAACAGGAAGATGCTTTCAGGACTTTGGAACAGCATTCAATTTTAACGTTCTGCATGCATGTTTGAACTGCAAAATGAGACATCTTTGCCATATTACGTGATTTGTAAGCAAATAAAGAAGAATACATGCCAGGAAGTAGAAATGGACTAAGCAATTCCGGACAAAGAATGTTTATGCCCACACAAAGCTTTGTCCAACATCTCGAGAAAAACATGATTAACAGTACTGGGCTGATCTTAATCAGATTTATTAAGACAAATGTTGAAAATCCAGCGTGCAAGTTGTGTGTGGGTAACTAAAGAAGAAGAAGAAGAAAAAAGGCCAGATAAAAATGCCCAGAGGGAGTGAGCTAATGACTATCTTCCCATTACCTCATGGGATCATTAGGTCGACATGATCTCTCCGCGGCCAGCACCGGAGCCACTTCCCCGCCGGGACGGAGGCCAGCGGCCTTTCCCTTCCCCTGCCATCCCCTCGCACAGGTACACCCTCAGCGGGAGACCCGACCCGCCGCCATGTCGGGGCGGGCACGGCGGGACAGCCACCTCGGCTCGCCGCCCTGCCCCCTCCCCGGGGGGCTGCTGGGCAAGGCGGCATTGTTGGCCGCGTCCATCACTCCTCGTCCCCGGCTGACATAATGAATGCGCTTGGACACACCTTCCAGCCCGGCGGAGAGGCGCCGCGTCTCCACGGACAGCTTCACCGAGCCCTCCGCTCCGCTCCCCACAGCCCTCGGGGAGGCGCCCCGCCAGCCCGCCCGGCCCCATAGCCCGGCGCCCCGTGCCAGCCCAGTGAGGGGCCGCGGCGGCCGGGCCGGGCTGGGCAGGGCGAGGAGGGTAGAAACTCTCGCTATGCTGCCCAGCGCCCTTTACTGGGACCTGGTGGGCTCCTCGGCTCTCCTCAACCTGCCGGCGGCGCCGGGCTTCGGCAACCTGGGCAAAAGTTTCCTCATCGAGAACTTGCTGCGGGCCGGGGCTCCGAGCCCTGCACAACTCCGTCCCCTCCCCGCCAACCCCGTGCCCCTCAAGCTGTGCCCCGCGGCGGAACAAATCAGCCCCTCAGGGGGTCCCTTCCCGGCAAGATGGGCTTTCCAAGTGCTTAACCCCTCGGCGGCGGACGGCGGCCGCCCGCCAGCGCGGGCCGCGGCGGCGGAGAGAGGCGGCATCTTCCCGCCGGCAGCCACAGGTGAGCGCCGGCCCCTCCCGCGTCCTGTCGCCGGGGAGACCGGACCGAGGGGCTTGCCGAGGGCTCGGCCCCGCGCTCCGCACGCCGAGACGGCGGCAGGAGAGGCGCGGCCGCCCCGAGGAGCTCGCAGGCGGCGGCGGGACGCCGAGCCCCGCTGGGTACCGTGCCGCCGGGGCTCCGGCCGAGGGTCTGGCCACGGGACGCCGAGGAGCGGGTGGTGCGGGCTTCCGAGTGCGGCCGGCCGGCCCACCTGTGGGTGCAGAGAGCGCGGCAGAGCGCCGTGGTAGCGGCGTCGGGTGCTGTTAAACGCCCCTAATCGCAGTTCTTTCAGGTCTAGACGTCCCACACCCTCAAGAGGTGGTAGAAGCTTCGCCGCCAACAGGCGCTCCGGGAAAGTCGGAAATTCCAAGTTTTGGGAGGAAGGCGAGCGGTCCCATCCTCCTGAGTAGCGATAGCTCGGGAGGCAGCAACCCATTTCTCTACACGCCCTGCCTTGCGGGATAGCAAGGCATGGAGGACCCGGCTCCTCCTGCCAAAAGGAAGATTAAGCCGTGTAGAACAGGCAATTTTTTGGAAGTTTTGACAAAACTAGGGACGGGGAAAAAATAAAAAAGTTTTAAAGAGGTGTAAAGGTGCGTTATCAGCCGTTCGGCCCGGTGTCACACTGAGAGCCAGCGCCCTGCCGGGCAGTGGGGACCAGCTCGCGGGCGCCGGGGGCCCGCAGGAATCTGTGCCATGGAATTGGAAAAAAACAGGTTTACAAAACACGTTCAGTTTCTTGAATGCGCCGATTTTCCTATAAATACATTTTGTCTGGGTACGAGAAACATATTTTGAGAAGTGCGTACTTCTGTTAGTCATGGAACTGATTGTAGTCAATTAATTAAATTTGGTATTAGACTCACTATCTATATCGTATTTTGCTTTTCTGTTAGAATGCATAAATTATTCAAATATTATGCGGTATTTTAAGAATTTTTATTTATGATCATGCAGTTTTAAATGCATTTAAAATGAAAATCAGACAAGCAGAATTGTATTTATTGAATTAATTCTTTGAGATGTGAAACCAGAGGGCTTGTTTTGAAAACAGAAGTAATTGTTTTCTTTTCAAACATAATTGTATTTCAATTGGATCCTGCAAATTGTTCTTCAAAATCCAAAGCAGTGTTTGATCCTTTAGCATTATGTACTTTAAAGATTGCCAGGAGAGAGTCAAAGTGTACATTAAAGTTTCTGAATGTTGCTGACCTCTCAGGTAAGTGTTACCTTAAGCATATCAGTTACTTAAACGTGTTTAACTGTAGGCTAGGCCAGGGAAAAGGACAAGTATCATCTTCCTGCAATTCGATGAATATTATCCCTGCCTGCCCTTTGCCCTTACCCTGAAAAAAAGTTCTAGAGAAAATGCTATATTTATTTGTGGAAAGAGAGATAGCAGATGCCCCAGCACTCTTATTTGCTAGAGGTAAAGGTATTTTGTTGGGTTTTATTTGTTGTTGTTAGTTTGTTTGTCTGGGTTTTTGTTTGTTTGTTTAAAAAAGCTATGGGTAAATTGCTACAGAAGTTCCTGAATGTCAGGTTTTACAAATGCTTGTTTCCAGGATTATTTCTTCTTTTGATCAACCCATAGCAATTGTTGTGATTTTAGTGTGTTAAGTCTGTCTAGTGATTTGGAGTCCAGTCCTGTGCTGCTTCTGATTCCACAGCTCTCACAGATCTTGGCAAGAGCACCAGGCTCTTGGATTTGAGCAGGGAGAAATACTAGTGTTTCCTCATTCATTGTGCCCCTAGAAGAAAATTCTCCTGTGACTGTACACTTGCAACAGTGACTTTTATAGTCTAACAGGGATCTGTTGATTCTGATCTCACTTGTATGTCTTAAAGTGATGAGGACGCTTAGTTGTCTCCACATTCATAAATTTGAATTAGATTGGAACTGTCTTGCTGAGCCAGTTTGTGGTTTCTAAGGAGTCTCTCTTCTCTAGTGTAGGCGTATACTGAGGAAACTGTTCAGACCAGACACTGCATTTGTGAGTAGGGCTGGGGTGGTCAGGCTATGTGTAATGTTTCTTGTTTATACAGTGATAGGGCAAAGAAGCATTTTGGCAGAACAAAAATTTTAGCCTTCGGGGACTAATGAAGATATTTTAACTAAGGAATTTGTGCTAGGTAGGGTTTTTTAGTTTACTGATTTTTTTTAAATAATAATAAGCTCATATTTGGAACCCTCAAATCACATGCCGTTTTGGAAAATCTTTCTCAAAGTCTTAAAAAAGATTATTGAAAATGATAAAGTAAGTTTTTTTCAAAAAATATTTCTGAACTAGCAAGTGCTTTATAGATCATGCAGGGACTAAAAGTTCCCTAATAAACTAGCTTGGCATAAGCCAAGCTTTCTTTTATTTTTTAATTAAAAAACAAAAAAAAAAAGGAAATTGAAAAAGTACCAGACTTTTTGGAAACAGTATATTACTCAAATTCTGTAGTGAGGTCACCAAAAGTTCTCAAAAAGAAGGAAGTGTAAAATCACACCAGGGACTTAACTGAATAAGCTGAACCTTTTTATATGTATCCTGGGTACCTACAAAGGGAAGACTTGAAGAAAGCACTCCATTTTAGGGTATCTTTTAACACTCCATAAAAGTGCTAAAGAATGTAAATCCTGTATTCTTTCTGTAAACTGGAAAGCACTTATCCATGGTGGCAAAGGAGACCAGGTGGGTTGGCATTCTTGAGCTGGGCTCTCTCATCATGGTAATTTTTCCTTTTGTAACTCCTCAGCAACTGAGTTGTATCAGCAAGTTTCCTTCCCATAATTTACAGGTTTCAAAGTGTTAGTTGGACTATTTCAAGTGCTTATCCGCATATGTGTTTTATGTATACAAAGTTATCCTGCAAAATTATCATGATTATCGTAATTATTATTATTATAAAAAACTGAACGAGAACTCAGGAAGTGTCACACCCTAAATATTAGATCTAACGAGCATGTTAGAAAGAAATATATTTGTTGTCTGTAAAAGTGTAAATAATCACTTTCCATCATTATATACATTTTGAAAAATTAAATGTAATCATTGTAGGTATTGCAAATTAGTTTGGTTTAATTTAAGAAGAACATGAGCAAAGAGCATGTTACATAAAACTTAGAAAAGAAAAGCAGAAGAAGCATTGCTGCTTTTTGATAAACTCATGAGCCTTTTGCAATGATATGCCAATTTATACTGGCTTGGGATTCCCACAGGCTTTCTTGCACTTCATCTGAAGCCCCTTTGCTCTGTGCTGTCCTCAATTTCTTCTTGCTAATCAGGGTTCTAGTCCCTTGACTCCAAGCCTATTGTTATCTTCTGGATAAATTAGAAGACTTGACAGTTTTCTTCAGTGTTTTTTGACACGTAAAAATTGGCCAGATGATGCTGAGATGCTGTGTGTTGTAACACAGGTGCTGTAAAGAGGTGCACTTCAAATATTTCCTCATGCCTTAGTTTCCAGAAGTGTTGGCTGTCACTAGAGCTGAGTGACCTCCTTGGCAAAGTGAAGTTACTCTGCTAGCTGAAATAATTTTTCTAAGTATCTCTGCTCTTAAGTAATTTTTCCTGGAGGAGGTTGACAGTAAGTACTTTACAGCGTGAATATGGTCATGTGGCAAGACTGTGACTTTCTGCTTTAATTGTGGCATTTTTGTAGATGAACAGAGAAGGGAGATTGAAAACTGCAGCAAAACAAACAGTGAGATAATTCCATTGTAAAACCTGCTGAGAAATTTATCTTAGGGGATTTTTGCCTAAAGCATCAGAATACAAGAGAGCAGAATGAAGGACGCCACATGTAACACAAAAGAAATCAGAAGAACTATATAATAAATATAAATTGGACTTAGAGTAAGCATGTGTGGATGTACTTGATACATATCCAGATACATTTGTGCTATAGATATGTCTTTTCTTTCTGTAACATTTGGGTACTTCACATTTTGATGCAGTTATCATCACATTGTGCCAGTGAGATAGGAGAGATTTCTATTGCGTAGACGGGAAGCTGGAGCAAAACCAAATGAGGTGGCTTACCTAAGATAATACAGAAAAGTGGTAGCATTGCAAGGAAATTAAACCAAGTCTTCTGCAGGCTAAGTCTCTGGAAAATGATGTAAATTTTTCCCTTCTCAGGTGATGATACCAAATCTATCTTGTAATACTTACTCGAATCAAACATATCTTATTCCCCATATTTAATAAAGTGTTTCGTGTATCTTTATAACAACCAGGAGACAATTAAATTACTGAAATTTAAATGATATTTTTTCTTTCCTTTTGGACCTCTTCTTAGTGAATTTGTGCTTATTAATTATTGATTTTAAGCCAATTGGCAGCCAGGGTGTGTCCTCAAGCGACATGTAACACTAGCTTTCAGTAAAATAAAAGACAGGAAAGAGTCCAGTGTTTTGTCTTGACTCATCTAACTCAGGCAACAAGTTGACTGACAAATCTTAGGATTTTCTTGTTTTGTTGGTGTTTTCTAGAGATGGAAAGCTTCTTTAAGGTGGGGAGATCTATTTGGCATCTTTTCTTATTCCCTGATTGCCAGGAGTACTGAGACACTAATTGTTTTGAAAGTTTGTCTTTGGAAGCAAAGGAGTTTTTGTAAGTGTTAGAAATCACAGACTAGCACGTTTCCTGTTTCCAGTTAACTTTGTGAGTCATTTAATAGAATTGGTCTGGAATGCCCAGCATATTTTAAGAATGGCTGCAGAATGGCTTTTAAAGGACAAACTGTTGTCCTCATTGTGAGGTTGCCAGAGCTAGACTAGTGCCAGCTACTCTCTGACCCAGCCGCTAGTCTGGCAGTCTGTGCTCAGTGAGGAGTATGAGCATTGGCTGGACACTGCTCCTTCCTCTGGCTACTCTCATGGTGCTGTCTTAGAAGGAAGAGGTTCCTGAGTTTGGTCCTTGGCATGATTTAGATACTACCAGAAGATCTCAGAGCTGCACTAGGAAGACAAGTGGTGGAGTTTGTAGAAAAGAAATTGACTGATTTGAAACAATACAATCAGTCATGCCTACAGTTACTGAATTAACTTCTGTAAAATGTATTTTGTACAGTAGAAAGAGCTGGTCTTCTGAAATCCTGTAGTATATTGCTCATGATTTTAGAAAACACATGACTGTGGTAAGGATTAATCTCATCAGGCAAACTCAGGTGCAGATTTCAGGTTTTATTGTACTGTGTCTTTATTATTTTCTGTTAAGAAATCATCCTAAATTTAGATAGGTGAGTTCTCTGCTTCCATTGCCCTCTGAAGGTGTTTTGCTTCTTTTATAAAGCAGCTCTACAAAATAACGCATGTTTTACATGGTACTTTTGTGGTCAGTCATGACCCCACAGTAGAAAGGGGAGTTTGTTTTTTTTCCAGTTGAAAACAACTGCAGGTATATAAAGCAGTAGGAGGCTGTTTCAAATGTCTGTTATGTAGACCCTGATATTTATAAAATTATACATCCAAATATTTTCAGAAACCTGGACTGTTTCTTTGAGGTGAGCTGTCACTTTGGAGAAGTGGCCTTTGCTTTGTGTTGAAAAGCTTATGAAAATTTTTCATAAGAGGCTGCTTTTGTCTGCAGTTGTAGCACATAATTCTCTTGAGGTATTCTGAATGTGTGTTGAGAATGTTACCTCCTTGTGACTATGTGAATATCTCAAGTTTCAACTTGAAAAAGTATTTCCTTGTACAAGTGTAAAAATACTAAACCCCTTTTGTTAAAAAAAGAAAAAAAAAGAAAAAAGAATTTGCTATTTATTTTTTATTCTAACACTGTTTATATTATCTTGGGACTTTTGTCTGTTTGGAGGTAGCAGTACTGCAACAAGTAAAGAGTGCTTCAGGTAAAAAATTTTGGCAAATCAGTGCATACCACAGGAATAAATGGTGCATTTTGGCCTCTTGTAAGATTTTGAATTAGTGCTGCAACAATGAAAAACCAGTGAAATGTCGACTTGCAGCAGCTGACCCGAATTTTGCCATGCTTGTGGAAATAATTTCTAAACAAATTGTAATATGAAAATCAAAGAAAATAACTAATGACTTCCTAGCTGAATTTTTACATGTTTAGAGTCTTTATGGCTGTACAGATGATAGTATTCTTTTGTTGTTACCTATGAGGGACAAGAAGAATGTCATGGTAATTCAGCTGTTTAATAAAAAGTAGGTGTCCTGTCTAAGCTGTAGTCAATGCAGAGAGATGCCTCCAGAGGATGAAACACCTTCTGTGTCTGTTTTAAGGTGATGAATTGTTATGTAGAGCTACTTACCTCTTCTCATTGACTGAACAGGAGGCCCAGACAAGGAACTTGGGCAAAACACTGAATTTTTAGACAGAGAACTGACAATGATGTCTGTTTTGACAAGAACTGGTAATCATAAAGTGCTGAGGCACACTAGTACATGGGCATCCTGAGGAAGGACAAAGTCAGAAAAAAAGCTGGTAAATCCACAGGTAGATTCCCACCTTCTCAATAGCAAGGCTGTGTAGGAGGCACGGAGAGGCTAAAAGCCACTTTTACTCCTGACATCAGGGTACCCATGGAGTCTTTGGCAAACATTGTGGAGTTTGGTTGTTGCTTTGGGTTGTAGAGGTGAGATCTGACCATGTATTGTCGCCAGCCTCAGGCTGGTGTATTTCCTCAGGTGGTGAAAATCATGTACAACAAATTACAACATAATAATTAGGCATGTGAACGATGCCTCTGAAAACTGACAGTGATTAATGTGGTTTCAGATAATCTGCAGTGTGATGCTCTTGGCCGTTACATTGCTGTAGATGTAAGTGATGATTATGGTGTTAGCATTTCAAGCCCATTTTTGGGGGCTGCTCTGCCAATTTTTGAAAGCCCCACAATGACCCAGCATAAATTCTTGCATCCATGTTTTGTGTAGGAATTAAAAATACATATATTTAGAACTTTAAAACCCTTTCTCTGAATGTTTGGCAGTTTTTAAAAACTGACCTGTGGATGCTGCTCTGCTTTACCCTTTTGAGTACCCTTTTTCCTTTGAGCATTCGTGTGGTTGCGTTTTACAGTAGTAAGTAGGAAGCAAATGGTAACTTTGGGAGTGCAGGACAGCCAGTTCTGAGGGGTCCTGCACCACAGGCTCTTGCAGTAAATTTTTCCAGTTCCATGTGATGGCAGTTGCTTTTGGGTGGGATATGGCAGTGGCTGCTGCTTTGTTCTCACAGTTGCAGGCTCCTCTTCAGCTGATTGAAATGCTTTGGGGTTGCACAACTGCTGCTGGAACATTGCACTTTAGACAGTAACTGCTAGGGAAAGAGCCATGACTCATCATGAGGTCCAGGGTTTGTGGTTCGGGAACAGAAATGAAGCTCAGCTGGATCACAAAGCTGGCAGAGCTACTGCTGGACTGTTTTCAGGGAGTTCTTCATGACATGAAACTTCCCTGCAGCTTTTCAAAAGCCTGCTTTAAACACTGCCAAGAACGGATGTAGGTAGGAAATTGCAGTTGTGCCCATGTTATGGGCACAAACCATCCAAGGTTCTCAGATGAAGTGTGATAATTTTACTGATAATATATTTTAAGTTTCCTGCAAGGGCTGGAACCTAGGCATCATGGTGGAAAGCAGTTCATGTGGACTTAGTAATGCTTGGCGAATTGAAGTGTACACGCAGCTTGAGGTTTCTCTGCTCCTGTTAGTTTTGTTAGCTGGCTCTAGGCAGTTTTCTGAATAATTTTTTGGAGGTGTTCCAGCTCTCTTCAGAGGTTGATACCACAGTTTTAGCAGTTATCTTTAAAATCCCCCAACAGACTAGCAGCATGTGCAGTGAAGGAGCCTGTATGCATAATACCAGAAGTTTGCCATCAGTTTCACTTTCCTTCAGTAGCCATTTTTCCTTCATCCCTTCCCACTTTCCTGATGGCTGATAGCCTACATTCTTTACTGAGTTATTTCACAATGCTAGAATTAGAGTAAACATTGTCCTTAATAATAAGCCATTTTCAAAATTGCATAACTGAGCTGGATTGTATTTAGGAACCTTAGTCTCAGAATGATGGACAGTTGGAAAGAAAACTTCTGATCCCATTGTGAGTATGACTTTTTATAATGGAAGGGCTTTTGAATTTAGAATATTTTCAGAGCAGTGTCTTTTAAAATATCTGCTTTCTGAGTTTTAGCACTAGATAAGCTTGAGGCATGTTTACATGTTTAGTATTATTTTATTGTCTGTAAAATTATTTCTATTCATAAAGGTAAATGTAGTGAACATTATTACTAGAATTTGCATACAGCACCAATGTCAAAAGTATTTGTTTTGTGAAAAAAACCCCAAACCCTAGGTATCTAATACTTTTATGTATATGATCCATGACATTTTCTTTTAAGGCATATAGTGCAGTTTTTGGAGTGCCAAAAGGCTCTTATATCATACTTTTATACTTTTCATGCATGTGTGAAGCTAAACCTGTAAAGACTGAGTTCTGTGAAACATTTAATTCCACACAGTCTCAGTTTTATGAAATGAAGATATAGAGCAAAAAAAGGCTTAAGTGTCCTGAATAAAAATTACTAGGATTTTGCCCTTGCTTTAAGTTCCTATACATCTTTAGGAGCAACAGCTGCCTTTTGGTTACTGTGTACCTCATTCTGGCCAAAAAATAACATAATTAATATTCTGACATTTCAACAATTTTCAGCCTTATGTGAACAGCAAAGAGTGTTTGCTTTAGGTCTCTTGATCAACAGATATTGATAGAGTTGCTGTTATGTATGTGAAAAAAAATAATAGGTAGTGCTTCCTCTATATTGTTCTCAAAACTGTATTATGTCATTTCTACAGGTACGATTTCAGTATAATTCTAGGTAATTTTAATTCTGTTAATGGAGTTTCATACAGGTAGTGGAAGCCATTTAATGTGATGAACTGTGTTGTTTTTATCAAAGATGAAAAATATACTTGGATATGTTATGTTGAAGCATTAACATTTTTCTGTATGTAGAACTCCCAAGAGAGAGTCGAGTATCCCTGTATTATGTCTTATTTTTTGTACTGATGTAACTGCAAAACTGCTGCACATTGGTTTGAGTGCAACAGCTTCAGTAGATGTAGGGATGTAGTTTCATGTACATAGTGTAGAATTCATATGTGCATCAGTACAGCTGCAGCACCTTAAAAAAGGTTATGAACTGGACATACATGTTTGCTATAGGTGTAGGGAGACATCATGGCAGGATCTAGACTAAATTTTGAGATGTGAGCTCAGGAACCTCTTCGTTCAAAGTTACATGAGGATTTCACCTGCATCTTACTTCTTAAGGAAATATTCTGCTTCAAATAGATATGCACCCTGCAGCAAAAAAAAGCAGCAATTGGTTGAAAGAATTAGGTAAAATGCTCAGGAAAGCCAGACTCATGATTTCCATCAACTTGAGCAGAATTAGGGTCAAGATCTCTTCTGTTTGCATCGTGGTACTGTGCTGCTGTATTAAATCATTGTCAGCAACTTCCATGGAAATATATTGCTTTTTTGAAGTTTGCTTAAGCAAAGAGTTTGCTTTAGTTTTTACTCTGATCCATCTTCAGACCTTTATGCTTGCAGCTTACTTGTTGAGAGATGTAGTGAATGGAGAAAACTGTCCTTTCTATTCCTGTTGTTACTTGCAGGAGCATGTTGTCTATCTGAATCAATAGCTTGTTCAATTCTAATTTATCCATGTGTCTTGTGCTTTTATCACACACCATTATGAACCCCACATTATCAAAACAGAGCAAGGAACTGGACAGAGTTAAGAAACCACAAGAGGGAATACCAAGGACGGGACAAAGTCTGACAAAAATTGCATGGCACGAATAAGGTGCTGGCGCAATGATTGGAGGGAATAGGACATTATGGCAGCCAGGGAATATCCAAGATATTTAAGAAGAAAGCAAAGGAATGGAGTGTGCCATCTTCTGTATTCTAAGTTATATTTTCAAAAGTGGAGGCTTTTACTTGACTGTAAGGGAAATTTGATAAAAGCACAAGGAATGAGCCTCCCAAGGAAGGGAGGAAAAGCTCCTTTTCCTGAGAGTCTGGGAATTCCAGAGGATAAAATATACTGTCAATGACAAGCTCTAATGTCCAGGAGTTTGCCTAATATTTATCTTCTACAGCTCCTGTGCTTCTTGAGTTATTCAGATCCTTTCCAGCTTACACACTTCACCAGTTGCATTGAAACCCTTTGGATACATGGGATAAGTAGTATTTGGCTGCACGTTCTTGACTATTTTAAGTTTCTAAGGATGTGGTTCCACATTTGGTGGTCTTATGTAGAAAAGAAGCTGTAGAATACTAATGCCTGGTGTAAATAATTCTTTTTTGTAAATGTTTTGCAAATATATGCCTCAAAACCAGGCAGTTAATTTATATTTCATTAGCAACTGAAAAATTTTGATGGAAAGCTGTACCAGCAAAATGCTTATCAATCAGCAATTGCAAGTTAATACTTTAAAAAATGTTTAGAGTTAGACTTTTACAGCAATAATTTTTTTGCTCTGGGATAACAGCAAATTTAAGGGTCAGAAAACTTATTTTGAGGTCCTAATAAATACTCAGAAACTTAATTTTGAATGATCTTTATTTTTAATTGCAATTGAAAAACATTTAAAAATTAGCAGCATAGCTTAGATACATTTATCTATTTACCTTTATTTCTGATTGTTGATTTCTTAATTTTTTTTTTTTTACCCAAGTGTGCAGTTACTTTTTTTTTAATTTAATGGGATTTTTTTCCTGGATATTTAGACAACTACAGTACAGGCTCTAGAGCCACTTATTTTCTGCCTAAACCAAAACAAGAAAGTGACATGGATGTTTTGATGCTGATCACATTTTACAAGTGTACAGTTCTAGCAATGATGTATCTTTTTCAAAACAAAAAAATGTTCCAGGTTTCATAGTTGACTAGTACCAGCAGAAATTGATAGGTAATTAAGATTAATGGAAAAGCCCATGAGACTTAAGGAAAAAAAAGTAAGAGATAAATAGATAATGAAGACCTTTCCATGATTTGGAAGCTCTTTTTAGCTATGAGAGACTTCAATTAAAAAAAAATCCATTAAAAATTTACCAAATTTTACCTAATTTACCAAATTTACCAAAATTTACCTACTTCTGTCTGTTGACTTCACAGATTTTTTTTTTGTTGTTGTATCAAGCAGAGCCTTCAGCAAGTAGTTTATTTAAATTTAGAGCACTTGTCCAGCAAGACTAAGTTGACAGTCAGAATAACAGAATCAGGCCCTGTAGTACGTGCCTGTAGAGCTCAGCTGTTTCATCTCATGGCATTTTATAAATTTTATTCCTAAAGGTTTCTTGTTGAGGACATTATTGGTTTGAGTGCTGTTAACAGCATTGGAGTACCAGCTGATTTTTTTTTGTAAATTGGCATGCTTACTAGAGTTATTTTAAATAACTTTCAGATTCATTATAGTCATTATTTCAATGACATATTATTGAAGCAATGTGTTCAATGCCAATATTTAGGAAAACCCCCATAATTACAGCAATTACAGAAGAAAATTTCTAGTCTGCAGAGCTTCACTGTTATAAATATAGGGAGAGTTTTGCATATTATACCTAAACTACACATGTAAAATAACCTTGCTAAATTAAAGAGCAATTACTTGGTTTATCATTGTTTGCCTTAAAAATATCACCATGTTGAAAAAAGGAAAAAGAACTTGTGGGGCAGGACTTTACACACTGACTTTTTGGAGGACTGTTGTTATGAATATCACCTAAGCTCAATGGATAATCAATTAGATCTATGCTTTCTTTGCAGCTCTTTCCAAACACTTTTTTCTCCGAGCCCCGCCATTCTACTCAGCATGCTGCGGTGGGTCCTGTCAGCACCCTGCATCCCCCACTGCTTTTCCAAGTAAGTTTTTATGCTTCATCAGTAATGCTTGAGTTATTCTGTAAACCAAAGCAGCAGGATTTAATGTGTTCTGGAAAACTAATTGGTGATGCAATGGCAGCGGCTAATTCCTTAGTAAAATCACAGCAATTCTATTCAGAGTGTTTCCAAAGATTTATCAAACTTAAGTACACTGAGCAATTGTGAGAGGTTTCTAATGGCATTGAGACACCCAGACAGAGCTAACCTAGGAAAGTGCCTTGTTTTCAGTTTGCTAGAAACAATTCTTTAAAATCAGTAACTCTTTTAAAAATCAGTGTCAATAAACATTTGCAAATAAGAAAAGAGCTGGAGGATCGTAAAATGCGTGCTGCATTTTAATGTTTGTTAGGGGTAAATTATGACTCAGGAAGCTTTAGAATTATTTAAATACAACAATCATTCTTTTTGTAGCAGTCAAATGTGTGCACATGTTTAATTTTGTTTCTCTTCTTTAATCATAATGTAAAATATTGAAGAAGTATGTTGAAGAGAATTTTGACCAGTGTTCACTATCCATTTAGGATTAAGAATCCATTTAATCCAAAACTAAATTTAACCTTGATTGGGAAGATTGCATGCCATAGTTTAAGAATGGACAGTCATGATTTTGTGCTTATGGCTCAGGAATTAAAACAGAAGGAGCATTTCCTCTTTCTTCAAAACAGGAAAAAAAACCCCACAAATTGCTTGTCAAATCCAAATGAAAATTGGAGCTTATGCGTGCTCTGGGATATACATTTTATCACAGTTGCATTCAAGCCATTCCTGACTAAAGTGCATGCTTTTTATTAATGTTTCAGAAGGGCAGTTGCTAAGTTGAATGATTCTTGACAAGTGAGGCAGCAAATGCTGGCAGTTTAATGAGCTGCAAGTTTCTGAGCACCTCTTTAGGGGGCTGACACTTTCCCACAGAGCGTTTTACATGGCCTTGGCTCTCCCACAATGGCTGACAGCACCATGACCAATCACCACTTTCACTTTACTCATCCACACGCGACCTCACCACAATTTTTCACTGTGCAGATGAACTTTAGGAACCATTTCACATTGAAAAGGCCTGGGCAAGGGTCAGTTGCCCTTTTGTATGGCCATAAAGCAATACTCTATGTGCCAGTCTTTTCTCCTGTCTCACATTCCAAGAGATTTTCTGGACACCATTTAAAGCACTTGACTGAAAAATAAAGCAGTGAATGAAACTGACTTTTATAGACTCATTCTAGCTCATCTTCCCATATAACCCTGTCTACCTGAAAAGGGATTTAGTGGATGAGCTGAGTGTATACAGGGACTTGCTGAATACATCGGCCCATTATCAACTGTGGGGATTGTTTATTAACCAGGACTGATACACTACTATTTTGGAAGTGACCTATTAATTGTCCATTTAACTAGAATGTATTGAATTCTAATGAAAAAATGGAAACCATGACTAAAGCTTTTACTTGCTCCTTCAAGGTGGTCTCTGCCATGAAGGCAAATGAAGATTGTTCCACAGATTAAGAGGACATTTATCACTATATATTAGGATACAAAGGAAAGACTTAACAAAAATCAAATCAGTAACATAGGAAATAGTTGGTCCCATTTGTGTCAGCAGAACACTAAACCTACTGCATGTTCAGAGTGACGAGCTGCAAACTGACATATTTAATTTTGCTGGAATTGTTGAAATGTATAAATGACTGCCTATCCTGATGCACTGAAAACTCCCGTAATCAGCTGACTGAAATTTAGTTTTTCTGTAACAGTTGGAGTGCATTTTAGAGTATGGCTTATCTAAAAAAATATTCTCTAGGCTACTCGGTTGGTGGTAGGTTTTAGATTTTTTGCTCCATAGGCTGTTAATGCTTTTGAGCATTCTGCTCATCATTAAATTTTGTTCAGTTAATCTTTTAAAATCCATCACATACTGTGCCTTAGTGTGCAAAGATGCCTCACTATTAGTCTAATATAGGTGTTAACCTGGACCCTACATACTGCCTGTACAGGAATTAATTGGTGCGTTGAGGCTCCAGCAGGAGGTTGTTTCCTTGCTGATTGACTGTTAACAACCAGCCAGGCAAGACAAATTTTAAGGGGTCACATAATTTGGCGTCCTCTGTCCTTGGCTGACAACTCCATTGTGGAACGGAGGCCGGGAGGCAAGGACCAGCCCTGTTACGCCTCTTCCCTTGCTGGTGTCTCTCATCCCACAGTGGGAATGAGAGAAGGTACCAGTTCTGCTGCTGGTTCAGACTGTACCTTCCAGTAAACCTGAGAATGGCTGACAATTCGGCAGAAACTACTCAGAGGCTGCCTGGAAAAAGGTACTTAAATTCACTAAGTTTGAGAAGAAAGAGAGAAAACATGCTTGAGGAAGGAAGGCTCCCAGCTTGCTCCCAGTTTTGTAGGTGTGATTGGAGCATGCAGTGGGGGTTATGAAGATACTCTGCAGTCTCCAGAGAAATATCATCCTGGCTTGCCCTTCCATTGTGATATTTTGACTTTTGTTCTGCAAAATCTTTTGCAGATTGTTTGTTTTGGTGTGGATGAAGTCTGACTGTGTATCACAGTGTAATAAATATCAGGACATTAACCAGCAGGTTATGATTTTGTACCTGGTCTTAAATATAATTTTGAGAATTGAAGTACATCTGTATGAATTAAGGATTATTTATACTGTAACATTGCAAATCATAATAATTATTTTTACCACATGCCATTATGAGTGACAGATAAAAAGATCTTGATTTCTTGACATGAAAATTTCAAGTAAAGAATTGACAGAATGCAATGGCTCCTAAATTAAGACTACCCCGTTTCACAGGAGTAGTCTTATTTTAGGGAGTAATCATTGTACACTTGCTCAGCTTCTGATGCTCTGCTTTACTGATCAGGGCTGGAAGCAGGATGCAGGGGCAGTGTAAGTAATATCAATATCATATGTTACCAGTAACACATGGCTACAAAAGTATTTAGTCAACTTTGCAGGACATACAGATATACACTTCAGTTTCTCATCATTATACTACAATATCCTCAGTATATGTGTGTTGGTTTTTCTATGGGTGTTTAAAGATACATATACCCATGTGTATATATGTATAATATACAGAAGTTGAAATGTGGTGTAGCCCCAAGAACAGTTTGTGGAAGCTGCATCTGGATTTCATTAGTATTTTCAAGAGCACTATCTCAATTGAAAAAATGTATTTAATTTACCCTCCCCACCCCATTACAGATGACTAGAATAGATAGACTTCTACATAAAAAAAATGTTTAGTATTTTAGAAAATTTGCTATTCAGGGAGAATTTGCTTTTGGCTTTGATATGAAAATGGTCAGATCCTTTGTAGGAATTGAGCAGCAGCACACCTTTGCAGCTGCCTTAACTATAAGCTGGGGCGGCAATCTAGGCCCATGGACCTGAGAAGGTAGACAGCAGGAGGGCAACTTGCATCTGAATTGCCACTCCTACAGCAAGATTGTAGGCGTCAGTGGCTGTACAGCCATGGCACAGGTTTCTGAGCCAAAGTGCAGCTGTTTCCTAGCCTGCTTGCATCTCCCTAATTATCACATGCCATGCTTGATGATGGGCCCTATTCAAATGATCCCTGCTCCTGCTTCCTGAGTATTTGAGGAAGCTGGGTGCACTGGAAGCATGTGAAGCCTCACCAAGGACTGCTTCTCATACACCATATCTTTCTGCTGGAGAGGGAGCATGGGAAAGCACTATGGCTTTAGCTTTTATTGGGTGTGAGTGAGGAGCACGAGAGACTTATCCTGGGGTTTCTGTGCTCTTTGTGTGAACACTTCTTCACTGCAGCTCTGTCCCCCAGCTTTCAGGCTGTTTTCCAGGGTAGGGCTCCCTCTAGGCGTGCATTAAGGGGATGTGATTGGATTCACTGAAAGCTGCCCTCCGAGGACTTGCTATGAGATGTCAAAGGATTAGAAACCAGGTTGAAAGAAGTAAGTCCAAGTACTCGCCAAATCCTCTAATATAGGAATTTCTGTAGTTTCCAGAATAACTAAGTGAATGACCATGGATTTAAAAAAAAAAAAAAAAAAAAAAAAAAGGAAAGCCTACTTAGTTTCTTTGAATCACTATTGAATAACTATTACAGACCACTTTTATCTCATTTTACATTCCACACAAGGAGTAAATAAGCTCATAGGAAAACGTGTTGCAGTTTACTTAGTGGTGATGACCGGCAAAGAAAAATGAAGTTCCCCCCGACTGTATTTGAATTTTGCAGTAGCATGGGCTCTATCCTAATATTCCTCTATGAACTTATCTGATTTTCTTTGTACCATGTCAGGGGGAGACTCTTGAGTGCTGTCAACACCTCTAGATTCAAGTGAGGATTTAATCCTTAATGAACATGACTGAAGCATTACAACACACTGTAACACCAACAAATTAAAAGTGGGACAAGAGTCTGCAAACACTATAATGAACAGCACTTAATATTTCTCTGATATGTGCTAGATGTTTTGGGAAATTCTCATCTATTTCCAATAGGGGAGGAGAGTGTGCTGCCTCTTCTGACCCAGGAGTCTAACTCCAAATCCCGGAGAGGCATATTAAGAAGAGCTGTCTTTTCTGAAGACCAGAGGAAAGCTTTGGAGAAAATGTTCCAGAAGCAGAAGTATATTAGTAAAACAGACAGGAAGAAACTGGCCCTTAACCTGGGTCTAAAGGAGTCTCAGGTAAGAAATGTACTTTTGAGGAGAAATCTTTAAAATGGCTTTGAAGGAGGAAAATTGAACAGTGCAGGAGCAGCCCTGAGCTCTTGTATCTGCAAAGACCTCAGTAAATCAATGGCAGTTTAAACCAGGGAATACTTGAACAGTTTCCTGGTTTATTTCCTGTATGTACACATTCAAAAATTGATGGCTCCATTTTCACACCAAGAAACATGACCTCTGCATTTCATTTCCAACTAGCTTTTTTTTTGCTGTCCAACAGAGCCCTCTTGGAAGCTTTGGGATAGGGAATTAATGCTCCATCCCACTGCTCTAACGGCAGTGGAAAAAACATGAGAACATAGATCATTCTTTCATTCCACTGAGCACTCTTTGCACTCACAGGTGAACAACCAGGGACAAGGCAGTCAACAGCACTTCCTCTGCAACTGTTCTGCCCAAAGAGACAGGCAACCATTCCTATGGAGAGACACTTGACTGCACAAAGAGATTTTCAGAGCTGAGAGATACCATAAGAAGAAAAATTTTGCAGGGTGACCTGCTAAAACACTCCCACTTTATTTGCCAATTCCCATTTCATGGGATTTTTTGCATGAGCCTGCGTTGGTCTACTGCAGGATTTTAGAGTTTAGCTGAGGGTCTGATGTCTCCAGGGAGCTGTTCCGGCTGAACTGCTACATTAATAGTAGTGCTGAGCAGCAGTAGCCCAATCTGGAATCTTTGGGCCCTCACCTATCTGCAGATAAAAAACAAAGGAAAAATGCCTGGCTTGAAGAGCACATAATCTGAAAGAAACTGTGGGAAAAAAAAAGTTTGTGAGGGCATGTAACAGCAGAAAATGAACATGGTATTTGCTGACAGGTAGGATTCTGAAGGTGCTGGAGTAGATGCAGCCCTCTAGATTGCAGCTGAAATACTGAGAGGTGACAGTACAGTTTTGTTCCTTTGAATGCAGTAGGAGTGAAAGTGCCTCAGATACATGTGCAGAAGCTCTCTGGGGAACAGAAAAGCCTGGGAGTGGTGATGACAGCTCTTGTCATCTCTATCTCGTAGATTTTAAGAACTTGAAAAGGCTCTCAGCAATTTGATCTAACTTTGCAGTTGGCTCTAGTTTGCACAGGAGGTTAGATCTGGTGGTCTGTGGTGGTTCCTTGCAAACTGATGACTCTGACACTGTTGCAAGCACTGTAACAATAAACACAAAAACAAGCAGAGTGTGGTGTTTCTCAGTGTGATGTACAGAACTGTAATCTCTGCAGGAAAACTGTTTCAGTGGAAATGTGCAATTGCATTCACCAGTGTGCTGCCTAAAAAATTTCCCAAAATGTAGTCAAATTCCTAGTATTACAGTTATTTCCTCGAGATTATTTTCTGTGTTCATGTTATTCAAGAGGGCTTGGGTGTGTAAAAAATAATGTAACGATACATAGATAACCACTACCACTAAAAGAATATAATTTCATGATACTGACAGACCAGATGATATTCGTCTCTTTTATTCCCCTCATGAAAGGAAGAGAAGTTGCTGTGAAGGCTACTTCTACAATTTTCTGACCAGTTGTGCTGGAGGAACAGTACCTGTCATCTCAAACAATGATTCTCAAACCTTTGAAACCACAGCCTTCATATCTTGTCTTCATATCTTCAGACCTAAATGTAAATGCTTAAGGGAAAAGAGAACACAGTCTGAATAATTTGATTGTTCACCTTCACCTTTCTTCTCTTAATGTAAAACCAGTTCCTGGTTGTATATTCCCCCAACCTTTCCCTAGCATTTTATAAATGCCTTTCAATGCTTGTGTTAAAATTGCAACTCAAAGTTTTTGAAAAGTTGATTTTGTCTCAAAATCACATGGGTTGTATGCAACTCCTGGAAAACTGTAGTCAGGCAGACAAAATGTCTCTAAATCCTCAATCCCATCTCCGATGTCACAACACACTTTTCGGAGCTGTATGGCCAAGCTGATTTTAGCTATGTTTGTGAAAGGGACATTCATGCTTCTTACAGCCTCTGCTTAATAGAGGCCCTCACACCACCAATAATATCACTTAGTTTTCTTAATGATGATACTAATTTTCTCTGGGAATTCTCTTCTGTCAAGGATGTTGCTTGTAGGAAACTCTTCTATCCCTAGCTATTGGGCTGTCCATTTTCCAGTCTAAGCTAAGTAATCATCTACTGTGATGGTGAAAGTCAAGGAGAATATTTGTTCCAGGTGTAGTAAATAGTGATGGGAAAATCCTCGGATAATGTCGGTCAGCTGGCTTCACTAGTTCTCTGCTGTAACAACAAATAAGGAAGGAATGTGAAACTAAGAGGATGGAAAGGAAAAAAAAACACTTGTTAGGGCAAAGTTATTTAAAGCAAATAATAATAATAAACTCTCATTAACTTGCAAACAGGTGAAAATCTGGTTTCAGAATCGAAGGATGAAATGGCGAAACTCCAAAGAAAAAGAAGTGCTTTCTAACAGGTGCCTCCAAGAAGAAGGTCTTCAGGAGAACTACCTCTCACGATCCACCATGAATTTTACCTCCCCATGCCCATCTGTGTGGGAAATGTCTGAAGAGCGGGCAAGTCCAAGGTGGAGGGAGAATTCTCCAGGAAATCCTGAAAGACTGAATACTACACAACCACCTCCAAGAGCAAATTCACTGCAGAGCCCGCTCCATTTGTATCCTGACCAAGACACGGCAAACAAGGCATCATCAAGTGTAAGGGAGTAGGGGCAGTTTGTAAAAGGAGTGGGAGAATGCAGGCTTCAAATGAGCAGTCTTTTAAGATTAACAATATTTGAACATTGTAAAGCTAACTAGTTTATGCTTCAAAAATATGCTAAAGTCTAACACCATTAAAATTACAAACAACTAATGACTAAAGAAGCATTCTTCAATATACAGTCTTTTCTTGTGTCTTTTCCAGTCTTGTACTGACCTTAAAAGTAAAATAGGAACTGATGGTAAGTAAAATGAAGTGAAGAACATGAAGCTGAATTTGTGCTCTGATTTATACATCTGCACTCTGTGTGATGCTCGTTGAAAACACACTAATAGAGAATCACTTTTATCTCTCATTGTAGTCAAACCAATTATTTTTTTTTTTGTGCATGAGATAAAGAGAGCTCTTCTTTCAAGACAGTAAGTGGGTTTGAGTTCTTTTAGAAATTCATTAAATAACACAATAGATTCATATGGACAAATACAAGCATTTTGGTGTATTTTCTCCATCTGTCTTCACCTATGTCAGTATTCAATTAGCTTTAAATAGTATGGTCACAGGTCAGCTGATAACCTCAGTAAAGTTATGCAATATTAAAAGACAACCAACCTAGTCTATAAAATGTTCCATTTTTTAGTAACTCTGGTGAGAGTGTGTACTGGAAAGTGCAGTTCACTGGCTTCTGTCTTTCTGCCCATGCATGAATCTGCTAGCATTCTTAACTTTGAATTGCAGTGTCTTTTTTTTGGCTGTTGGTAGAATCTTTAGTATTTCAAAACTGTAATGACAATGTGCAGAATTGTAGCCTACAATGCACGAAGCAACACACCCATAACTGGAAAAATTGCTACTACAGCCAGTTCAGAAAATTACTTATGGAGATGATGTACCAATAGTAGGATTATTCCTGGCTTACTGCTGTTTAAACTGGTGCCAGTAAGGACACATTAGCATATATCTGTATCAAAGATAGGACAGTATTCTCTGTAATACAAGTAGTCTTGAATATTGTTAAAGCTACTTAAAATTATTTGCTTTCTTAATCCAGTTTAAGGAGGTCAGTCTATGAATTTAGGTGTATCTTTCTTTGTTTTATTTGGAAATCTTTATAGCTCAAAATGGGAGCACAGCATTAATTTTCTTTTTCATGCATTTATGGATGCTTTTATTGAGAAGAGAGACTAAAGATATTTTAAGTTACAGGCAAAACGTTATGGAGACCATTATGGTTTTATAGGGACTTTTTTCTTTCTGGCATTCATACATTTTATAGGTGAAAGATTATGATAATCTCGTCTGGTTTTTTTTATCATATATGCCTTGAATGTTTCTGATTATTCTTGCCTTGAGCTCCAGATATTTTGAGCTGTATTGTACATCTTTCAAAAAGCCGTGCAATTGTTGTGAAGTTGTTATTTAATGTTTTACCTTTTGATAGATGATTTACTAGTCCCCTTGTTACATTGTATTATATGGGAGGTGAAGTTTAGATACATCTGCAGCTAAAAAACTTGAGATTGCAATGATGATCCTTATATCATAACATTTATGCATGATAAGGTGAGTTTTGTGCCTTGCCTTGTGCATGTCCTGCCATCTCAGTGGCCAGATATGCAATCCTAGTCTTGCATTATGTGGCATTCCTTGCATGTGGTTTCCTCTGCTTGATCTAAAGAAAAAAACAAATTACAGAAGAATTAAGAAGTTATCTCTTCCTGCATATACAAATCTTCATTAGTGTAAGCTGCCTCAACACCTACCCTCAGAAAGCCCTTGAACACGTGTTATATACTGGTCAGTAATGAGAGGAGTTTATTCCTCTCTTGCAGTTGAAATCCCAGAACCAACTCAGATTCTGCAATAAACATTTGGTGGGGAGGAGAACAGACAGATTGTGTACACATGGGGATGAATTTGATGTTGAAGTCCTGCCCTGTTTGACCAGCTCCTGCCTGAAGAACCGGCTAGGGTTAGAAGCCCAGATGGTTGTGAAATTGCATTGCAGGTATTTCCAGAGAACCATCTAATGATCAGGTGGTGGTATATACATGTGCATCTGTTCATCAGTGCTTCCCATTTTGGAGGAAATCTGTATGGTAGGGGTTGTGGGGTTTTTTTAATCTCACCTTTAAAGGAAAGGGAGCCTTCCCAGCTGCTCATATTATTTTACTGCAAGTCAATGAAGCCTCAGTGCTAGAAGCAACACTTTTGGAGATGGGAGATGCAAATCAGGATGCTTCTTGGGAAATTCTTTCAGTTGGTTTTGCAAGCACAAAATGTGACCTACTGTCAAAACTGAGCTGATGTGCTGAACAGAACACATCTGAAGGCTGTCTCACTGAGGCAAAGATCAAGCAAGGCTGATGCAGCATCGGTTGTAATATTACAGGTGTTTTTAATTCAACAAATTCTGGTTTCACTGTAGCCTGTTAAACTATTTCAAGGTTCTCCAAATCTCTTAACACCTCCTATCAGTATTCTTATTTTACAGCTAGAATGAAGTTTCAGTATGCCAGATAAAAGATTCTTAATCTGAAAATGATGACCAAGCTTTATAAAAAAACTCTAAAAGTATACATGCAAATCTTGAATTATATGTAAAATAGTCTGATTAAATTATTATTTAGGTCCATGAGACACATAATTTTGATTCCTCTGATTTTGTGTTGTATAAAGGAGAAGTTTCTCATCAGTCCATACTATGAAAGCTTGGTAAATGAGAAATAGCACCCTGTACGAATACAAAAATATATTTTCAGTGCCAATCTTTTCTTTGTGAAGGATCAAGTGGTATTTGGTTTCTTCAAATACAGTATGCATACTAGTTTTAGAAAGAACACTGAAAGCACAGGTATGCAAAGTGCCCAGCAGATATTTGAACTGTGTCATAACAGACACATTGCAGAGATGAAAGGTGTAGTGCAGCTGGTATAAGGAGTGACATGGTAGATACCAGTGACACCTAGGTTAAAACCAGCAGTGTGCTACTTGGACTTCAGAGATTTGACCTGATGGCTGATCTTGCAGCATGGCTGTAGAGTATCTGAGGTATTTCCTGTATGTAGCATTTTGAGACTATAGTTAGCAGCTGTGGAGTATTATGATGGACATTTATTGAGATCCTAGGAGTGGGGAGAGTTCAGGTACCTGAAATTGCAAACCACAGTTAAAAACCTCATCTCTTCAGAGGCTGCAAACAAAGCACTGGGCACCTCTCTGTTTGTTCTGGCAACTTATCAATGCTAATGTAATACAGAGTACAACAAGGAAAGGGAGGAAAGGCTGAGGCTCAGTACTCACTTTGTTAACTGAGCTGCAGACTTCCATGTTCTCAGGCTGTGCTGCTGACACAGAGATCTCACTGCCCAGCCCAGCAGCCTCAGGAACAGAAGAGACTTTTCTCACCCCACCTATTGAAGATCCTCCATATGCGTCTGAATGTGGATCGTGAAAGTATGTTCTTAAAGTCAGGCAGAGGACCTTCCCTGATACCCAAGAAGAGGCTGCTGATTTCCTTCTAAGCTCTTGGACTTTTAAAATGTATCACAACGCAGATTTTTTCAGTCTCTATCAGGCACAGCCACAGTCATGTTTTACTGCATGTGAATAACTGTGAGCCTGTGTACATGAAAGGCTAGCTAGCTCCTCCATGGACCTCATATAACATTGTTAAAAGCTGGATTTGATGACCACAGGTATGTTAGCACTTAAACTTGTACTTATTTACAGTATAAAATGGTTTTCTGAAAGTTACCTTGTTTTTATTGATCCTTTGCCAAACAGGAAATAAATGTTATGATCTGCTGAGAACAGGGCTGCTTTAAGGCACAAAACTGCATTACTAACTTCAGTGTCAGAACAGTAGTACAAAGGTCAAATGTCACTCCTGATCTGCACTAATACATCATATTTGTTTTATCTGCTGTGATTTACTAGTACTGGGTTTTAAATACCAGTTGCCATCACTGTAGCCACACATCTCCCCTGATGAATGTATGTTCTGCAGTCAAAAGACTGACATAAATTAAGTGCATTCACATGCTTCAGTACCCTCTACCAACTAGACTGTTACTGATTTTCGCATACTAGAAGGAAAGACAAACCAATTTAATGATGATAGCTGTAAATCCAGTGCCTTTAGAAAGGAACAGAGAGGCATTAGAGTCCAATTAACTTATGACTCAGCTTTGAACCACGGGGAGACCTACAGAGAAAAAAGCCCCTACAGAGAAAGGTTCACAGTGGATGAAATTCTTGTGGACTGAGGAAGTCTTTAAATGAGTGTGCTTCTAAGCTATGAGCCTGGTGACTGCTGCTCACCTTTACTGTAGGGTAAACTGGGATAGTCAAACCTGGGTCTGAAATTCCCCCATGCAGACTTGTACCAAAATTCATGGCCAGAGAATGGCAACTCCTTGTTTTTATATTGGTTGTAATTCTTAGCACTGAAGCTGGGCATGGTGGACAGGGATGTCAGAAGGTAGCATCTCTATAGTGATCTTCCAGTGCTTTCTAAAGCACACAGAAATGCCACTTTTTATAAGCATCCAACCCTTGAGGAATGCTTCAGTTTTTCCAAGTAATTTTTATTTACAGGTCAATATTTGAATGCAGGTAGCAGAACATGCATGTATATTGTGCAGAGAAGACTGTTTCAATTTCTTTCTGTTTTGCAGTCATGGGTTTAGATAAGAGCTAAACTATGAGTGACATTAGCCACTTAATCTACCATGGAAACATCAGCACATACAAGATTCAGTCTAAATTTAAGATACGCTATCAATACCATTTAGTGCATTATGAAAGGAGCAAACTAAATTTTCAGACACTGGGAAGGGTCTCTGTTGCATCCTTCATCATTCTGAAAAAATGGAAACATTATGATGAGGAAGTCACTGACGTGCAAAAGCCAGTTCTAATAATTGAAAAAAAAATAATTGGACTATACAAAAATGTCAGTATTCTGGGATTATCCTGCAGTGCTTCATGGAATAAGGTCTGAAGAACAATGGAGATGTTTTTAATTCTTAAATTTATTTGGTTGGCAAGAAAGTTTAATGGAAACAGATTGTTTCACAAATGGAAATTGTACCATTACTTGCCTATTTTGTTGCACATAACTGGAAGTCAATCCTGATTTTCTGGTTTTCCATTAGTTTACAGAATTGTTTCTCCTAAATGAATATTTGGATATAAAAGTGATTCTCAAACTCCAAAGCTTTTGGTAGTAGCACACGATTTAGCATTATCAAATTCTCCTAACCATTTGTGCTGCTGTCTTGGAGGAAATCATGCAGGAGATGAAGTATTCCCCTGTGCAGAAAGCAACCATCACTGTATTTCTGTTTGAGGCATCGGTGGCCACAGAGAAAAGCGTGCCCTTTTCAGCCCATTGCTCAGTTGTTTCCTCAATCACAAGAGGAAGCAAAGCAATGCCAGCAATATAGGAAGGCTTTTGTTTTACCAACATGCCTCGCTTCAGCCAAAGGCAAAACTGAAATATAACACTAATGAGGATGAATGACTGTGGATAACACTTTGGTGCACTGTTCCTCGTGTGCCACCCACTATCTAATTTTCTCGGTTTTCACATTTCTGTACAGAAAAATGTTCCCAGGGTTTAGCACCTTGGCCGAGGTGCGAGTTTTTTGTATGACCTGCTCCGTTTGCGAGGTTTTCCCCCTGACCCTCAGCTGCACCCTTGGGACGTCCTGCCAGCTGCGGGTTCGGCTATTTCTGAGTCACCATGCAATTCGCTTGCGGTTGCTTGCCACCAGCCATGACCATGAGGGCACGGCCACCTCCCGGGGGAGCACGGCCGCCTCCCACCCTGTCAGCCCCGTCCGCGGGGCCCCGGGGAGCGGGGCGGGCCACAGCCGGTCCGGAGGGAGCTTCCTGCCGGCAGCCGCTCGGACGCAGTGCCCCCGCCCGTGTCTGTCACCCCTGGCCGCTGACTGTGTCGGTTCCCGGCAGTGCCCTGGCACCGCTTGTCTCCCGAGTGAAGGCGCTGCAGCGCCTGGGAGCCAGCAGTGACCCCTCGCTGCCGCGGGGCTGCTGTGCTCCGCCACTGCGGCTGCACCGGATGGCCGCATTAATGATACAGCTATTAATTGCTACTGCATCTTCTGTGAACACAGCTAGATGCAGGCAGTGTGGGCATCCCCCTCTGGTTCTGTCTGTTTGCTCAGAGCCTTCCTTTCCTCTCTTTGGAGCTGTGTTTGGTTTCCAGAATTTCCCCAAAATCTGCCCATGAATGCTGCTATTTCATGAGATGTTTGTGGTATCTTACTGCATAAGGAACTGCAGCCACTAACTTGACTTCAGGGCAAGCACAATGTAACCCATTGCTTTTCTACTATACTTGGCAGAGCAGGGACCAGATGCAAATTGTGACCACTCACCAGCTTCTAGCTGCAAAAGTACAGCAGCCATCTACCTGGTAGGAGATATCTGAGGATATTTGCAGTTACAGGCATGTAACTAAAGTGTTGTTTCTCTGGTCTGCATAAATGCTTCTTTGACATCTTTCTCTGCTAGGTTTCTCAAGCCCAAATGTAGTATCATTATTAAAAAATCATCAGCATTTTACTCCTCATTCTTGCTTGCCTGAGCTCCTGCTACTGTCAGCAACCATCAAGATCATGAAAGGCCAGAAAAGAGCACTTAGTGGTAAAAAAGTCAAGAATATTAAAAATAAATCCATGTTGATTATATCTACTTGTTCAAATGTCTCAGGCTCTTAATGCATAGAAGTTTTGTTGAATGCACAGCCAGCAGCACCACCCTGCTGCTAGGAAAATGTGATTTCCTTAAAATATCTGACAGCTTTCATATTTTATTTGCAATGGAGTTTGTAATCATTACTGTAAAACCCAAGAGCTGTGGCAGCATGTGGAATGGGAAAGAGACTTGTTGCTACTCCCTGCTCAGCCCTTAGACTGAAATACTATTTGGACCAGAATTCTGACTTACTTTTCACAAATTTTTTCTTTAGGAGTTTCTACTGAAATCAGTGAAGCCATTACAGACATAAAAGAGCATTCAAAATGAATAAAAATACTAGATTTTATGGGACACATATGAAAGCCCTCAGAAATCAGTAAGAAGTATGACGTGAATATAAAAGTCTGGCATAGGCCCTGCAGTTAAATGAGCTGATCAACATCAATGCCCCTCTTCAGTGTTAAGAAATATTCTGCAGGTATATATGTAGAAATGAGGGAAAACAGTTTCTTTAGGTAAAATACTTTATTGATAGTATACAGATGTACCAAGGTTTAACAGGTTGAATCTTACTTTCAGCTATGTTGTACCTATGTTTCAGCTTCTGTAAGGCTTTCCACAAGGTCCCATTTGACACCCTTATCTCCAAATCGGAGAGACATGGGTTTGAAGGCTGGCCTATTTGGTGGTTAAGGAATTGGCTGGCTGGATGCATCCAGGGGATTGTGAGCAATGGTTCTTATGTCCGGGTGGAGGCCAGTGACATGTGGTGTCCCTCAAGGTTCTGTCTCTTGGGACTGGTGCTCTGCAGTATTTTCCTCAACGACACAGACAATGGCATGGAGCGCATCCTCAGCAAGTTTGCAGATACAAAGCTGAGCAATGCAGCTGACACAACAGAAGGAGGGGATGTCATCCAGGGGAACCTGGACAAGCTTAACAAGTGGGCCCACAAGAACCTCACAAAGTCTGAGATTGGGCATTATTTATCTTATAGAAGAGAAAGCACCAGGGAAAGCTCATTGCAGGCTTACATGACTCAAAGTTTGCTCATAAAAAAGAGGGAGAGCAGTCTGTACATGGATAAAGAGTGATAGGATAAAAGGGAATGATTTTAAACTAAAATAAGAGATATTTAGATTAGATGTCAGGAAGAAGTTCTTTATTCAAAGGCATGGTGAGGCACTGGAATACATTGCCCAGAGAAATTGTGGATGGCTCATGTCTGGAAGTGTTCAGGGCCAGCTTGAGTGGCGCCCTCACCAACCTGATCTAGTGGATGGCATCCCTGCCAATGGCAGAGTGGGGGTTGGAACTCGATGATCATGAAGGTCCCTTTCAACCCAAGCCATTCTGTAATTCTGTGTATTTATCTAAACTGTGTGAATCAGTCATAGTACAGTCTGCCACAGCGTAACTTGCAAGAACATTTATTTATCTAATGCTAGAGCACTCCTTTTTATTGGTGCATTAACCAACATACACACATGAGGCATTATTTTGTATTTCATCTGTATTGGTCGACTGTGTCAGCTTCCAAAGGATTTTAAAAACACTTTCCTATTAAAATTACTGTGAAAGTGGTAATTTAGAAGTTCTAGGGTTTTTTTTAAATCTTTATAAACAACATGCTGAAGACTACTTGTCAAGGGATTAGAGTTTAGCAACTATTTTCTGGCATAATCCTACATTTGAGAATTTTTAAGTAGCTTTGTACTTTATTGGAATCTCTCCTAAAACAGTGAATGAAATCAGAGTCACTCATCATGTTTGCTTCATTGCTAATTGATAAACCAGTTCCTTCAGGTGACGCCATTCCATTTAATGAATTGCTGATGATCCCCATTGACTGCATCTGTATTGAAAACAGGAAAAGAAGTTCAACTTGTAACTACACATACGACAAGTCTTGAAAATACTACTGCAGAAGGCAACTGAGGTCTCACTCCATTGGGCCGTGCTATTCCAGATATTTCACATATTTACTGAAGATGTATGTAAAGGTCCTTACATAGAATAAAATTGGTTTTTTATCCTAATGGTATCTCTGCAACTTTTAAACTAGACTGAAATTTCTTGATACACTAGAAATGAATACTTTATCTGAGTTTAAGTAGAGGAACCTGTTTGGTAATCCTTATTTCCTCTTGAAGAATGATAGCAAATCAGTCTTGAGATTTTTTAGCCATTTATTTTGATGCTTTCTCTGAAGGGTCGCTCCTAACCGTGAGCATCCACCAGTGCTGTTTATTTAACCTGGTGAATTCTACAGACTGTGATCACCTCTCAGAGTAGGTGCTTCACAACATAAGCAAGTTTAGAATTCTCCTAATTTTAAACAGAAAAACATAGATGCAAAATATGGAATGCATTAATTTTTGTAATTATATTTCTACCCTGCATAGAAATATCCATGGTACAGAGAAATCAATACTCCAGAGATTTCCCTCTTAGTAATAGCTTCAAAGGTGTTTTAGAAAAATTAAAGCATGCAAATACACCAAAAGAGTATACCTAGTTTAGAGTTTGCTTCAGCTACACAATGAAGCAAAGGTCAAGCTTTGAGGTTGAAGACTTCTGAACTTTAAGGCCATTTTAACCCAGAACCATGGCTGCATTCCGATGATGGAGTTTCTGTTTGTAACTCTGAGTCACCCTAAAGAAGGCTGCATTTTATGGTAAAGTTCAGCTTATTCTAGTGATGAGCTGCTTACTGTTTTAAAACTTGTATTCCTCACCTGTGTTCATAAAGTTGAGAGGTGATCTGCTAGTGTAAGGTACTAGTTTATTAATCACTCTTTTTTTAGTGAAACAGACTCCCTGGCAGTGTAGCCATTTTACAGAATGGGCACACAGATTTCATTTGTTCAGCCAAAACCACAGTTAATTTTAGATATAAATGAACAAAAAATGCAAAGGTTAGGACTTCAAGCTAGTAATGAGAAGACAGAAATGGAAACAGCAAAGAATTTAATCCAATGATTTATATATAATCTGCCATAATTTGGAATGGAGTTTTGAAAATGTTTTGTGACTGACTTCAGACTTAAGCAATGCCACTGTTGTCTTGAAGAACTTATCCCAGCATAAAATTATTGCCTTAGGAAGGAGCTCTTTGCATCAGACAGCAGTGATACTTGAATTGCATAGAATGTAAATACAAATAAAACTTAACACAATTATTAAGCATTTTTATGGTCTACCCACATCGTCTCTCCTGGCCTAGAAAACTCAAGTCATTACTGGCTCATATATGAAGATACAAAAGGCTCAAGCATTTGTACTTGTGTGTGTTGTTCATATATGTCATATTAATAAAATGTTGCCTCACAGATATGCACTCCTATGTACATATCTGCCAATCTATAGCTAAGTCTCATCCTGTGACAGGAAGACACTTTGCTAAAGTATCTTTAACAAAGTCCTGCATTTTACTGAATAAGAGCCTCCAAATCCAAGTGGGAGCAGACATCGCCTCCTCCTGGAAGTCACCCATGCCACATAACTGATAGAAATAAAAGCTACATCGAAAATCTTGCCTTTTCTGTTACTTTCTCGACTCCGGTCTTCAGCTCATGTACCATATTGCTGATTTGCCTAGCTTTGCTAAGGCTGTCATCAGGTAGCTCTTGATAGTGCTCAATATGCTGGTTAAAGTGGGAAAGTGGTTCTTTCCAGGCTTGCAGAAGTTTCAGTATCACGTGAGTTAGTTCTTCTCTCTTATAAATTGAAACAGTAGAGGATGTGTCTGTTACTTTGCAGCAGATCATATGAATACTCTTAGTCTCATGAAGAAATCTCAGTGGGATCAAGATTTATATCTGCAAATCACTTCTAAAACACCACTCTGTCTCTGGTTATTTGTATATATATAATAACACCCAGAAGTTGTATTTGTCATGTTTTCAGCTAACATGAGCAGGGCCTCATCTCTCATTGCCCTTCTAGGGGACCTTCTAGAAGGACGTCCTGGGGGAAGCTCCTCACTCCATCACAACCAAAAGCCAAAATGTTAGCAATTATCTTTGTCTGTCTCCTAGAGGCAAAAGTTTCTCCCACTAGTTTGTTGCCAACATCACAATTTGCTTTTTCTCTGTAGGAATAAACTCTTCCTACTCTTCCCTAAACTAATAACGATTTTTTTCTCTTTGCCATCACAACTGTGATGTAAACAAATTTGCTGTTCTTTTCTCCTTACCTAACTACCGATTCAGAGATGACTGTTATACCTTTCTCCTGATTGTTTTTTGTACTTTGCAGTGATACTGATTAATGTGACTTCTTTGCCACACACACAAGTTTCTAAGTTTCTATTCCACTGAGTTTGCCTCAACAAAATCAAAGGATGTTTGTCAGTCCTTCTGACAAAGTACTACTGCAATATCCTTATTATAACTAGTGTTTATGATCCAATTTTAGGTACCACATACAGATTTAAAATTCAACTAATTAAAGATTTATATGCAATACCTCTGTGATGTGCACCTGTTTGGCGTCAAAACTTAGCAGTCTCTTTCATCCAGATTGTTGATGAAGCTCCGGAAGCATAAAAACCTCTCTGCCTATCTCCAGCCCGACTGGAGTGGGGGACCATTGCAGCATGATAAATGAGATATTTTTAGGGTTCTGACATGACAGGAGGTATATAGGAACCCTCTCCAGGGTGGGGAGAAAGAAGGCGGTGTGACCGCAGAGTCCCTTCCCGTGCCCCAAGACTCGCAGTACCCGCTTCTGCCCTGTCTCTGTCCGCCGGCGCCGCCCTTGCCCTTACCGGGATTTTTTGGGCGTATTCTTTGCCGTTGGGGGTCAGCATCCCCGACGTGTGGCACTTCCGAGCGGGCCTTCCCAGCTCGTTGTCACGGGGAGGAAAGTGTTTTTCCTACGGGGGAAGAACACCTAAACGAGCACCGAGAGCACCACCCCCTCACATCCCCCCGCCGTTTCCCCCATCCCGCCCGTCGGCCGCCGCTCCCCGCTCCCAGGGCGGCGCAAGCCCAGCTCCGCGGCGGCGGGGCCGGCCCGGCACTCACCAGCTCGGCGTAGAGCGCCGTGGAGAGGCTGTGGATCCTGCCCGAGAGCCGGATCACCCGGTCGAAGAGATCGGCCACGGTCAGGGGGTGACAGCCGGCGTCCCCTGGAGCGCAGAGCAGCAGCCACAGCAGCGCCAGCGCCGCAACCGCATCTGCGGAGAGGGCGGCGGCGTCGGGGCGCGGAATGTCGGGGTGCGCCCCCGATCGCCCCCACCCCGCCGCCCTCCCCCTCACCTGCTCGCCCCGCCGCCCGGGCCAGGGCCACGGCCATGGCGCTGCGGAGCCCCTGGCGGCACGGAGCGGCTGCGATCGGCCGGCGATGCCCCCGCAGCTCCTATATATGCCGGGATCTCACGGGGGTGTCTCCCCTGACGTGCGCGGCCATCGTGAGCCAGCCCGCCCGGAGCGGGGCTCGCGGCTTGGCGGGCGGACGGGACCGACGGGACAGACTGCCCTCGGCAACCCACAGGGCCCGGCAGGAATGGAACTGACTCCTGGGCTCGGTGGTGGGGCTGCTACCGACCCCCAGAGCCGCCCGCCCGTCACAGCCCTCCCGTGGGCAGAGAGGGGCGGCTCCGCGCCCCCGCACAGAAGTGGCGCGGTCGGGTCCGTCCCAGCGCGTCCGAGGGGGGTAAGGGTGGGAGAAGGGAGACCAGGAAAATAAATTGCTTTTGTTCGTGTTAATGGGGTTTATAAAAGGGCAGGAATGGGCAAAATGAGGGGTAAGAGAGAAGCCTGGTCTGGTGACATTCATCCCTTAGCCATCTTTTCAAATCACGCTGTCATGTTCAGATCTGCTGTTCCTGCTCCATTGCAGGTGGTGAGAGGTAAGACTGCTGAAGATGTAATAGCTGGTGAATGTGTGTTTGGTGGTGCAAATATACCTCAGGATGGTTGATCCCATGAGGCTAAATGCTCAGGGAGCAGCGTAGCAAAGGACCTAGATCAGGATCCCTAAAGGGGTGCAAGTCCTGTGGACATGGTTGGTGTCCTCTATTTTGGGGCACAAGATCCTGAGTAACCCTCAGGACATGTAAGAAAAGTTGAGATGCTGGTCGTGAGGAAAATTAGTTGACTCTGCCCTTCTTACTAGGGTTTTTCACTGCCAAGGGAAAAGTCTGCTTAGAAATGAGGATACATGTGACATGAGGATACATGTGACATGAGGATACATGGAGTTATGTATCTGTTTTCTAGCCCCTGAATCCTGATTTCATTTATGGAAAATGGAGGGAATATACCTCTGCCAGAATGATGAAGATCATCCCTCTCCCCACCTTTTAAGGGCAGCTGGGTGACTAGAACTCATTCTGGAGGTAGAAGACATGAGTTTGACTAGTTCTTGGCCAAGGTGAAATGAAGCTCTGCCACCTATATTCTGTGATGGTACTAAAAAAAAGCGGTAGAAAACAAGTAGAGGTAGCTACTTCTCTAGCCTGATCTTAGAAGTAATTGTCTGCCACTGCTTCTGCATAAAGTCAAGAGGCATTTCCAAAGGACCTGTGTTTTGACAGGCTGGTAGCCCAATGGGTCCATAGGATAATTTTAACCCCTCATTTTTTAGAGATTCTAAAGTTAATTTTAAAAACAGTTTACTAAGATATGCCGAATGACTAAAACAATGCAGGTGATTTCAGTGTTTAGTGCTGCTGAGCCAGTTCTTACTGGGGAACATACCACACCACTGTGGCAATAGCTCTGAGTTGTTTGCTAGCTGATAAACTGCTTAATGGCTTGTGGTCCAGCTTGGAATATTAATACTAATTAATAGTTAGGGTTGGAATATTAATAGTAATTAATTCTAATAATTATCATAAAACAAGCAATCGTGCATATGACAGGACCTGAAAGCCATTGGTAGTCTGCATATGGGAAACACATGGATCACTAACTTACTTTTTTTGGCCAATAGCCATTTGCTTTTCTTTTTCATGTGTCTTGGAGAAATCCTGATATATGCATATCTTAAAAAGGTTTCTTAAAATATTAAATTTTTAAGTTCTGAAGGACAATGAACTTGAACTCTGGAAAATGTAAATTACTTGGACAGCAGATCTGCCCCTTCCAGCTTGCCAAAGATTTATAGTGCAAGATCAGCTGGAGTTCATTACGTATTCAAGAACCAATCCTGAGTTTAGATCAGGAAGGAGTAAAAGCTGGAATGAAAAGCTTTGTTTCAATCAAATACTGTCTACTATGGATTTGAACCTTTTCCTATAACAACAGGCACATTTTACAGCTCAAGAAGGGAGACGTCACACACTTCTGCTCTGGAAGTTGGCAATACAAGCTCTTGAATAAAACAAGATGAAGACTATGTAACCTGGATCTTAAAAGGAAAATTAAGCTACCTGCTTAAAGGAGTAAACCACTTTCAGAAGGCTGGATCTCAGATCTGTGTTTTTTCTGACTTCTGTAAACAGAATCACTTCATGTAGGATTGACTTTTCTCTTCTTCTCTGCTCTTCTCTCTCTTCTCTATGGAAACAGCTGTCCAGTTCATGTCTCCCTGCTTTCATATAGTAATCAACTTGCTGATTTTCTTGATTTGATTGTGTTGATTTGTGTTTCTCTTGGTTGTTGCAATCTTGAGACTCCGAAGACATAGACAATACAAAGTAAGTAAAAACACATAGTATTTTTCATTAGATCTACTGATATAGCTGGGAAGATGGAAACAATGTTTTTAGGAAATGTGAGCTTTTTCAGAGTGAAGCTGAAAAACTGTCTGCTTGATCAACTATTTTTTAAAAAAATATATTGTTTGCAAACATCATCTTGCTCTGGGTTATATATTTCTTGCATTTATATCTTTCTACTTCTCCTTCCCCTTTCACACAGTACAAACAATTTTTAGTCCTCTCATCTTAAAGCAACTGGTTCTTGTCTCCAGTTGTCACTCTGGGCAAAATCCTTCCCTATCCTCCGTCTCATTAAATAACTTCACCCACTGAGAAGTTGCTTCATTCAGTAATTCACTAATCTCTGGTGGTGCATGGTTTTGCCTGTTGATTCTCAGCTGAGCTCAGGGTGATCAGTATAGACTGAGCTAGTGCAGGGAAATCTCATTTTCTGTTTGCAAATGTAGTCCAAGAGCTGATGGAGCATGTGCTTGATGCATCAAATGGAGCTGGTGAGCTGCTTCTTTTTCTTCTTTTCCTCTGCTCCTCGTAGAGATATTGCATTTTTGCCTCCCTTGGGGCTACAGAGATGTCTACTATTTGTGACTGTGATTGTAGCACACAAGTAGAGAGAAACATGTTTTTGAAACATCTGCTCTATTCCAGCCCTCTGGAGGAGATGAATTCCTCAGCTGGTGTGCTGGCTACTCATGAGAATGAACTTCTGTGCTATTTTAGGCGAGACCTGTATGCACAAAATTAAGTAAAACCGAAGATACAGACCCAGTTACAAATTCAGGTGCTTTAAGTTCTGGATCCCTTCATTATTATTATAATGTTATTTCACATCCTGCTAAAGTGGTAGAATCAATTCTGTAAGGACAAATTGCAGTCTATGTGGAGTGTCTGAGCAGAATATTGCCATGCTAAACAAAACAGATATTACTGTAAATCAGTGATTTTCACCATACTAAACATCATGCAAGTCAAGTGGGAAAATCAGTGTCTTAGGATTTTATTTATGATTTTTTGTTTTTAGGATATTGTTTCAATTTATTTTTAAGAGGAGAACATTTCTGTTCTCATCTCTGTTGGCTTCAGTGTGCTTAGTTATATGTGTGAATTTAGATCTATCTGATAGAAGATTTACTTAATATTGATTTTGAAGGACAGATCGAATCACAGGAAAAATAGGTGAAAACTGATTCTCACTGAAACTTGAAAGTGTAATACACCCTATGAAAACTTAACTTGGAATTTTAGGTCCTTTCCTACACAAATTTTTGTTTGTGAAATTTAATTATTTCAAATTTATATTATACGTTTTATATAAAATTTTGTATATTTCAGTTTTGTGGTTGGTCTTGAATATATTCTGGAGAAACAAATTGAATCTGAGCATGAAAGGTAGGATCTATAATTAAAATATTTAATACTATTTAGACAATGAAACTTTAGGAGAAAAAAAGTTCTTCATTCTCGGATGTTCAATTCCATTGAAGAATACGCTTACTTATAAATGCAAAATATTTATAAAATATATTAAAATATTTGAAAAATAGAAAGACATGATTGAATCCTACTGCTTGAATATTTACAGATGTTCTTACTGTCTTAACATTACTGAGAGAGGTGAGGTGTTATATTTTACCAGCTGCAGATTATGGAAATCCTACAACGGAACTTCATCTTCCTCTAAACCACCATAAAGGAAACCAGTCTTCTCAAAAGAAGCTGCACCCTAGCTAAAGGTGCATCATCCTGCTTTCTGCTTCTCACAGTGTCCATATAGTACAGTCTACATGATGTGCTGTAATAATACTAAGTATTTCAAGCTTAGCTGTTTCTCCTGATAGGAAGTGTGTCACTGCTGTGTCAAGAGGATCAGTATTAACATAATAAAAAGATATGTTAAATTTTAGAGGAGATGGCCTTGTATTTGAACAATTTTTTTTTTAGAGGAAAATAAATGTATGTATTTAATGTTTGTAAGTGCATCAAGCAAAAATGCATTCTTTAGCTCATAATCTGAAATTGCCTGGAGATAAATTTCAGGCAAAGTCATTACCTCAGTTCTGAGAATTTTAAGGAAATACAGATATCTCTGTCACACAAAGGTGGCAATTTCAAGACCATGTCCCGATGCCCACTCAAATCTCTAATCAGCTTTGGCTGACTTTAATAAACACAGGGTTAGACCATCATGCTAGTGTAGCTTCACTGACTTTGGTGTATTTACTTTTGGTTCACTGATGTCACAAAAACTAGGTTTGGGTCCTGACTTTATATTATTGATAAACATTTGCAGTTGAAAATGAACTGCAGCCCCTGGGGTTAATTCTGTAATAATTAGGAAATAAAATTATTTAGAGCATTTAGTGAAGTAGGGAAGAAGAGACTATGACTGTCTACAGATTTGAAATTATGCTTCATTTAAACTGTAACTTCCCATCTGCCACCATATTGAAGTCATCACTGTAGAACAGAATCTTGTCAGAGGTACCAAAAGTCCAGTGTAGTATGGACATAACCTAACTGCAGTTAATTTTAACATCTGTCTTGTGTCAGCTGTTGCCAAGGTGTGCCTTCCCAATGACATAACGATATTTTACAGCATAGAGGAGTTGGCAATATCTCAAGCTTTGCTTTGTTCACATCAGGAATCACAGGAAAAATGACATAAATATATAGATCCTCCATTTTTAAAAATACTTTGTAGTATCTGCTACATTCTTTTCATATTCTCAAATATTATCAAGGCATTTGATTGCTCCTTGCTGAGGCTGGAAATACTAACTATGCTATGGAATCTTCCTTTGCCCTCTTTGTGCATAAATGCTAATATGTTTAATGATATGACTGAATGGTATTTTTTCTCATGGTTTCTACTTTGGCTTACTCAACTGAATACATGGCCATTGAATTGTGCTTTTCTCCTGATGATCACTGTATGCTCTCATGCCTTCTTTACTACCCACTGTTCCAACCCATTCTGAATACATAATCATTTTCCTTTTGGAAGCTCTCTATTGCTCTCAAATATATTTCTGTTCACAGACATTAGTTAATTTATTATCCCAGCATATTCCTGAGATGGATGGATGCTATCATGTCCATTTTGTAGATAAATGAAAAATCACAGTGAAATTATGTGCTCATTTGGATAGTCAATTTGCCATTCAAAGGATATGAATAGTACTTGAAGAAAAGCCTCACATCATATAGGAAAAGCTTCATATATGAGTAATATCTTTACTGAACTCAAGTATAAAAATCTTTTGTTTAGGTCCCAGCTCTGGTCTTCTGAAGATACTTCCTTCACCACAATCACAGGGGAAAAAATAGGTAGTTTCACTCACCTCTGCTTGGGGCACTGAGGTCTATTTTTGTTTTTCTTGTAAGGCAAGAATTTGATAGCAGTGGTAAGGTATTATTCATCCCTGGGGAAAGGGTGAAGATATTTGTTGACACTAAGTGAGACGTGGGAACATTTTGTTCCCTCTCAAGCTGTAAAAGGGCTGTGCTGTATTTAGACAAAACTGTCAGTCTTGTCTCCAGTACTGAGATATTGATACATGGTAGGTATTCCCTTCACCAGATATTCCTTGTATATGGATATTTTCTCCAGTTCTCCCCTGCCTTCTTGTTTTGAGATACCTATTCAACCTGTTGCATACTTTTCCCTACATCTCTTACAAGTCTTTCTCCTCAGACTTAGCTTCTAGTTATCTTATCTGCCTCATTAAAACCTAATTCATTCTCTTCCTTGCACCAGACTTTTTGCCTCATTCTATTTGCTTTCTCACCAGTCAGGTCTGAAGATTGACAGAATGTCCCTGAAGCTTGGAAGGAAAAATTCATGTACTGCTCTCCTCTACCTGTGCTTCCCAAACTGCCCTACATGGGGCTGGTACACATCCTCTCTGTATTTGAATAGGGCATATTCTTCTTTCAGGGTTTCAGAGCACAGCATGGAAACAGAGGCAATGCAGATTAAATGGTGCATACTCTGAGTTAAGTGTCATGGCCAAGATCTTTTATCCCCTGGTAGTTTAGAGCTGCATCATCTCTGGGATGAAGGAGGTGGAGTGGAGGGGAAATTGGTTAGAAAGTTTCCAGCTAATACCAAGAAGGTTATATTGCAGATATGAAGAGTGTTTTCCTTTTCCAAAAGGTTACAAATTGACAATAAGAGGGTGAATTTGCACAAGAATAGAAAATACCTATCTGAGCTTATAGTTTACAGTTGAGCTGTTGAGCTGTACATGGCTTCTGTGGAACAAATCCTGTTCCCTTGACTTAAAGACTTTTCTAGTCCCTGCCCACCCCACCCACAATACCCAGGGGTTAGGGAAGGCAGAGAACCAGATCTCATACTCCTAGGAGGTGCTAACAGTATGCACTACCCCACTTACAGGTGGGATAGTGCATAGTATCTCACCTGTAAGTGGGACAGTAGAGGTGTGTTTCAGTCATTTACAGATGGAAGAAGCACTGAGTGGAAAAGTGACTCTTCCAAGATGGTGCAAGTCCTCCTGGCTGGGAAAAACCCCCATGACTTTCGGTTCCAGTGCTCTAACCTCAGGAAACCTTCTCTGGAAAGACTAGGTGCTCCATGCTGAGAAAAGACTAGTGCACATATTTTGGACCTTTATGTATAAAGTGACAAATTATTCAGAACCAGAAACTAAAAATTGCTCCTTCTTCATTAATCTCTGGTGGTGTTCCCTAGAGGGTTTGTGTGTGTGTGTGTGTCTTTCCAAATCACTGACTTGTACTTCCATTTATATTCACATGTTTATGGACTTTATTCTTGTGTCATCTGACTGCAGCCATGTGACAGCATAGCGATAACGAGAAACCCTGCAGGTTTTCTTACTAAACTGCTGCAAACCATTTAATAGATTGGAATAAGTCGCTAACATTCCACTTTCTTATGTAAGATGATGAACATAGATTATTTATAGAGGCTGCTGTCTCTAAATTTGTTTACTGTCACATGGAATGTGTGTCTGTCTTTCACGTGTCTCTGTCAAACTCCTTGGAAAAAATAAACCTACTACTAAATGTTAAGAACCCACTGGTCCTGTTGTGTGTCAGAGTTGACAAGGATGAAATATGACATACTTATAAAAAAACTAATTGGAAAGAGTAATGTGTAGATATATATAATTATCATGCTCATATGTTGACATCTGACTCTTGCCAAAGAAAATAATTAAATAACAAATTACTGTAATGTAACTTAAGGCTTCATTCCAGCATTTTCTAATAATCCTTATTGTTCCCAGGACAGGAATTATTTAAAATGAGTGGCCTGAATATTCTTTCAAAAGGGAGAAGCAGTCATGCAAATTAAAATTTACTTTCCCCTGAGTATTTGCTCTAACTGACCTTTGTGTGAAAGGAGTGCAGAGAAATAAAAATCCTGAACCAGGCATATCCAGCCAGGAGTACAAGACTCTTCCTGTTTGCTGTCCTCATCTTCTCATCTTTCTGAGAAAGGAAAGACATAAATTCCATACTGAAACCCTAGGACCCATGGAACTGCAGCATTCTTCTGGACTTTGCTGCAGGGACTAGTGTGTTACTTGCCAAGATCCCCACAGCTTATGGCAGCAGCCCTTCTTGTTCCAGCCAAGTCCAGGAGCAAAGGAAGCTGGAGGCCAAGCGCTGCTCTTTCTTGTGCACTGGTCCTTGTGCTCCATGGGTGCTGTGGCTCTGTGCTTATCAGAGTGCTCAGCCCTGTCAGGAGCCAGTGCTATTTGAATGGCAGAGTCCAAATCACAAGTGATGGCAAGAGTCCTTGCCCTGACAGTGTTTCTGAAAATGCCTGATGATGTTCCTGATGTATATATCAGACACCCTATCACCTCTTAATACATATCTGCTGCCAGGGATGGGTTGATCTATCTGCAAGTAGGAAGGGTAGAGCCTGTAAGAAGAATGGGAAATTGAAGCTTTAAGCAGACCAAAGCCAAGAGCAACTCTGTTACAGGGACTTCTGCTCCCCTGACTCCTGTCTGATCTCCCTGGCCACAAGATGGAATAGAAGAAAACACGAGTAGAGATAAAGGGACCACGGAAAGGCCTGCTAAGGAGCAAAAGGATTTGTGTTTCTGATTAAATCCGAGATGTTTTAAGACTCCAAGCCTGACCAGTCTTGTGGTATGGCATGAGGTCGAACTGCCCCATTCAGTTTTATCCCTTTCCCAAGGCTTCATAAATCTGTCTAAGGTGTAGGTGACTGGATGTTCACTAGCCCTAAGACATATCCCAGTAACATCCAGCTCTTTTCTTGTTGGTAAATCCAACAAGGCAATGTCTATGGTAGTGAAAATGGGAAAAAAGTAGAAGAAAATCTCTGGAAAAAAATGGCTTGTGCTAAGAGAAAATCTGAGGAGGAAAAAAGTAAACAGTGTTAACAAAAACATAAGTCCAGCCAGAAGGAACTAACAGCCGTTACTGCAAAAAAATATATCTAATTCCTTTTCCCTGCAATGACCAACTCAAATGTGAAGCTTGGAAAGAATGGGAGAAATAGAAAGGGAAGCCAGTCTGAGGCTAGAAAACCTGGCGAAAGGAGGAAGATCCCAGACGGAAAAAAACGTTCAGCACTTCAAGCTCACTGCTCAGACTGGACTGTCACTCAGCAAATGAGAAGAATGTACAAAGTTTGCTTCACCTCTGACATAGGCTAGAGAAACCTTTGTGTTCCCTTCTCCTCTGATTTAAGTTTCCCATTTACTTGACAAGAGACTGTTAATAGTGTTGGGGATTTTTTTTGGAATGTCAGTTGAAAAAAATCTGTAGGAAATAAAATTACATGATAAATAAAATGAAGAAAATCTAACACTGTACCTTTCTCAATATTATCTTATGGATGCATTATTGTATTTTTCAGTTGTTCTTAGGTATGCAGGTGTTTTAGTTGATGTTTGTACAAAAATGAATGAACCGGCACATGGTCAAATGGAAAACTGTATCTGGCATTAAGAAATAAATTATAATTGTGTGTCACCAGCTATCAATGATCTTTAGGAAATGACAATTTCTATCAGTGAAACTTGTCCTAGACTTTGTAGTGAAAAATGTGAACCCTGAAGGAACCATCACAGGCAGACTCATTAGCAAATGCTCCTTTCTTTAAACCACAGACTGAATATGTTGACAGTGAAACTTAATTGCCAAGAATATATTTGATTTAGAATTACTGAACAAAAGACTGTGAGATTTTTATAGGGAAGTATGTTGTTGCACCATCTTTCTTATTTATTTATGGCCATTAATCATCATGCTACAAAACCTAAGGCTTAGCAAGAACAGTTCTGGTGGGTTTTAAATGTGCATAGATTTTGAACTATACCTATTTTCTCATTCTTCACTCCTGACATAACAGTAATATTTTCCTCTCTTCTCCCACTGTCAAGTCTGTCATGTAAATGTATGTAAATATACAAGTAACTAAGTATGACATTAAGTAGCCATTCTAAGTTATAGTAACTATTTTATTGACTAGCAACTATTTGCCATTTAATTAAAATGGTGTGGTTGTCTGTTTGTCAGCGGCAGAGTATGTCTTTAGAAGGGAAAAACTGTCAAAGAAAATGAGTATAAAGACATCAGCTCTGCAGAGTGTGAGAATATATGTGTGGCTATGAACATCTGCTAGCTGAACTGATCAGTCTGACAGCTGCAGGATTACTTAAAGCTACTGCTGAGTACTTCTTGGAGTTCAAGCCTGAAGTCTTAAGGACTACATCCAGAGAAGACCTGCATCTGTGGAGAATCCATGTCCAAGAGGGTGGTCTGAGGAACTGACAGCAGCAACCACCTCTGATATTTTAGAAGATGCAAGCTGAAATTAAATACTCTCAGTTGAGATTTGCCATTGTACTTGGGATTCTCATTCACATCCAGCTCTAATGCAAAACTAACTCCAGGCAAGACTTTAAACAAATTCTTCATTTGAAATAAAGACTATTAATAATACCAGTGATATTATTATAATACCAGTGACAAATGATATAAATTGGAATGAGGTATTTTTAAGTCTGCAGTGATAGTGAATATATTGATTTTCTCTGTAATGTGCATTGTATATCACTTGATGGGAGAGAACTGTGCTTTGGAGCTACATTGTTATCTAAGTAGCCTGACATTTATCAGGTGATTTTTCAAAGGGACAAAAAAAGAGAACAGAAAAGAGATGGGAAAGTCAGTGGGAGCTCAAGTCAGGGTCTTTGTTATCTTTAATTTAATGTTTTTAGGTAATGTATAAATATTGAATGAGAAGCACAGTCTATTGTTTAACAAGTTAATATTTTGTCTTTGCCCATTAGCAAATATTTGACTCATACAATTCAAATCATTAAAAGTGTGCTTCAAGCATGAACACGTGCGGAACTAATTTTTGTCTGGTGTCCTTATCATGTGGTAGATTTTCAATGATTAGGAGACATTGAATGAGTCACTTCATATTGCAAGGTTAAATGAGGATGATCTTGACCAGAGCTTGTACTGTCTTGAAGGGAAGCAGGTCACAGCAAAGGTTTTTCTCCATTATTCTATAAATTTACCTTAATTTTGACCTGTAGAAGTAGCCTCTAGTTAGGCAATAGGAAATTTTGGTTTTATGCTTAATTAATTTTTAGTCATATTTTGTCATTGGATGTTGGTCTTTCTGTTTTTGTTGTAATTTGTGGTATTTGTCAGTTACATGACAAAGTGAAGTTGATATGAACTAAAGGCTACCAAAGGCCACTAAACTCAAGTCAATCATAAGCAATAAATCCAAAGATGATAGAGCACTAGTAGTTTATCTTGTAACTAGATTTTTTTTTTCCAACAGCCAACATGTTTCTTATCTATTGCACATGGTATGTGTTCCCTTTACTGTCCAGTTTTTATCATTGTAATTTGACACAGCACCACTGACCTCCATGGGGCTGTTTGCTTAATAGCAGCAGATCTTCCAACTCTGACAGGAAGATTGATAATTTGCCTTGTGGATTAGGGTTTCTTTTTCTGTCCTGCAGATAACTACTCCAAAACAATTCTGAAGAGAGAAAATCCAGGAGACCAGTGAACTGAGAGCTGGGTGTTGGACAGCAGAGGCAAAGCAAGGTTGGATACTAGATAACAGCTAATCTTTAGCTGTGATCCTTTACAACCACCTTTACCCACACCCTAGTCAGCCCTTGACTCGGGTCAAAGAGTGATGGCACAGCATTTTATACTCAGTTTGGAGACCCTAATGAGGATCAGTGACCAGGATGTCAAGTCTGGAGGTGATGGCAAAGTGTCTCTGGTGAATCAGGAACTAGTACTGAGCAACAAGATGAATACAGTGACACTGAAGCTGGTGAAACACAGCATCAAGAGGAACAAGAATAAAGGGATGAAAAAAGCTGTAGTGCAAATGGGAAGTGGGGATGGTAAAGTATAATCAGCCCTGAGGAGCAGAGTGGCTGTCTGCCCTGTGACATTGTCAAATATCAGGATACCCTGACACAGGACAGGAGTACAGATATCCTCAGCAGGGTCTCTGGGAAGCAGCTGGAAGTAACACAATACAATGGAAACTCAAAGGGGAAAGATGAGACCATTCAGTCAATTTATTGGGATATTTGTTGACCAGGTTGGAGAGAAGAGCACTATTAAATGGAGAAGTGGAGGGTTGTCTCACTTATGAGCAGAGTGAGTCACTGGGGGTGGCAGAATTACTATAGATGGACAAATAATATTTACTTTGGCTTGCTGAAGTCAGTAGGTCACCTGCTTTGATAAAAGTTTCATAACATTTTAGCACAAGTGAAAAGTCAGCTGAAATGACATGGAATTCAACAGCTGAAAGCATATTCATTTTTCAGTTCTTCTGGGAAGAATAACTCAAACTGAAATAAAAGTGGTAGTTTGCAGGTGCAAAGATAAGAATCAGTCAGTATGATTTCTACACAACCAAATATTCATCTGGCCAAAGCAAAAAGCCATTCAAACAATGTTTCCTCAATTGAATGCAAACATGCCAGGGCTCCATGATACTTGGAGATGTTTTGATTTACTGTGTATATATATTCCCTTTTCTTATACAGAAATGTAAAAGGTAAGAAGGGGAAAAATTGCTTCTAAACAAACACTTTCATTGTTAGAAGAGTTTAGCATTTATTCAGTTACAAAAAGTATATAAAATCATATTTACAGCCATAAGAACATAACAGAAGAAGACATTTTGCAGCTTCCTAAAAACTTCACCGAAGTCCATATTTTTTTCCCTTATCAATTACATCATCTGTCATTTACTGGAAAATGTTAGGTTTTGGGGATAGCTTTTCTAACAGTGTATGTAATACAGAAAATAACGAGAAACACATAAAAGCTTTTGCAGACATTGTTATTACAAGCTGTAAATTGTGTGAAATGTTTCTAGAGAAAAAAGTCCTTAAACAGTTAAACAGTCTTGTTTTCTTTCAGCCAAATGGCAAAAGAAAGAGCATTTTGATATCTAACTCTGTATTGTGGTGACAGGCAACACTTGTGTTTACAATCAAGGAGCTAAATGTCAGCATACTGCTTTTTATTGAGACATGAATTCAGAGGTCCTGGTGAGGGCTCTTCAGATATTGACCTATATGTCTAGCATGTTACTGATAATAGAGTTTTAAAGACAGAAAGGCAGAGGAGAAATTGAGATTCAGATCTAGCCACAGCAATTAAAGCAGAATGGTTGATGGGAAAAGGGTTATAGCTTCAGGAGTTGCTTCACTGCAGACTTATGCATCCTGCCTGTCTTTACAGGTAGATAGGTAATAGAGGATTGGCAAAAAGACAGTGTAACTCAGAATAAAGAAAAAATCCCAATCTCCCAAACAAGAAAACCCTTTTTTTTAAAAAAATGTTGCATCTTTTTTCTTTGCCAAGATTAGTACAGAATAGTTTAAACTTAATTTCCCCTTTCTCTCATTTCTCTTCTAAAAAAAAAAAACCCAAAACCAGGATATGGGTTATTTTTTAATTTGGAAAAAAACCCCCAAACTCCAGAAAATGTAGAGCAGGGGGTATTTTCCCCTCAAAAAAAGTTGTATTTACATTAACACATTCAGTTTTATTTACTTTGGTCTGCTAGTTATCTCCCTGAATCATGCAAAGTATTAGAGATATACATAAGTATTGAAATAGCTGGAGATTTACTCATTGTCTTTGATTTCTGTTGGACCTTCTGATATAAAAGCTCAATTCATAAGACAAGTTTTAGTTATGAAAAAATGTACAGTGGAAGAAAACTTGGGAGAACTCTCAGTCTTGTTATTAATTTGTTTATACACCTGTTATCTTCAAAAGTTTTGGTTTTGCTGTCTTTTTTTCTGTTTTTCTTTCTAGAACTATTTTGTCTGTAACAGGTTTTTTGGATTGCTGATCTTTTAATTCTAATGCGCTCAAGGCATTCATTAATAATACTGTACTTCTATTCCATGACCAGATGATTTGTCCTGTGTTTCCCTAGAAAATGGTTATGACTGTTGTAAGGTATCAGCAATTTTATCCTCTCTCCCAATCCATATTACTCTGGTCCTGCAATGTTACATTTAATTGTCACATTTTGCACACTTCCTACCTCTGATTCTTTTCTTCTTCCTTTTTTCCCATTTTGTTGTCTGGTATCAGAAGGTGCTTGGGCACTGAAACAGGTCCCCAGAGAAGTGGTCACAGCACCAAGTCTGACAGCCCAAGAATTTGGACAATGCTCTCAGGGACATGGTGTGACTCTTGGGGTGTCCTGTGGAGGGGCAGGAGTGGGACTTGATGATCCTTTTGGATCCTTCTCCACTCAGCATATTCTGTGATTCTGTGAAACCATTGCACGTATCCACATCTGCGTGAGAAAGATGTGGAAAGGATGGAGTGAAGGTGTGAAGACAAGATGGTGTCAGGATCATCACACAGAAAAATGTGTTGTGGGATTTCTGGGCTGATGTGAAGGAAAGGTATCAAGTGTAGGACACGTACAGCATTGCTTGTGGGTCTCTGAAAGTAGCCAGGCTTTCTGAGTGCAGTGGATGCCAAAAGTGCCCTGAAGAAGTAAAGCAGGGACTGTTTGTTTAGAGAATGGTACCTCAAGCTGCCGATATTGACAAGAAGTTTGTGTGTTTCCACTGTTTAAAGTATTGAAGACCTTTAATTGGTGGGTTTGATGTCGCAACTCAATGGAAGAAACTCTTGCCAAGAAGAGACCACCTCTAACCACTTGGGAAACCCTTGGAAGAAATGTGATAAAGAGTGGAGAAATTATTATCTTCTACCCCTTCTTAATAAATTTCTACCACAGGATACTTACAGGATACTTTGTTTATTTATTTTTTTTTTTGCTTAATTTCCGTCTCAGCCACAATCAGTGCCCGAATTTAAATTGCTTTTCTTGCCACAAGATGGCAGTGCAATCCTTTAGATAACGACACGGGCGTGCAGCAAACTTCATTTTCTAGAGACCAGCTTTCAGAACGAAACAACACTTTGAAGAGACTGTTTCCAGGAGATTTTATAGTTTAAGGAAAAAGGGCATGATAGTTGTTTTAATTGGTGTTAGTCATAATTCTAGCCAAAATAATTCACCTGAACATGCACCACTGCTGTTTAACTATTGGACAAATAAAATTAGTTCCATTAAATAGATTTGTACAGCAAAAGGAGGATTTTGTGGTTATGCACTTTATATGCATCCCAGATGGTTGCAATATATGGATGGCTTACTACAGTACTTTTTTTTTTTGCATGTACCTAAATGCAATCTCCTGCTGCCTGGAAGAAAGTTGGATCTCAGAGTACGTCTAAATGCTTTGTGGAATCAAGATATGACACCACTTTAAAGCTTGACATCTGGCAGTTCCTTAGCTTTCCCAACCTCCCTGCTGCAGTGTAAAAATAACTACAAGGGCATTGTTGGGTTTTATTTTTCTTTTGTCAATGGCCCAGAAGTTTCCATTTAGATAACAGCTGGGAACAGCTCTGGGGGGGGGGGAAAAAAATCACAGCTCAGGAAATTATCCAAAAGCAGCAAGGTAACAAAATGAGTCCAGGACCATAATGCAGTCCTTCAAATACTTCCTTCATAGAGCTCTGGTAAGCTGTATGGATTTAAAGTTCCATGAAGGAGCTTTCCATACTTTTTACATAGAGCCAAAGGCATAAAAGATAGTTTGAAAGGTGAACTTAAAAACCTGCTTTCTTGTTAGGAATTTAAAACACAATGCCTGTCATCAGCATATCATTGGCATATAATAAAGGCAATTAAGGAGATGCAATTCTATCTAATTAAGTATAATAAGATATGTCAAAATGTCTACTTTTGTTGTTGCATTGATTTGCAAAAGCTTCTTTAGGTAGATTATGGTTGACGTCTGGGCTTGGCACTCTGAAGCAGCTGAGTACAATTCTGCTCACTGCCATGATTCCCTGCGACCTTGGTGTCAAGGAGATGAAGAGAAAAACATGGAGACAGGTCCTTCTCTCAGTGTGCCAGTCCTCATCTCTGAAAGGAGAATTACAATTCATCCCTTCTTTCTCATCTGGGTATCTCATCTATTTTGAACATAAGTGCTTTAAATGCTATTTTTCCTGTACTTTTGCAAAATTAACTCAGCTAAATTGCATCTTCCAGCAGTATGATGATACTGCTAACATTGTAATTAAATGCACTATCATTGTAAGAATTAAAATTGGATGAGACTTAGCAATCTTGTCTTAGAGAAGACATTTTTTTCAAATAAATGGATTTATTACATTAGTTCAGTGTTATACAGTGTCCTTACTTAGGTGCTTGCTGATATGGGGATTTTTTTTCCTCTCAGAAGACCTCAGTTCGCCATTTTCTTCTAACAACAGCACATTTTTCTGGCAGTATAAAAGGTTACAAACAGGCATCTTATTTAGCTGAATTACTATTGACAGTCAGGACAGGTGTAAGTGAGGTTAACAGGAGACACAATGACCTGCACAGAGGATTTTAGTCTACTACTTGCACTACAATTGATAAAACAGTTCAACTTTTGGGAATTGCATTCATAAAGTTTATCCTTGTTCATAAAAACAACACACTGTTGATATATGAGAGGTACACTTATCTGCTAGTTTAAACCTTTCTAGGCAAGCAAGCCACAAAGCTTCCTTTAGTGGCTGGCAAGGGTGAGATACCACAGTCCCTGCCCCATGGTCTGCCTCCATCTCCTTGACATACAGAGCCATTTAGGCTGGAAAAGTCCTCCAAGATCATTGAGTCCAGCCTTCAGCTGGTCACCACTTTGCCATTGAGACCATAGCACTAGGAGCCACATCCTACAGGACAATCTGCAGCTGTCCTGTGCAGCATTCACTGCTCCTGCACCCGCTGTGAGCGTGTGCACATAAACCCTAGCTGCTGCCTTGAGGCTGACCCTGGCAAAGGAAGCAGACAGCAGTGGCCTTTTAGCTACAAAATAATCACAGGGTTCCTTCCAGGCCTTCCCCAGTCTGCTAGTTTGGGCAGGTCAGGGCCTGGGATGGTTCAGCTGTACCTTCCTGGGGACCATAGGCCACAACAGGAGATAGAAAAATCTATGGAGCAACCAAGCCTCAGGAGAGACAGCGACCCAGTGCCACCCCAGAATGAAGTGTTTACTCTGGGACAGCTGCTGGGGAGCATTCAAGGAGGGTCTGGAAGAAGGAGGGATGTGAGTGCTAGTGAGGGTTTGGAGGTAAACCAGCAGGAGAAACTAACCCCACACAAATACTTTGCAAGACATTTCAAGATGGAAATTACAATTTAATAGAAAGATTACAATAAATGCAACAATACAGAAAAATTGGCTTAAATACACAAAGTCAGAATACAGCCTGGTCCCTGTCAGTCAGCATGATGCTCATGGCCTGTTAAGCAGTGGTTGCAGTCCTGCTGAAGTGGTGGTTGCAGTCGTGTCAAAAGCAGTGGTCTTGTGGAAGGTCTGATCCTCCTGTGGAAGTTCATGTCCTTCTCTAGATGTCCAGTGGTGGTAGTGATCCCAGTCCCCAGATTATATATCCTCAAATCCAGGCAGGAATGTTCAGTATCTCTCCCAGGGCAGGGAGCTTCATAATGGGGCTGAGTCATTGGTGTGAAGAAAAAGAAACATTACCGTGCCTTGAAGGCTTGCCTCTTTTTCCTTATCTTGAAACACCCAGCTGGGAGCCTGAGGGGTTGGGCAGCTGTTGCAAATTACCCACCATTACCAGTTGTCCAGGAATAATGCAGATGGGTGTAGAAGACATAGTTGGGTTACTCCCACATTGGCACTCTTTTTCCTGTGACCAGGACAGTGCTGGACATGCTGGGTTAGCTGTTTGGTCAGGTGGTCACAGGCTGACCACCTTCGTCTTAAGGAAATTGCTAAGCTGGGAAAATAGTTTGTACACAGAAACTTAAAGTTCTTAGGCCTATGAGTAATAAGTCATCTCCCTTTTTTTTCTTAACATTACCTTATCCCCCTTTTTGCACTGTAGGAGGAAGAGCATGAATGCATGAGACCTAATTAGAAAGAGCTGAGTTAGTGTCAAGTACACCTACACTTGTTAATGGAGCATGAAATAAAACCATGTATTGCAGCAAAAGAAAATTAATATTGGCCATGAAACGTTCTGTTTTATAAATTGGAATCGTGGAATACTGGTGCAGTATATCACTTTCAATAGATTACTTTGCATCAGTAATCTTAGAGAAATGACTCTTCAGTATACCTGGGGCCTGTAGCACAAAACCTGTCTGATTGTAAAAGATCATTTTAACCAATTTTTATGACCAAGTCTGTTCTGTTTGAAATTCTCTATCCTGAGACTATAGCCTCTCAGCAAAATTATTTTAACAGTTTTGGCTAAGTAGCCTAGCCACTCACTGAGAAACAGATTGTTTTGCCCACCAGTATGGGGAAGGAGACCAGAGACTAGGGAGTAAGCAGGGACATGATGAGAAGTTTGGATGATTCTAATATGAATACTGAGACTGGGTATTTCTTTGCAGGAAGAGACACACTGGAGAGAGATTGAAGAGAGAAGTAAATTCTTCTGTAAGTAAAACTAGCACTGAGATAAGAACCTTGAGATGTGGAAATACAGATTTTCTGTAAAAGAAAGCACAATTGTACTGGATGGAGAGGAGAGAGACTGACAAAGTTGAGAAAACATTAGAGCTACAGAAGTAGCAAAAGCACTTGCACTTGTTAGTCAAGAGCTGGAGAAGAAATAGCCTCAGGATAAAGACAGCAATAAGTAAGGAGCAAATTTGAAGGAAATGGTCAAGGAAGATCACATAGCCCTCTATACTGGAAAGAGAATCCTAAGACCCTTACAGGAAAGATCTTTAGTATGTCACCCAAAGCTTGTTACTGATTTTATAATATACAAAACTTCATTGTGCAATGTTTCTTTCCCTCTTGTACTTTTCTTAAAATGAGAACGTACATATCAGACTCCAAATTAAAGGTTTTTTAGATTAAGGAAAGAATTATTAATCAGGGAGAGAGAAATACTTACATACAGATGAGGTATACTTTCCTACAGACTCTGAACCCTCTCAGACAATACATTTTCATTTCCATCTTGATTTTTATTATCACATTAAAACATCCCATATTTGCAAAATAATCTTCACAAAAGTCCCATGAGATGGGACACCTCAGGTGAAGACTATAAGCCTGAAAATGTAAAGAAAAAGTACTCACTGGTTCTGAAAAGTTTAAAGCAAAAGCTCTTTTCATAGCCTTCTGACCAGCAGTTTCCACTCCAGGATCTGCCTTATGTTTTGACTGGGACATAAATAAGTCCTCCAATAGCCTTAAGTTTTATCTAGCTTACTTCATGAAACATGTCCTGGGCCTATCAGAACTAGAAACTTTATTCTCTAGTGACCCCATTCATCATCATACCTGACAGAAGAGGAAAATATTGGATCAAAGCTCCAATAATCTGGCCTAAAGGCATGAGGTTGTTCATGTTGTTTCCTGCCTCATATTTGTAACTCTTTCCATGTTTCCTCACTTTCTGCAGGCACTCTGACTTTTCTGCTCCTGAAGTATTAGTTGCTACAAACACTGCAAGATGGTGCTTCCTGTGTTCTCTCAGTCTTGTTTCCCCGTTCTGACATTTCCTTCTGCAGGATTTGTCAGATGCACAGAGCAGTGCAGGATGCATATGAACTGCCCATGAATGTTTGGCTGGACCTTTCACCCCCTCAACTAACCCAAAGTTCCTTGTCAGGCATTTGAATAAACATCCAAGCATTCCAAATATACCTTTCCTCAGATTGCTCTGTGATTTTTCTAGAAACCCCCTGTGTAGATATGTTGTATGCAGAGGATCAAGTCTAAGTAGGTGTAAAGAGCTGTCATATTCAGAAATGTACTGAGATTTGAAAATACCTGTTTATGTTTTGTGTTTGTGCATGAAAACACCCACAGAGAAGCGCATTAAATTTAAATTATGTGCATTTGTTTCCACTAATGGGTTCCCTTATTTTCTACTAAATGCTTACTAAGCAATAATGGTAAGTTCACCAGGACCCAGACCACCCCCAAGCACCTGCTATGATGATCTTTACTGGGCTTTTGTCTTCCCCTTCACTGGCCAGCCCAGTCTGATGCCACCTGTCACTCAACATCCTCTCTGAACAAGGCTCTCCGCCAGCCAAGCCACACAGGTTAAGAGACATCTGCAAAGCTCTCACTCCATTTTGATTTTTTTGTCAATATCTACTTAAAAAACCCCAACCCATAGTTTCTAAACCCTAAGCCTATGTTAAAATTATGTCTAGCAGCTAAAACTTCACATTTAGTGACTTAGGTTGCTATTGTTTCTCTCACTTGTGAGCATGTTCCACACTAGCTGATGAACTTTGCAGGAACTTCTGGTGCTATGATACAAACATGCAGAGAGTTCTAAATTTGCTAGATTGTTTTATTGTGCACCCAGTCATAAAACGGCTTCAGCAATTAATGGCTTCATTGACATAATTTGGAGAGATTTTGCAGGAAATGGATAATTCTTGGTTTAATTTTTCCTCATATTGTTTCTGATTAGAACCAGGAATGTCATTAATTCAGTGTAGCAAATTAAATTTTGAGGAATTGCATTTTTTCTTTCTGAACAAGAGTAATTATGCTGCTGCTGCACTGGCTGCAGTCTCTCATGGTAATAAAAGCCTGGAAAACAAAGCCACAAAATCCCTGTTGATTGTACAATATTTTTTTAATAGGAGGGAATTGTAAAGAAGGTGTATTGAACATATTCACCAGCATAACAAAGAAACACATACCAACTTCTGCTTTGTTTTGCTGAAGATGTTTGAAAAAAAACAACCCCCAAATCTATTAGCCTTCCCCTTACATCAGGGCAGCAAAACAAAATTAGGTTCATGGCTTACCACTGGAATGATTTAAGCCAAAATCTGATCACTTCACTTTTCCTTTTCTGTACCACTTCACTTTCTTTTCTTCAACCACTCTCTTCCTTCATCTCCATTTGCGATATATTGGGAAAGACAAAAAACCCCCACAAACTACAAAATTACTGAAATGAGCACAAGTATAGAAAGAAAATGCAGCTGCAAGAGGACAAAACAGTCAAAGTAAATACACCATAAAGAAAATATTCAAAGAGCATATTAGAAATAATGACATGAATTCAGCTGATTTGTCATTTGGGACATTTCACCATTGCAGCTGAAAGCCCTTCATAGAATGAAGTGTGTTTGGGTACAGTGTTTGTTACCATTTCTAAAGGAAAGAGATCTGAAAATAAGTTTAGTTAGTTCGCAGCTGATATTTTTACTAGAATAAAAATAGCTGGTGTGGGGGAAGGGATCATGGAGAGTGGCAAAAAGCAGGGGCTAGTGGGTGTAAGCCTGAAGGACTGTTGGAGAAGTTGCTCTCTCTGCTGCAGCAACCTCTTCCAAGGTGAACATATGCTGTGCAGCCTAAGAAAAAGCAAACAGTTTGTGGGAGGTTGTTTATAAATCACATTAAAAGAAGCTGTAGCAACCCCCTTCCCTATGAGCAGCAGAGTGCACAACCTCCCTGTTGGTCTGTGGCCCAAAAGGCTCATCAGTGAATCACTACCCAGGACTAAAAGAGGCTGCAGGCTCTGGCTGAGGCTTCAGCAGGCTGGGTTGGAATAAAGTGAGGTGTTCAAACGACCTTTCTTTAAAATGTGGTGTGAATCTTGAGTGTACTCAGCATTCAATTTTCTCACCTCCTCTGCTGTCATTTCATCTCTGACATGCCCTTTGCCAGCTACAATTTGTTATTTTTTTCCTTGGAGGACTTTGGAAATGTTGAGCTTTTGGAGATTCATCAGTGTCTAGTAAGAGAAAACTGAATTTGCTTTACCTTCTCTAGAGATTCTGGGATTTTAATAATTTAGTTTGCCTGGAAAATTTGGGAAATTTTATGGTAAGAAAGACAAAAAAAAAAAAAAGTTTCACTAAGGTAATTGGGCTGCAGAAATTGACTATCCAGATTATGGAGCAAAATTGAACAGAGTAAGTTCTCCCACAGTATCTTTTTGAACTATCACTTTTTAGTTGAACTCCAGAGAGAGAGACAAAGTTGGAAACTGGACTTAGTAGTATGTACTTCTTGTTCACCTCAGTTTACGGAAACACCATTTCTTAAGATAATGCAGCTTGGTTGATAAAAGTTCAGTTAAGACCTTTAAAATTACTCAGTCTTTCAGAAGTGACCCATACATCTCTGGCAAGTATAGATGTCTCATTGAATAAAACAAAGGTGGTGGTAGAACTTGGATCCATTTTATAACTTGATTTATGCTGTAAAAACTTGCTCTGCCTGATTATGGATTGGTACACATCTAGGTCTGAGCTGGTGTAGTGGCTTAACCCCACATCAGGCAAGCCCACACAGCTGCTTGCTGACTTCCCCACCAGCACGATCAGGGAGAGAACTGGAAGGGTATAAAGTAGAAACTCATGGGTTGAGATAAAGAATAGAAAAAGCAAAAGCTGCACATAAGCAAAACAAAACAAAATTACTTCCCATGGGCAGGAGAGATTCAGCCATCTCCAGGAGAACAGGGCTCCATCACATGTAATGGCTATTGGGGAAGACAAACTCCATCAGTCCAGAAGCTCCTACTTCCCCCCAGTGCATGCACTGAGCATGATGGCACGTGGGCTGGAATCTCCCTGTGGTCAGTTTGGATCACCTGTCCTGGCTGTGTCTCCTCCCAGCTCCCCAGGCACCCCCAGTCTCCTCCCCAGTGTGGCAGTAAGAAAAGCAGGAAAGGCCTTGGCTCTGTGTAAGCTCTGCTCAGCAATAACAAAAACATCTCTGTATTATCAACGCTGTGGTCAGCACAAAGCCAAAATACAGCCACATACCAGCCACTGTGAAGACAATTCATTCTACCCCAGCCAATCCCAGCACAGCTGGTCATCTACACTACCTTTATAAAGAGAAATTGGGTCTCCTGTGCTATTATCATCTCACCCTGGAGCCAACATCTAAAGTGGGTCAGATGACTCAGTACCTAGAAGTGCCTCCTCCAGATGAAGGGTATTTAGTGTTATAAGCTCAGATAGAAGCACTTGTATTGCAGATGTCTCAGGTTAGGTGAAATTAATATACCTATCTACCTTTTTTCCTGGGTTGTCCTGTAGAAAGCTGAGAAGTTTTCTCTAGAATTCAATCCTTAATTTCTTTCTAATTTCTTTAGTTCTATTTGGTCATTTTCCTAGACTGTCTGTGTGAGATTGATGGTCGTGAATAAGATCTTAACCCCACAGAGTGCTCAAATCACAATTATATCAAATTATTTTCTACAATGATCATGATACAGTTTATCTTGAATAATGTTTTGCTGCATTCTTAATGATAATCCACATTAACAAAAAAAAAATATTCAATTATCAGCTCTTCTGACACAAGAGAAATATTGAAAAAATTTTGAATGTTTGCCTCCACAGAAAGCTAAAGCTGCAACCCAATCAAATGCAAACAGAAAGATTGTGTTGTATCATAAGGCCTTATGCCCTGGGATGAGAGACATATGTGCTGTGGCAGGTCATGCTGATGGTGGAGAAGGGTGGTTACAGCACATCTGAACTTCCCCTTCATTCCATCTAATAAATCCATACTTGCTTTATGCTCCTCAGTGGAAAGTCAATGCAAATGAGAGCTGGTATAAAAACACAGTGTGCTATTTATCAGTTTCAGTGGGGGAAATACTCCTTCTTTTGGGGAAGGTACAGTGTCTGTCACCCACTTGCCTTTATATGTAATCTATTCACCCCAAACTCATACAAAGGAAATGTGAATCTACCTGTCTCACCTTCCAAAGTGTCCCACTATGGCACTCTGCTACCTGACACCCCAATGCATGCAGTGATTATAATCTGATGTGAAATATTATAATCTTCCACAAAACACTAACTTTCCTCACAGGTTTTTAATCAGTTCTGTGTCATGTTCCAAGGCACGCACTTATTCTCTTTTCTCACAAGCAGTATTTGTATGACACAGAAGTCTAAGCAGGTAGAGAGCTGGCACAAACAATGGATAATTACAGAGACACTTAGCTGTCAGACAGGAGATCTAAAATGCAAAACTCTGGACATTCAGTTGATACCATGATGTGATTTTCTTAATGTTTTTAGAGACAAGTGTGCAGCGTGTAGAATATATGCTACAAGATGAAGCACAGCTCCTTCTTCCTGAAGAAAACAGAAATAATGTGGAAAGTTAACTAAATTATTCTTCTTACTTTTTTTTTTTCTCATCTGCAAAGGAAAATAGGCCTTTTTTTCCTGCTTTCCTAAAAGATTGATGAAAACAATGCATGGCATGCACATCAGGAAAATTCATCCTGACATTTTTGCACAGAATATGCATTGCATGTTGAGAGATTTTTGCTATAAAGCTGACAGTTTTGGTGCAAGCTGTTCCTGCCATAACTACAGGGGATGGAGTGCAAAAGGGAAAAGTATGATTTACACTATACACATTTGAAATGAACTTGACAGGCTACAAGGTGGCTCATGTAAAGGTACCAGAAGGTGTCTAAAACTAGTTCCCATACTTTTATAGAACAGCATCCCTAAATATTTTACTTGGAATGTAGTGAACTGGTTACAGGAAAATCATATGTCACTTTACAGATTTTCACATGTATTATAAAAGTACTGGTGTGGACCAGTGAATGCTTTTCAAGATTCCATTTCTTCCCTCAAATACTCATAGCACAAAAGCAAATTTCCTTTAACACTTTTACATGAAAGAAGACTGCTTGTTTGTGAAAAGATTAACAAAAGTGGCCATGCTGTGTCTGCATAGTTCTAAAGACCTTTTACAAGAAATAAAAATGGTGGCAGTACTCATAGGAAATTAAACATTTGGCTGCACAGAATGTATATCTATCAATTTTAAATGAGACTACATAAAAAATATTTCTTGTTGTATAAAGGTTATTATCTAAGCTATAATATATTCAAATTCAATACAAAATGTCATTTTACTAATAAATTCCTTATGCTTTGAAATTTCAAAGAAGTGAAAAGATCTTTAAAAGCAATGATTAAATATGCAAATACAACCCTTGCAGCCTTTTTTTTTTAGAGAGGTACCTTTTAGAAAAATATCTATCTGCAGAGAAATCTTACTTTTTTTTCTCATTTTTCTTCTCCGCCTCTTCCATTTTTAATGATGAATTGCTGTACAGTAGGCTGAACACCACACCACTTCAGTCTTCCCTATTAAATTAATCTAGGGAGAGCATTAGATTTCTAATCTTGGACAGTCTCACTTCCATTCCCTCATTGCTTGAGGGCTCACCTGCTGTCACCTCAAGCTAAATCCTTCTCATGTATTTACAAGAGCCACCAACTTTTGTGAGACTGCCAAAATAAATACGAGCAGCAGGATATGGCCCCATATTTATTTTATTAACATATTTCTTCAGTGTAACTGATACACTGAATGACAGTAGGGCTCTGCTCCTCACACTTACTAGTTTCTGGGAGAACAACTTGATTTTTGTTTTCTTACAGCATGAACTATTTAGTAAAGTAGCAAGAAATGTAAGTTAGACATGCCTTCCAAACCCAGCTCAATATTTGTTTTCCTTGGTATTGTGGTCCACTACTATTCTGCTCAGTACCTCCTGGGGCTGTCTTTTTTCTTTTTTGATTTTTACTTGTCTGTTCTAGTTTGACTCTTTTCTAGAGGTCTTGCAATACCCCATGTTTATAAATTCACATGATTGACAGAGCTACTCCGATGAAATATCAGCAAACCAAGACTGAATTTTAAAGCTCACTCAGAAGGTGAGAGAATATGACCAATAAGAAGCAAAATAAGAATAAGAAGTGGAAGACAAAGAAGAAAAGGAAGAAAAACCCTTCACATTCAGAGAAGTTGCTGCACATCCGTTGGAGTTGGAGATCCACAAAAGAGCTGGAGCTCAGCTGTATCCTTTGGAACTCATCCCACTAGACTGCAGGAAGCGAGTCCTTGATTACACAGAAGAAAGCAGGAACTAGAACTATAAAGTGATTTAAGTGTCCCTGTAGCAGCTTGGGATCCTCAAGACCTCACCTCTTGCAGTCTTTTCATTGGACTCCAAACTGTATGTCTACTGTACTAATCTAGAGGTTCTTCTGCACCCTGGGGGCTCAGCAGGTCACTACAGTCATGACATGACTGCGACCAGCAGCACCAGAAGTAGTGACATGCTTGACATGAAATCTGACCACTTTTCCCTTCAAAACCCTAACTCTGAAGAGTAAAGGCACTGCCCAGGCCATGAGAGAAGGCTGGAACTGGGCAGAGAAGTACTCTGGATCAAGCAGCAGCAGAGAGTCTTAGCAACCCATCTGGTTCCTTTGCTTACTCACAGAGGAGTGGTTCTCTGATTTACTTAAGGAGCCCATACAGGGTGTGTCTTCTTCTTGCTGCAGACACAGGGTACAGTCCCTTCCCTTTGCATTCTACTGGAGCTGCTGTACTGTGTCCCAGTTCTGATGCTGCCTCCCTGTACCTCCAGCACAATAAACAGCAAGTGGACCGAGCTGAAAGGCAGCGACACAACAGGGGAGGGAGGAGAGAGGAATTCAGCACAGCTGGTCCAGAGTATTGGGGAGAGACACTGAGCAAAATGCATCCCTGACCTTTGCCTTTTCCTAATGTATCTGGACAACACACAGTGTTGCATCTTGTTAAAATGCAGAAGTAGGGCTAGAAAAGCTGCTGTTGCTGCCTATTTCCATTTCTGCATTTGGTGTTGGGCTGTCTCACTGCTAGGTGAGATCCTCTACTAAGGAAGCTGCTGCTAGCTTTGTAAAACCAACAGCAGTGGGAATGCAAATTCTGTCTGAGTCCATACATCTCCCACAGGAAGTGATACTGTTTGAGGGCAGCTAAAACTTTAGATTTGCCGTCTTCTTCTGCAGAGCTCTAAGAAATTGACTACTGCAGCTCAAAACCAGTACAGACAGACCAGTACAAGATAGAAATGTGCTAAGCAATGCAAAAGAAGAAAAAATTTCTTTCCTAAAACAAGATTGCAATAATGATTCTGAAGAAATCAAGACTGCGTAGTAAGCTGTTCAAAAATTATATTTTGAATGATACTGAAGTATGGGGTAATTATGAATTGGAGAGCTAGAAGTTCATTCCTCACTTTTCTGAGCTCAGTCATTACAGTAGTTTCATCTTGGCTCCCTGCTCCAACAGGACTAGAGATTCTCCATGTCACCTACCTCCCCCACAGCATGCCACCCAGAGAGCAGAGTTACCATTCCTCATAGGCTGGTATCCAAAAGCATCTACAGCAAGCTACTGAGCTTTTGCAGAGCAATTATGAATGCAAGTCAGGAGGAGGTAGGAAGAAGTAGGAGGGGAGGGGAGAGAAAGAAGTAGTACTTATTGTCATGGAAACATTTCTCCACTGTATTGTTGCTCAGCACTGACAGATGTGGCTTACTGTTTACCAAACAGTGGTAGAATCCATCAGCACTGGCACATGTGACCCAGTGCCATGGTTTAATCCCAGACAGCAACTAGGTACCATGCAGCTGCTCCCCAACTCCCCACCTTGGTGAAATGAGGAGGAGAACTGGAAAAAGTTAAAATTTGTGGGTTGAAATAAAACCAGTTTTACAAGTGAAATAAAGTAAAATAATATAATAAATCCTATAATAATATCAGTAATGGAAAGGGATGGGGCAAGAGAGAAAGAGAGGAGAGAATAAAACCCAAGAAAAACAAGTGATATGCAATATAAGTGCTCACCACTCAGTGACCAGTGCCCAGCCCATCCCAAGCAGTGATAGGCAGCTACCAGCCAGCTTCCCCCAGTTTTATAGACTGTGGTACGGAATATCACTTTGGCCAGTTTAGGTCCTGGCCATGCTCCCTCATAGCTTCTTGTGCAGCTCCTCACTGGCAGAGCATGGAAAACAGCAGTTTTTGACTTAGGCTAAGCACTGTTTAGGAAAAGTTGAAACATCAATGTGTTATCAACATTATTCTCATACTAAAACACAGCATTGTACCAGCTACTCAGGAAAAAATTAACCAACTCTATCCCAGCCAAAACCAGAACAGTATCCAGCTGTTATTCCTTTAAGATTATGTATATAGATATATATATAGATACATATATGCGCACACATATGCAAATATATATATCAATATATACAGACACTATTCACATAGGAGTAGATCATCCCCATTAGAGTTTTTTTGAGTTCATTTAGTCTGTGACTTTGGGCTCTGGCTGGGTTTCTGCAGTTTTGCTATTGCACAGCTTGTATATTGCAATCAATAAACTACTTGATCCCACTATTCCAAGACACTTGCAGTAACTTGGCTACTTCACTGCTGATGAAGACAAATGTAGGATATCTGCAGACACCAAAATCTGCTGTGGGGCTGTTCTACATTCTAATGGTTGATTCTAAGTAATGTATTTTCTGACCTTGAGCTCTGCATTTATTTTTGAAGACGCTTGAGAATCAGTTTCAAATTATTGGAGGCATAGTTGTAATCTCCATTTTCTTCTGAGCGCATTGCTTTCAATTCCCATCTGTCCTTTCAGACACTTCCTCTATTAAATGGTCACAGAAGATGAATAACAGTAGTGTGAATTCTTCAAAATGGCATTACATGTTATTCTGCTACTTATTAATGTTCTGTGTTCTTTTATTTACGATAACCTTGCGAACATTAAGGTAAGATGGCATCCACATGGTCTTTACATCCAGCTGAAAAATGACACAAGCATATTATTAACATCCAAGGATGGGAAAAACAATAAAAAGTATGAGAAAAGAAGAGAAAGTATGTTTTAGGTGAGAAATTAAAGGAAGACCCTTACTGTGTTTTTGGATGAGTTCTTTCTTAGTTGTCCAGGTTTAAAATCTAGTTGTGTAATTAATGAAATTGTCAGAAGTTTATGCACTTTACTTGTAACACCTATTGTACGCTAATGTGTTTTTTCCAATTGATTTTATTCTGTCACTTTATGCACAAAAAAATGAACACTGCAAAATTTGTATTGGCTTTATTGGCTCCAAGCACAGTTTATCACAGAGAGCTTTGAGATCAAGGGAAGAAAGGTTTTGCTTCTATGTATTTTCTTCATATATTAGAGTGTTCCATGATCCATGTTCTTATTTGAAGTATCTTAACAGTATGGTAAACTTTCCCTAGGTAAGGAGCACACAGTAGTTGATTAAACCATTTTCAACATCACTGCACCTGTAATACAATATTTCAAAGTCTATTACATGTGAAACTTTGTTCTGTACAACTTTCCTGGCTTCTTTAAAAGACTTTAAGGTCATGAAATCTGTGTCACATCATGATTCCTGGTGCCAATGATAGAAGATAATTTGTAATATTAATACAAGCATTGTGATCCTTCAGGTCACTTCTGTGCACAGGTTCACCTCTCCTTTTCTGCAGTGCACACAGGCATTGAGCTGGCTTCAGTTGTCTCTGCCTCCATTTATCACGCTATTGCCCCCAGGTTCAAGTCTCTAAAACCACGGCTCAGACTCCAAATCTTTTGACATTGCTTATGCTGGCCTTTAAGAAAAAGTAATTTCATATCTTCCTTCAGAGTTTTCAGCTGCATCTTAGTAATATTTTCAAGGTTTTTTCTACAAATATAAGTGAAAACCACTTTTTTTTTTTAATTTTAAAAGTTTTTTCTTTAATGAAAGTTAAGACCCTCATGCAATCTCTTGCTGTTAGCCATGGCCTTCAGAAAAACAGCAAACATCCCAAGAGTCGAAGTAAAAAAAGAGTCAAAGCTTGTGAGATAGCCATCAAAACTTCCCTGCTTTTTAAGTGGTGCGTTTTTTTTTTTTTTTTAAATGGGGAAACTATATAATTATGGAGGACAAGAAAAGGTACTACTAAGTCAATGTAGGGCTTTATGGTCAGAATAAGGTACAGGAACAGAAGTTTTGTGATGAACAGAAGGCACAGAGAAGAAAATATGTTTCTGTCAGAGCCATCTGTTGTGGATCTCCTCAGGCTCAGCTGTGGATATGGGTGGAGATCTCTGCAAGATGATGGAAGAATTATCTGTTGGTAGGAGTTTTTAACTTGTACATATACTTTGGGAAGTTATGCTACCAGAAATTGTGAAGTCCTGGTATTTTTGGATGAGAAGGTCTGCTCTTTCTGCTATAAGGTCACTATATCTAGCAGAAATGATCCTGCTTTAAACTTAGAATCTTACAGAGTTACAAAGGAACTGGCTGTCAAAAATCATCTTTGATCAGGTGATTGCAAATCAGTTGGAACAGGTCAACAAGTAAGGTTTTGGATTCAGAATGACAATTTTTGTGTGGGTGAAATAAGGCTCAGTGGAGTTAAGAGCTCAAAAATTTTCATGCGAAGGCTTGGAGTTAATTTAAGCTGGTGTATTATTTAAGAGTTTTCTTGTATATTGCAGGCACAAGGGGAAAATGGTGGGAAAGGAAAGTTGACCCGCCGGGCAAAAATAAGCACTGGCCCAAAGCGTTTAAGGGAAAAACCTGCTTCTAATGGAAAAGGAACTGAAAGTTGGGATAGCTGGGTCCCAAAGGTCAGAAAATGCAGAGCTAAACCAAAAACATTCAAAAGCCTTGCTGAGCTGCACCTCATGAAAAATACTAAAGAAAAAAAAATAGCAGGAGATGCTGTACTTTGTTAAATAAAAAGAAAACAAGAAGAGCTGCTGACTGACAGATAGAAATGAAAGATTAATCCCAGGTACCGCCAAACAGTAAATGAATCCCATTCCCAGGATCTGGGATAGAGATAGCATTGGGGTGTGAATGAGGATAGCAGGGTGGTGGAAGCCATCCCTTCCTGAGGCAAAGCAAACAGATGGCACATTCACACAAGCTGCTGCCACCAGGTGAGAAGCAGCTCTGCTGCTGCTGTGGCTTGGCCAGGTGGAAGGCAGCTGTAAAGTGGGCTCTGCTGGGCTGCACCGGTGTGGCTGCAGAAAAGTAACACTTGCTCCCGTGCAGCCCCTCCGCCCAGCACTGCCTGGCAGGTTGAGAGGCTCCATCCAATTTTGAGCCATCCTTAGTGAAAACCTGAAGTAAGCTTGGCTTCACCACCCACTTGGAAATGTAGAAAACTTAGTTCCAGCCCAGGCAAGCAGCAAGTGACACTTCCCCACCCCCAGACTCCAAGTTAGGCAGATGGCCTTGAGCAAACAGAAATTTTATTGCAGGGTTTGAACATATTGAAAGGGGAAACCTGAGCAATCTGCCATGGGCAGGGCAAACATTTAAAATAATTTGCTGGCACTAATCCTGACGACATCTTCTCCACTGCTGTGCCTGGTGAGGTGAGAAGGGTTTGCTGGCTGCCAAGTTGATAATTATATTTGGGCAGTGAGAGGCTTGGATAGTTGGTGCTCCCCTAATCTATACAAACTAAGGCAGCTGCATATATATAAAAAAAACTCAACAAGTCCTGAGCTGTCAGAGCCCTGCACATGTATCTGAAAGGCAACCCAATTGACTCCCACATCCAGCTGAGAGCCGGTGGATGCGGGAGCTGGTCCCTTTGAGCTCCTCCTGCTCATTTTTTGGTGGATGAACATATCTGTTGCCATTGCTTAGCAGTTCTTTCCTCTCTTCCCTCTCTGTTCTCTAAGTCCTCAGGCTGCAGTTTCATCCTGCTTTCAGCATGGCCTGGCCTTCAGCCCTGCCTTTCCCAAGCATCTTCCCCTCTATGCCCCAGCATTCCTTCATTTCAGAAAAGTTGCAAGGGTCTATATGAGGTCCTTGCCAGTACAGGGAGCTTTCCCTGAATGCTCTTTTCTTTCAATAAGAGTCTCTCAGGTTATATGAAAGAAAGGCCCCCAGTAATATTGAACCTGCATGTTTGTAAAACCTATTAAATATTTAGTGAAAAAAAACCCAAAAAAACCCCAAACACACAAGCAGGATTGGGTGATGGCTCAAACATTACTTCTATCTGTCCTGACACTTCACCTGATCCGTAGCTTCTTTTCTCCCCAGGAGATGGTGGCAGAGTTCTTATCCTCTGCTGGTGCCATCCCTAGTTCTCTCTGTTTCATGACAAGAGTAAAAGAAAAAAGAAAGGAGTGTTTAAGGGAGATAATCACAAATCCTATTTGAACACCAGAGGAGATCTTAGGGAAGAAATATGGAAGATAAAAGCAAATAAAAAGTGGAGTGAATCTCTCTAGCTTTAAGAAAAGCATTGAGATTGGGTGTGCCTCACAGGAACTAATATTTGAGTAAGAAATGACAGGAGATTAATTCTGACCTTGTAGAATGGAGGAGGCTGCTGGACAACAGGAGTGCAGAGCAAAAGTTATGTTGCATGTGAGGGCAGCCTTGGGGCCAGCCTGGCTCATTGTCTTCCTTTGTGACCTTGGTATAAGAACTAGACATGCGCTTATGAAATCTGCCTGCTATGAAATCTGCCTGCTATGTACAGTTAATACAGTCCAGAGAAAGACTTGATTATTATGCAGGAAAAATTAGATGACCTTGTGGAACAGCAGAATAGAAACAGCATGAAATTTAATAATCCAAAGTGCAAAATCATGCCCTTGAAGACTAATCACCAGAACTTCTGCTGTAGTAAAGGGGTTCCTGAACTGGAGGAAGGAGAGCTGAACAAGCTGATTGACCATAGGATGGCCATAAGATCCCCCATGCTATATGGCCATGAGAACAGATAAAGATGCTCCAACATGTACGTGGTGAGAATGTGCAGCAGAGCTGTGAAGGAATTACTATCAGGGTAAAAGGTATTGAGCTCAGATCATATGCATTTCTGCTCGTCTGTGTTCCAAAGATATTTTAAACTGTAATAAATGCAGGGAAATGTAGATATGTGCAAGCAGGAAAGGTCAGATGGGGTAGCAGCGATTACCATTTCGGTTTGCTGCTCTGGGTTAATATTTTCCCTTTTGAGTTATTCCCATCCCGTAAGGAATATTTCAGTCAACAGGCAAAGAAGTGAATTCCTCTTTCCACTGATGTATGACTTCATGATGGGGTGAGGAACCTTTATTTCATTCGTTAAAGCATAGGGACAGTAAGACATTAAGGCAAGAATGTAGAGTCTTCTCACAGTCCTGGGAAATCAGTCCATGCCTGTCAGCTGTATCTTCTTTCAGCTCAGGATTGAACAATTTTGAGCAGGACAGACAGACATGCCAGCAGGACCCATGTTGTGGGGCTGGGTGCTGGCAATGACATCTCAGGACCAAGTGCTGGTCCTTCCACATGCTGCTCTCTGTCCCAGCCTACTGCTGGACTTTGTGGTGTGACTCCATCTTTACATTAGTGCAAGGAAAAGAGGCTTAAACCTAGCCAAAGGTTTTCAGTGCAAGTGCACCTCTGGAATTTTCCTCCTCTTTCTTCTTCCTTTCATGTATTCTGGAGTCACTTGGGGTCAGAAAAAGGGAAGGAAATTCTTCAGTGGATTGGCCAAGAGGATCTTCCAGCAAAGCCCCTTCCAACAGCACCGTAATGTGTGAAAAATTTCTTGCCATATGGAAAGGCTGTTCATTTTCTTCCCTCTGTGCACAGTTTGGCTTGCCCCACATTAGCAGAGGCTATCTTTAGCATGTCGTCGGTGTTTTTTATGAAGAGATATAAAAACTCCCACAGCAGGAGTCCTCTGGCTCTGAGACTGGGTGATGGAAGGAGGCTATGACAGACTGCTTAGCTGGCCCCACTGCTCAGAACCATCTGCTTGCCAAGGCTTCTCAGCTATGAAGAGGGAGGCAGACACTGCCCTTCTCAGCAGTGGTTTGTCACTGTGAGTACGGAGTACCACTCAGAGAGTGGGAAAGGTTCAGATAAAATGAAATCCAAACTATTTAAATAGACAAGCAGGAGAATTTTGCATTATTTTCTATGGTAAAATAGTCCCTGTAAAATAGTTTCTTATTTAGTTGTAAATGAGAAAGAAAGTATAGTAGTTCTCTCTTACATGCAATTCAGCAAGGCTCTCCCATAATTCGTTCAGACCCTATTAATGAGTATAAGCAATTTAAGCAGTTTGTTTAATGGTCATATCTCTGCAGTTGCTTATGCTGAACATAATTTCCTTTCCTGTTGCTAGCTTTGCAACAAGTCACAGGAGTTATTTACAGACACCTTAGTTTTATCTAATTTAACAGCTTTGTGTTGTCAGCAGTTTTGCCATCTCATTGTATTCTGTCTCTTCCTGGGCATTAATAAATAGATGGGGCCGGAGAAAGAGTGGAATTAATCCCAGCAGTGATCCTCTGGCACAGTTCCTGTGGCATCACACTCTTACCACCTTTTCATCCCAGTTATCTGCCATTTATCCCCATTCTTTTCTCTCTCTTTTAACCCATGAAAGCCCTTATCTCCTACCCCAGGGCTACTGAGTTTCCTTAAAAGCCTTGTGGTGAATGATACTATCAAAAGCCTCTGTAAATGCATATCTTGTGATTCTCTTTTAGTCAATATTTTGCTACCACTTTGTAACATTTGAACAGGTTAGAAAAGCACAGTTTATCCTCACTGATAAGTATATCAATTTATCTCTGCTGACTTGCAACTTATTCATCCTGATTTTTTCTCTCTCTGCTACATATCACCTGCAGGTGTTTCATAAGTATTTTAAATTCTTTTCTCAGCTATTTTGTCCATTAATGCATTAAGGTTTTTTAGATTTCTGTTTTGAGGGTTATTCTTTAGAGCTATTTTAAAGATTGCTACAGTGTTGGCCATTTTCCAGTTACCCAGAAGAGTGGCTGTTTTAATGATGAATTACATATCTTTAATGATAAATTATGGTAGGCTGAAATTTTGTGCTCTATTCTCAGGATTTCCTCAATCTCCGATAAATCCCATTTGGTTCTATGAGTTATTGGAACATATATTTCTGAAGCTATTACACCACTTGTAATTTTGATATCTTTTACCCAATAAAAGTAAGACTTTCACATCATTGCATGTAACTTCAGAGTAAAGATTCACTCTCAGCCTTTCTTTTCTGACTCCCAGATGAATCATTGACCTTCACTGCAATCTTTCCTCACCCTGTGATATAATTCTTTACACTTAGTAGTCCAGTAAACCTACGCAGCTTTCCATATCTGATTTGCTTGCATTGCTTCTATGTCATCATGCCTTTGACTGGTTTTGTTCATTTTCTGAGGTTCAACTTGCTGTATGAGTTGTACTTTGCCTGTCGAATCTTCCATTTTATTTGCTATGCTTTAACTGAGTATCCTTTCCTGAAAGACGCTTTGGGGATAAAAATTATTCCTGGAATTTTACCATTTAATTGTCCCATGCCTTGCCTTATTTCTTTGTTCTGAACGGTGGAGATCTATTAAAGCACAGATTATAAATAGCTTCCACTCTAAAGTTATGAATAACATTTAAAAAAATAATTATTTCTCTGGGAGAAAAAGACCTGGTTTAAATGCTGATATTTTATCTTAAAATGCTGATATTTTGCTCAACTTACTGATCTTGAATATGAGTCCATTCACCCAGACAGGTAATTCTATCACCTTCAATGTAAATATTCATGTAAATCAATCATAATTATTCTCATAGTAATTATTGTACTTGGGACCATACTCTCTGAAACAAATCCAGTAGTTAATTAACTCCATTACATGTAGTATTTCTTCATGCTTAATCATTTTGATTCATGGCATGTGCTGTGTTTACAGAGCTGGATTTTGTTTTTTTCAGATCTAGCATTTGTGTGCTAAGAGTCAGTTTCTCCTACACACATTGAATTCTGTTCAGTGGTTTAGGTAGCACATTTAAACTCTTGCATTTATCTTCCTCTAAAGAAACTAATCATTGAAAATCTTTTGATATTCCTTTATAAAAAGAGTTTCTTACTCACAGTTGCTTCATTTCTTCCCAACTTAGTACTGGTTTCTCAACCACCAGTAACCCTCCCCTTCTGTTTCTCTGTAACTTTTTGTTATTTACACACCTGTGATGAATCCTCCCCCCCTAATTCAAGAAGATGTTATTTTACATGTCCAATTTATTTCTCAAGATTACACTGTTATTAGAACTCAAACCCAAGAAGGCAAGGAATTTCCATGTTCTAAAGCTGTTTTTCCAGCAGTGGTTATGTACCAAAGACATTGACCACCATGGGTCCTGATTAACAGTCTGCCTTCCATACCCAAGCCTGTTAAAATACACAATCTCAAAGTTATATGTGCTTGAATAAATAATGAGTGAAACTACAGGTGATGCTCATGAGAAATGCCTCATGCTCAGACTTTTGAAAAAGAGACCACTTAGATTAGGACTAATCAAGTATTTTATGATGAAATAATTTTCTGTTAGAAATAACTCAAGAGTTAGGTTCTCACTAGCAATCGAGACAAACCAGGATGAAAAAAAAGTTTTAATCAGATGAAGCAGGTACTTGAAAGTGGTCATCCTAGCCCTACATGCATTTTTCCTATCCAGGGCATATGGAATAGGATTTAAAATATATGTCTATGGATGATAATTTTTAAAAACAAACAGGCAGAAATCTTTCTTTTCGTCTTGTTTGTTCAAAAATTTAAATAATGGAATTTACTTAGTATCATATTCAGTAATAATTATACAACATTAATTAAGAATTTAAATTTTGTAGCTTAAAAAGTAATGCCAAAATAATGTAACATTTACACCCTAGAATTTTGTATCAAATTCATTACCAGACTCTTCTGGCTCTTTGGAACTGGGGCTTCTTTTATCCTTTTAGGACTAACCCAGGAAGTGTGGGCTGAGGTACAGTGTGCATTTCTTCTTCCTAACGATGCAAGTCAGGGTTCCCTTTGGCTGCAGGGAGATTTGGTGAGACTGGGACTGGGCATGTTTAGTCTCTGCAGTGACACAGGGTTCAGAAATCTCCAGGCACAGCCAGAGCGCAGTGCTCTTCTAAAGTACTTCTGGGTGTCTGGCAGCCACCCAGCATGTCCCAGCACTGCAGGACCTGAGCTGATGTGGCTTCAGAGCTCTCCTAGCAGGAGAGCCTGATGTGGCTCAGATGTCTTCATCAGTGTGTAAACACCTCCCCCACTACCCAGGTTGCTCCTTCTCTTCTACATTTTTCTCTTTAGACAGGAGAAATCCGAAGTCCTTTAGGAATTGGAGTTTGATACTGTTACTGCTACTACAAAATACTACACCATTTGAAGGCCTAATTATTTGATAGACTGGTAGAATCATTGAAACTATTTCCATTTGCCTGATATATATAACTTTGGGTGTGAAAATTGTACAGATCAAGTTTGAAAAGCCTATTATTTGTCAGGCAGTTTAAGAGATACAGTGATACTTTCTCTCCCAATACTGCAGAAGCAATTAGACTATACTAGGAGATGTAAAATTTGTACCTTTGGGGTCACAACCATGTTTTAAACTGTTTTTTTTCCCTCTCTACATGCAAGAGCCAAAATCTAGCTTAGCTCAACTGAAAACTAAATTGATCATGACGGTTCCATGGCACTCCCACCCAGGACACACCAGGCAGACTGGATGTTTTTAAGCTACCAGTGTTAGGTTTGGCAAATTTGTTGATATGGCAGGTTGAGCACACAGAAAGGAAAGGAGAGCCCAGCATCACAAGTGTCTCTGGTTCTTTCTGAGTCAGTGCGGTCTGGGGATGGGGCTGAGGTCTTGGGACAGGGTCTGGATTTGGTCCCTGATCCAAAGTTGTCTGAAATATCTGAAATCTCTCCACTGACTCTGACCATGACTTAAAGCTGTAAAAAATCCCCCCGTGTGTATATGTCAAACACAAACCTGTGTTCTCTAAAATGGTATCTTTTAATGGCAGTAAAAGACAGAATTCCTTGAGGATCCCTTGAGCCTCTTGCAATCATTAAAAATTCTGCTGCCAAGTATGAATTTGTTCTAATTTGATTCTCAGATACTAGATGGTGTTTTCCCTTTGCTTTCTACAGAAAGTCTTCTATTACCAGGAATTCTCTCCCAGTTTTAGTACTTGTAGATGGAATTATTATATTAGGTGGCGGAATGAAATTACACTCACCTTCTTTTAGGGATTTGTACTCCAACCCGTGTCTGGTTGTAGCGAGGGCTGCATAGATATTTTTCTCTATTAAAGAAATAAAACATACAATATTAAAGTCTTTTCATGCCAGCTTTGTTATCATAAATATCTCTGATGGATATGCTGATTCATTTTTTAATAGGGAATAATACTTCAGATGAGAAAATAATCAAAGCACAGAGCACAGTTAGGTCAAGGTAATTTAACTCTAATCTTGCCTAGTTGTTATTGTGATCTGTACAGACAGAACTGAGATAATTAAATCTTGATCATGAACTATCATCTTCTTATTTCATATGGTTCCATGTGCCAAACACAATGCCAGCAATCCTAGCTGACATTTTCTATGAAAAGACTTTTTAGGCATCATAATGTGCGAAGGCTGCCAGCAGGGCAGTCTATCACTTCTACCTTACATCAAAGGGATGTGCACACTCTTGGAGGAAGAAAATAAAGCTAGTATAAAAGATAAGACTTTAGCAAGGAAGGTTAATGTGGGGACCTTGCAACTCAGAATAGTCTAAGTACAAATTTAGGAAAAAAGCACAACCAACCCTTTCAGACTTTCTTCCCTGCCCTTGAATCAAACAAGAATCTTTGGGAAAACTCTGAAAATACCTTTATCTCTACCTCTCATTAATGTAATTGCCTCCATTTCTCTTTCTGCACTCAGAAGAATGAGGCTGTACAACAACCTTGTGATTTCCACCATGCCTGATGCTGCTTCTCCGCTGCTGACTGCACCAGTCCACCCACCAAAGCTGCAACCTTAGGCTCAAGTTGTGAAGCATAATCAAGTGAAGATGGTATAAAACACAGGAAGACATGAAGCATTCAGAGAGTTAAGGTGTGTTCCTTAAATAGCTACAGTCTTTGTTTCACAGCTCCATTTTTTGATAGCAAGTAAATTCTGCAATTACAAGTGGGGCGATATCAAATCAGTATGAAACATTCATAACTGTAGCTAAAATTGGGTGATGTCTCCTCAGCTGATGCATGCTTGAGAGGGATGCCTTTGATGCCAAAGCTTTTTAGCAGGGCTGATACTGTCATCGTTGGGTGTGTAGCTTACTCATTTTGTCAGTCTCTGCTGGGGCTTCGCCAAGTGCTGGATTTAAATCCCAGGCTCTCCTGGTCAGAAGGCAGAGTGTAGCCTGCAGCGTGCAGGATGCTAATACTGGTACTAGCTCTCACCTCAGGGGGGCTGCAAGACTAAAAAATTGCAAGGAGAAGATGAGCAAAGCAGTTGCTGTGCACGCAAGTTTGTGTGTGAGAAGGAGAGAAAGAGAGAGCACCTGTGTGAGAGGACTTTGCTAAAGGGCAGAAAGCATCAGGGGAATTGGGAAAAGAAGACTGCGCACAGTCTTCTGTGCTATACAGATACAAATACAAGGAGATATGTGCTGAAATGAGAGGGAGCCACAAAAGAAGTTTTCAGATCTGGTCAGGAAGCTGGCAAGAAAAAAACTATCTGATAAACAACTGGGGTTTACTTAAAAACAGCATCTGAGTTTGTTCTTCACTGTTGAAGCCATCATTTAGAAAACAAGTGAAAATGGCTACAGTGGTCTCACTTTAGTCCTTCATGGCATTTCCCACACATCACCCAATAACTGTACCATTTTTACATATCTCTGTTTTCATAGACAGAAAATGAGGATCATTATGATATAATGGCGAAGACAGAAGTCCACATTGAAGGGTATTAACAGAAAGTGCTGCAACACAACTTGCCTCTCGCATTTTCCCTGACTGTAACTAATAAAAAGTCCTCAAGCCCAGCAGTATTAAATTTACTCAAATTAAAAAGCTGCTTCTCTGTGACAACAACTATTCTTGTTCCTATTAATTATGGAACATCATGTTTTACAAATTTTTTTTGGTATAAATACTGCATTAAAGCATTATTATAGTGTTGAGTAAACAACTCTGTGTGTTTAGCAATATACTCTCAGAAAAAAAGTTGCATCAGTGTTTTATAAGTAGGTCAATGACAATTCCTTATGTATTTCTTAAATTCACATGGACCATCCAAATTCCAGCATAGAAATACATGGATAAAACTACTGTGAATAAAATATTCATGTTTTTCTTTAAAAATAAATAGACCCACATAAGCTGCAGTAAGAGAGGTGCAGGATTTCCTGGTGCAGGATTGTCTTCTGTATGCTTTAAGAGCTCTGCTTGGTTCAGTTTATTACCAGATAACAAATATGAGTGTAATTAATATGAGTGTAATTAATATGATTGCAATTAATATGCGCATAATAAATATGAAATTCCCTTTGCATTGAAACCATTCATGAATTTAGGGGTTGTAACACATGCTTTATTTCTTCATTTGATATGAAAATTGTCCCAAATATAAGATATGGTGACTGATTCCAGGGTTGTCTCCTCAAGAAGCCTTTTTGCTTACAAATGGACAAAATGTGTTTGTGTTATTGTTGACATGTCCATCGCTGTGGGATTAGAGGATGCCATTTCATCCAAGAGGTTCTGTAAAGAGAAGGTTGTTTTAATGAGCATGCAGTAATACCTGTGACCAGGTGGTATTTCAAAGAAAGCCCCAGGAGAAGGATAGAAAGTGCAGAAGATTACTCTTGTTTTCTACAGATGTTTCCTTGAGTAATCTCACCTAAAGCATTTGTAGGGGTAAAAACCATCTTAGCTCATCAAAAATCAAACCAATCAAACCAACCAAAAAACCCAAAACCAACTCAAAAAACCCCTCACCAATCAACCAAAAATCTCCCAAAATGAAACAAACCCCAAACTACTTCTAAGACATCTAGACTTTGGAGAGCCTTGAAAATTGCTGAGACATGTAAAGGTTAGTATCTGAAATGGGCTTCTTCAGACAGAAGCTTTGCTTAACATAGAAAACACTTTCACTGATGCATGGTTATTAGAGTTATCTGCTGCACCATTTTCTTAGGTCTGTCATCCTTTCCATGTGTGGAGTAGATTATGGTGAGCTCAGTATGAAGTGTTTGTAATTCTCTTGGCTAAAACACATAGTTTCCATCAAAATGAACAGAGTTCCAGCCATCTGAAAGTATAAAAGCAATTTTCTTTCAGGAATTTCCATAATTATAAATTTAAGAAGGTACATGCCCCCAAGAAACCTGTGAAACTGTGTTTTTGGAGTGATCAGAAAATTATTCCATGGCTAGGCAAGTACTTGAAACATTTAATCATCAATATAATATTCCTTGTGTTGGTAGAAATCCTCCTATTTCTGCTCACTTACTTCTTGGTTAGCTGAATACTGTCACTATTGAATTTCACATAGCAGAAACACAGCCCCATGTAATGTGTATAATGTCTGCCTTTGGCTCCACATAGATCTGGGGGAATAGGTAAAGCAGCTTGGATGGATTTTCATATATGTGAATATGAGTGGCCACTCCTTGGAGATCTTTTGAGAAAGAAGTAGATTATTAAGGGGATGGGTTTCCCCTGATTTACATGCTCATGTTGCTTTGGCAGCCTCAGCAAATGGAGAATGTCACTGTCTGCTGGCAGCTGCAAAGGACTTCGGGCAGATGTTTGCTTCTTTTGGTTTGTCCACTTGTATGCCTGACCCAAATGGCAGCAGAGCTCATTATGCACCATTATTGTTCTAGATATTGAACCTATTTCTTCACAAATTAATTGCTTCTGGCTGACTTATCTGTAACCAATGTGATTGAAAGAGCATGAAAACAATCAGTGATATGTGGCTGTTGCCTGTTAACTCTACCAAGGAAACCTTTGTTAAGACTGCTTTGGCAGCCAGAGGATTTCATGAGTTTGGAAGCACAGGTCCATGTTGGCAGCAGGCTGGAGACAAAGCTTTGGTGCAGAAGAGGTGCTAGGCTGATTGGCATGGGGGTGGGATGCCACTGATGACTATGCAAGATACAACCTCAGGGATGCTGTGTGACCAGTTACAAGGGTGACACCAGCAGCAGGGTTCCTTTATTTTTTGTTTGTTTTCAGACCAGTTGCAAACGTGAAGTGGCTGTAATGGCTCCACCAACTGGAGATGAAGCCTGTAGCTCTTCTGAGGGTTACATGCATGTCAGGCACACTGGAACTGAACTCTAATGCCTGTGCTCTGGATTTAGGTTGAGGGATGGATTGCATTTCCCACTTTCATGTATAGACACTCCTCTCTCTCCCTTTTTTTTCCCTTTCTTATGAGAAAGAGAGTGTTTGCTTAGTATGGTGCTTAGTGTCTCAGTTGGTTAATTTAGTCCACAAAGGAGATTTACCATGGACTCCCACGGTTGTCTGGGGTGGGGTGGGAGGGGTGGGGGGGGTGCTGTCAGAGGGAAAGAATCACTTTCTCTTTCAGCCTTCATAGTTATTGCTGAGAAAGATGTGAAAGGTTACTTGTAAAGATTTTATAATTTGCAAAGACCGTAGAGGATGAACTTGGGGGAGGTCAATATACAATACTGGAATCACCAGGTGACGTCAGGGTCTTACTGACATGCATGTGAAATTAGGGCAAAAAACCCCAAAACAGTCCTTCATTCTGCAGAATTTGACAAACTGGCAACAAGACATTTCTGCCCTGCACATTGAGAGTCTATGAAAGGGAAGAGAAGAATAAGGCTATTCTTAGCCCCCTTTATAAGCACACAAAGTACGGCACAGAAATGTCACTTGCTGGGGCGGTAGGATGGTTTGTTAAAGAGGACAGGACCGCTGTGTAGAATCGTCCTTTACGACAGGGCAAACGAACCTGCTCTTGTCAGCCCCACGCCAGCTCTGCCCATTCCCATCTCAGTCAGCTACAGCAAACGTCCTCATTTCTTCCATTCCCCCCCACCTTTCCTAAATTATTTTTATTCGTGCTCAAAGACCGGCGGTTTCGCCAGATCCTGGACGGCACCACCTCGGGACGGGAACGAAGCGGTGACTTCAGCACAGGCAGACGAGAACAGCCGACAGGCAGGAGAGCGCCCGAGGGTCACGGCCAGCGCCGATCGGCCGCTGCCAGCCGCGGCCCCCGGGACACACCGGCCCTCCCCGCCGCTTCCCCTCAAAGTTCCCGGCGGAGCCCCCACTGCGGCTCGCTCTCCCCGCCGCGCCCGGCGCTCCCCTGGCGGACGGGGCGGCGCGGCGGCGCCTCCCCCGGCCCTGCCCAGCCCTGCCCGGCCCGGCGGAGGCGGTGGGCGGCTCCTGTGGCCGTGGCATAAACCGGCGGCCCCTCCCGCTGCCGCCGCTGTCCCCGCTGGACGGCGGGGAGGAGAGCGGCGCTGCCCTGCGATCCGGGCGGAGGCTGCGGCTGCTCTCCAGCGGAGGGCTGCGCCCGGCGGCGGCGGGCCGGGAGCTGCGGGGCACGGGCGCGCCGCCTCGGCTGCCGCGGCCTCGCTCGCACGGCGGCAGCGGCGGGAGGCTTCGCCGGGCTTCCCCCTTGTCTGCCCGCGGGGGGGGGGGGGCGGG